>NW_028234433.1:18459920-18469920 GCF_977035675.1 Penaeus japonicus
GTGTGTGTGTGTGAGTGTGTGTGCTGTGGTGTGTGTGTGTGTGTGTGTGGCTTTGTCGGGTGTGTGTGTGTGTATGACGTAGTGAGTGAGTGAGTGTGAGAGAGTGCGTGGTGGTATGATTGAAGTGAGAGCGTGCGGGGTTGCAGGGGGTGGACGTGAGTTTAGTGAGTGATTGCGTGAGTGTGAGTTCGTGTGAGGGCGCGTGTGCGGTGAATGTGAGTGTTCGTGTGGTGTGCGAGTGAGTGTGAAATGTGTGTGTGGTTGTGCGTGTTAGTGGTGGGTGTGTGTGTGTGTGTCGTAGTTAGATGTCGGTGAGTGGTGGTTGTGTGTGTATCTGGTCGTGTGTTAGTGTGTGTTGTGCTGTGTGCTGTGTGTCGTGAGTTGTGTGTGTGAGTGAGGATTGGTGTGTGATTCAGTGTGTTTGTTGAGTTGTTTGAGTGTGTGAGTGTGTGTATGTGTGTTGTTTCGTGTGGGTGTGTGTGGGTGAGTGTGTGATTTAGTTGTGTGGGAGTGTGTGTGAGTGTATGTTTTTGTTGAGTTGTGAGTTTGATGGTGTATATAAGATGTAGTGTGTTTATCGAGTATGCTGTGTAGTTCTGTTTGAGTTTGCTAGTTTGTGTGTGAGTGTGTGTGTGAGATAGTGAGAGAGATTGTGAGTTGGTGTGGGTGGTATTGTGCTTGATCTCGGCCACCTAAAGTATGGTAATTGGTGTTCATTGGATGTGAGGGGCTGAGGAGTTATGTCCTTTTGAGCTCTATTGACAGGGGGGGGGGGGGTCGGATCTTGTGTGTGGGTTAGTGAGTTGTGTGTGAGATGTTTTAGTGTGATGTTGTGAGTGAGAGTGTGAGATATATTGATAAGGTGTAGAGTGTGTTGATTGTGTGTGTGAGAGAGATGGTCTGGTGTTTGATAGTGAGATGGGAGTGAGGTTTTCTGAGTGAATGCTTGGATGTAGTGGTGGAGGTGGGTGGTTGTGTGGGGCTTGAGATGGCAGTTGTGTGGGTGGGAGCGTGCGTGTGGGGGAGTTGGGTGGGTGTGTGTACTATAAGACAGACACAGTCATGTGTGAGTGTTGGTGTGTGTGTGTGGAGTGAGTGTTTGTGTGAGTTAGAGTGAGTGTGAGTCTGATAGTGTCAGTGTTGGGTGTGTGTGTGTGTGAGAGTGAGTGTAGTGTGAGTGGGTGTGTTAGTGTGGAGTGTGTGTAGAGATGTGAGTGGGGGAGTGTGTGTGTTTGTGAGTGTTTGGTCTCTCTCACTCTAGTGTTGATAGAGAGTCTAGCGCGAGGGCTCGAGCGTATCGCGCGCTAGATCGAGAGCGAGTGTGTCGTGTGTCGGTGTGTTGTCGGGTCGTGTCGTTTGAAGTGTGAGTGAGAGGTGTACTGTGTGTGTTGGTGGTGTGTGTGTGGGTCTGTGAGTGTGTTTACTTTACTGGTCTGTACGATTGTGGTGTCTGTCTGTTATTTGTTTGTCGTTGATTGGTTTGAGTGGTGTGTGTGTGAGTGTGTTGTGTCGTTGTGTTTTAGTGTGTGTGTGGCTGAGGGGTTTGGCTAGTGGGACTGAGAGCAGTGTGTGTTTGTGTGGGTGTGTGCTGAGGGTTGTGTGTTGTGTGTGTGTGTGGTGTGTGTGGTGTGTGTGTGTGTGAGTGTGTGCTGTACTTATGTGTGGGGGCGTGGTGTGTGAGGTGTGTGTGGTGTGTGTGAGTGGCTGTAGTGTATGTGTTGGAGTTGAGTCGTTGTTGTGAGTGGCGGTGTGGACGAGTGTGTGTGAGGAGTGTGTGGGGGATGTATAATGTGTACTCAATATCACTGATGTGGTGGTGTGTGTGGTGTGAGTCGTCGATGTGTTGTGAAGAGTGAGTGTGTGTAGTCGAGTGGTGAGTGTGGGTGTGTTAGTGTGGGGGGGGGGGGGGTGTAGATAAGTCTGAGTTTTGTGAGAGTTGATGTTAGAGTTTTTGTGAGATTGTGTTGAGTGAGTGTGTGTGTGTGGCTGTGTTGGTAAAGGTGTAGCTGGTGAATTTGTGTGTGAGTGTGTGTGTGGAGTTGTGAGTGAGAGGATGTTGGTGCGTGGTGTGTGAGTGTGATTTAGATTTAGTTTTTTTGAGTGATTGAGTAGATAATTAGTCATTAGTGTGGTTAGTTAGTGTCGTGTGTGTGTTTTTTATACAGTTATAAGAATTTGGATATATTTAGTTATATAGTATTTAGTTAGAGTGATATGTTTTTGTTTGATAGATATTTAGGTTTTTTTATATAAATAACATACATACATTCATCTATTTATTTATATAGATATGATATATATATTTATATATTTAATATTATATATATTGTTTTGATTTTTTTAGTTATATTGATATAAATCTTAGATATGATACAATATATATATTTTCTATAGATATATATATTTTTATATATTTATATATGTATATATTTCTATATATGGATCTATATTATATTTTATATATATACATTTATTGTGTGTTCATTGTTGTTTTTTTTAACATGTACAGCGCTCGCGTGTGTGATTGTGTGGGGCGTGAGTGTGTTTGTGTGTGTAGTGTGTGTTTGTGTTGTGTGTGTGAGTGTGTTTGTGTGTGTGTATGATGTGTCACGGTGTAATGTATATTTTATAGGTGTGTCTATTATTGTATATGTATTTATATAGATAGAGATATAAATATATAGATATATATATATATTTTATTTCAATTTTATATATATTATATAACTTTATATGTTTATATAATATATATATCTATATATATATTAATATATAATTTTTGAGATTGCTTTATATTATATATGTGTGTGTGTATATATGTATGTATGTATATGTTTATATGTATATAGAATTATCATCATTATTATTGTTTCTTTTCACATTTGTCATTATTGTTATTAGTATTATTATGATTATCATCGTTATTATTATCATGATGAATACATCTATCGGTTTTATCATTATTTATATCATTGTTATTATCTTCTTCGTTTTCATCATTTTCATCTTCATTATAGTTATCATTTTTATCAACATCATTTCTATTGCTATCATCATTATCTCTATTACTATTATTAGTATTATCATTGTTGATATTAATATAATTATCATCATATATCTACCATCATTATCATTAGCAATATTCACCTAAAAAAATGTATTTTCATCATTATCATTACCTTTATCATAATGATCATCAAACTACTATTGTTGTAATCAACATTGTTTTTTTCTTACTCTTATCGTCTTAAATGATTTGATATTTATGATATGATAATTATACTTTCCTCTTTAGTTTCATTTTATATCGTTACGATCCTTATCATCGCCATCATTTTTTTAATCAGTTCACATTAGTAGTGATAATTATCATTTTTAGTGTATTATCATTATTTTTTTCATTATATTTTGATCATCTGATATCTTTATCACTTCTGGATTTTTTATGATTGCCAACTGTGGTTATAGGAGTTACATAAACTACGGTAGTTTTGCAACCCTCGGTTTACTTTATATGACATCTACTCTCTCTAGAAGATTTGTACTTTTGTATATCCGAAAATTCGGTATTGAGAAATACACCTATTACATCATTTATCAAAGTATATTCACTGCTTGGATAATAATATAGAATATAATTCATGTCATTTACCTTATTTTGCAATACAATGTTAGCAACAATGTCATGACTCTAATCTATTGTAACAATGCTTGCCCATGCCTGTGCAGTTAGCCGCCGGTGGTAAATAAATGATCTAAAAAAAAAAATGACGTGGTATTGTGAGCCCAAATGAACTAAGTTTTTTACCTTATAGGAAAATAGAAATGATAGAATATTTTACAAAAACAGTTATTAAAGATATCAAAGATAGCTCTTCAATGATTGATAACAAATACAGACTTTACTTTTTGACTTTACTTGCTTCATAATAAATGTCTTGTTTATCTTTTTATGTTGTTTATGAGCTTCATGTAAGAAAGCTGAAAATCTTTATTTGGATATTAATACAGTAATTATATCACGGAATATGACATTCTTCTCTTAAATAAACAATCAAACGGCTTCTTAAGATTGTTTGAAGTTATAATCATAAGACTAAAGCTTAGTAAATGTAGAAATGTTTTAAGTTTATTTTTTAAAATACATGGTCTCTTTTTACTTTCTATATAATTATCGTAGATGGTAACAATTCCTAACGTAATATACTGTAATCCGATCTCTTTTTTAAGCATAAGGTTTTTTATATATTATTGTTTTAGGGAGTCATGATGAAATAAATGCATTCGCTTTTACCGTGACACATTTTTTCAAACAATGTTACCTCATTATTATCTTCATCACCTTATCATTATCATTATCACTATTTCTATGATATTTCGATTATTTTGTCACTTTGTTTACTTTCCATCAGTATCATTATCATCATTTATGTCTTTATTATTTTTTATTGTTGTTGTTGTTGTGGCTGTATTGTAGTTGTCTTTTGCTGTGATTATCATTTCATACTATTATCATTATCATAGGACTTGTGTCATTATTTTTTAAACATCTACACTAATCTTTATCTTTACCATTATCATTATCATACTACTATGATACTACTACTACAGTCACCTACTACTCTTGGGTTATCATTATTATCATCATCTCATTACCTTCACTATAAATCTATTATCAATTATTAATTGTCATTTTTTATCAGTATCAATATCATTATTCTTTTATCTTCCTTATTACAATCATTCTTTAATTACCAGTATAACTGCTGTATATCATTATTAATTGTTATTATCAGCATTATTCATTATTACACTGCTTTTTGTTATATTCTATTGGTAATATTGGTATGTTCACTTTTACTATCATTATCATTTCACTTATCGTAGTCAGTATCATTAATATTATTTTTTGCAATATATTCATTGTTATCATTATAATATTATTATATTTACTATCTTTATCAGTAGGATTGCTTATCATTGACTGTTATAATTGTCTTATATTCGTTATTTACTTTTGTTGTTATTACTTGTAGTGTACTTATTGTTATGTTTATTTTTCCATTATTGCTTATTACCGACATTGACTATTTTCCTACAAGTAATATCAATTTTTACATTATTGTTTATTATTTGTACTTTCATCTTTTCAATATTTTACTTTTCCTTTTATCATGATAATTTTAATCATACTTTATATCTATTTACTTGTATATATTTATATATAATTTATAATATATATATATATATATTATATATATTTCATTTGTTATTTTTATTATATATATATATATAACAATTTACATGGAGGTATGGATGTACGCATGTATGTATATATTTTTTTAACATTATGTGATGTGTGTATGTATTTATGTTAAGATAGAGTATGTAGGTACGTATGTAGGTAGGTAGGTAGACTACAATCGACGACTTTTAAGTTTATTCACAGAAATAAAAAAAAAGAGATTTGTATCACTAAGGATGTCATTTTCCCCGCCGGTCCTCAATTGAAACGGCAACAAAAGTACGAAGGCAAAAAATCTTAATTTCCGTCTCACCCCTTCCCCCCTACCCCCTCCCCCCCCTCTCCCCTCCAACGAAATCAGCGGGAGGGAAGAGCCGAGGGGTGGGGGGGGTTTTGAGATGTGAGGAGGGGGAGGTGAGGGGGGGAGAGAGGATGAGTTCGTTCGAGGAGGGGGGATAGGGGGGGTTGAGAGGAGGGGCGGGGGGAAGGGGGGGTGGGGGGTTGTGAGAGGGTGGGCGCAGCGCGGGAGGGTGGAGGGAGGGGGATGGAGAGATGACCAAAAAAAAAAAAAAAACAAAAAATCCACTGGATTTTAAATTATTTAACTCTGCAATATGGAAATAGATCTTTTATGCTATGGATGTTTTAATTCATTGATTCGTTGATTAGGGACCTGCACCTCACTGATTAGTCCCGTCCTAATCAGGGGGACTCTCATCGCCCCGCACAAATCAAGCGTTTTAGTTTTTAGGAATTTAGATTGCTCGGCGCTGTGCATCCCCTCTGCGCATATCCCCCTCCATCGTAGGACCATGTGAATCAATAATTACGTGTTCCCCCCACCGGCAAATGCTCGTCCGCTACCAGACCACCCCTCCACTCCACCCACCCACCCCATCCTTCCTCTTCCTCCCCCTCTCCCTATTTCCCTTCTATTATACCCCCTCCCCTCCCCCCCCATGGGTGTCTTGAGGCTCGGGGTCATCATGGGAGTATTAGGTTTTTGAGATAATTTTTGGTGAAATTATTAGTGATGATTATGATGCTAGTGATGATGATCGTGATAATGAGAAATGAGATTGGTGATGATGATCGTGATAATGAGAATGATAATGGTGATGATGTTTCGTGATAAGGAGAATGACTTGGTGGTGATGATTTTAACTAAGGATGTAGGATATAGTTGTTATGATGAAAAATAAAGAATGCACATCGTGCTCCACAAATAGATTACCCGATACTCAGACACGCGCGAGAGCAATCCGCTCCCTTTGTTCACCCTCGTCTCCAACATTATTTCTTCCCATCGCGCTCAGAGAGTCTTTGAAATTGATGATGTTATGATAATGATGATGGTGTAGGTTGATGATTATGTGAGATTGATATTTAACGATACTGTATTGATAAGAGTTCCAAATTAATAACCAAAAGATAATAAACATTTTTGAATAGGATAAGAGTAGGAGAATGATGACAGAATCTAAGATTAATGTTGTTGATTTAATGGGTATGTATTATTGATATTTATGAGGATGTAAAATTAGTATGATCTTTGTTTAATAATATTCTGTTTATGATTACGAGGATTAATTGATAATATTTTGTGGTATTTACAACAATAACAACCATCACTGATCATTTAATGATGTTTAACAATTGATTATACTATCAAAGGATAACTTATTATCTACTTACTTAGCATCATTTTAATGATAATAATAGTAATAATTTGATGCATGAATAATGATAATACAGGTATTACAAGACAGTTATACTCGTCTATCTTTCATCAGGGGGCAGAAATTGCTATCCTCTGATATTTATTATGGTGTATGCAGGCCACTGAACCAATTCACCGGTCTCTACTCCTTGGTAGAGTGCGGCAAGCCACAGGCTCTTTTATATGCGCGTATGTGCATTACCATTTGTGCGGGATAGTTCCAGCGGACCAGTGTGTAAGATATAAGTCATGTTCAGTAAATTCATGATTCCGGTAGCCCTGGGTTTTCCTGGGGTGGGTGGTGTGAAGGTTCCTTCCAGTTGAGGCGGTGGTATTGGTGGGCGGCAGGGGGGGCTTCCTGGCTCAGTGAGGGCATACGTAGATGGGCGGTTACAGGCATTTGGGATCGAGGTGGGTGGGGATGGGGTTGGTGGGAGGGTGGGGGGTGGGGGGGACAGGCGGGGGGTGGGGGTGTGTGGGGGTGTGAGGGGGGGGAGGGGGGGTGGGGGGTGTGTCGCGGGGGGATAGCGAGTCGGCAGGGGTCGAAGTTGTGGGGTACGTATTTTAGGGGTAGGTTTGGAGTGGTCGGGGTCAGGTGGCGCAAGGGGGTGGTGATGGGGGGTAGTGGGGGGGTGAAGGGGACGGATAACTGAGGGGGGAGGGGGGAGGGTCAGCGGAGGGGGGAGGTGTGGAGGCTGCCGTGGTATACGGACGGAGGAGGGTGGAGGGTGGGATGCTCGGCGGTGTTGAGGGAGTGGCTGGACGTGGAGGGCTGAGGGTGGGATTCTCTTGTGGGGTTATATTGTGGGCCGCTACTTATTGGGGTGCGGGAGGGATGCATCTGGCGATGGAGAGGGGGGATGCTATGGATGGGTTGCGTGTGGGCTGCTCTAGGCTGGGGTAGCAAGGGTGGGCGGATAGGTTGGGGTGACCGGGTGGGCTGGATGGGAGTGGGTTCGGTGGGGGGGGGTGTGGGGTGTTCGGGGCAAGTAGGGGGGCGCTCGGTGTTGGGTGGGTGGGGGGGGGGGCGGATGGCTGTGAGGATTATGTATTTGGATAGTTCATGTTTGGTGGGTGTGTGAGTGTGTGTGTTGTGCGCTGTGTTTGTGTGAGTGTGTGGTGTGTGTGTGTGTGTGTGAGGTGTGTGTTTTTGTGTATGTGTGGTGTGTGACTTGTGGTGTGTTCGGAGTGTGTGTATGTGTGCGTTGATATGAGTGTGTGAGTGTGTGTGTGGTGTGTTTGTGTAGTAGTAGTGTCGTGTTTTGTGTGGTGTGGGAGAGTGGGAGAAGTGGGTGAATAATGGGGGGAAGTGAGGTGATAAAGAGCTAAGTGGCCAGCGTGACCACTCAAAAACACCCCAGAGTGACAGGGATTTTGTGTGACCTGGTCAAAGAGGAGAGATGGTTAGGTTTCTTAGTTTCTGGGGTGTGGAGCAGGTGAGCGTAGCAACCCCCAAAAGTAGACACGAAGACAAAAGAAAACAAAAAAAAGAAAGAAGCAGAACAAACAGAACGCCAACGAAGAAAACGAAACACAAAAAGAACACCGACGAGCAACACCACCCCGAAAAAAACAAGACTGCCCCACCCCCCCCCCCCCCTCCCCTCCTCCCCCCACCCCCCCCCACCCCTCCCCCCCCACCTCCTAGCCCCTCCCCACCCCCGCCACCCCCCCTCCTCTCCCCTCCTCCTTACCTCCACCCCCTCCCCCCCCCCCGACCTCCCCCCTTCCTCTCCCCCCCCTCCTCTCCCCTCCTCCTCTTGCCCACCCCCCGCACCTACATCCTGCCCATCCTCGCTTGTCTTAATATGCTGCTTCTCTTGTCGGGGTTGTTTGTCTGTTCTTTACATCCTGTTTCTGTCTGCTTTGTTTATTTTTTTTTATGATTTTAGTATTAGCTTTCTTTACGAAAGTCACAGTGTTTGTTTTAGATGGATCCTTATTCTTCTAGTTTTTATCTTTATCTTTTTAGTATTCTTTATCTTTTTCTTTTTTGTTTATTTTCTTCATCATAGCTTATGCAATCACGCTCATCACTTTATAGCTTACATTTTTGCATTTCGTGGTATGTTATTTTATTTTTCAGAAATTTAGAAATTATATTACTTCTTTTTTATTACAAATGTGCCGTATTGCAGTATTATGTTTTTGGGGTTCTTTCCCTTGATGAAGCAGTAAGAGACAGAGCGAGGGAGACAGAGAGAGAGAGAGAGGGGAGGAAGGAAAGAGAGAAGAGAGGAGAGAGAGAGAGAGAGAGAGAGAAGGAAGGAGCGACGAGAGATGAGACGAGAGAGGGAGAGAGAGAGAGCAGGCGACGAGCGAAGAGAGAGAGAGGATGAGAGAGGGAGAGGGAGGAGGAGGAGGCGAGCAGAGGAGAGACCGAGGGGGAGGACGAGGAGGAGGATGGGAGAGAGAGAGAGGAGCAGATTATCTAGAGAGAGGCGTGAGGGAGATACGCGGAGAGGAGGAGAGGAGGAGAGAGAGGAGAGAGTATGATTGAGGGAGATGTGGAGGGAGAGAGAGAGATGCGACGGGGAGAGAGAGAGACCAAGAGAGGAGAGTGTGTGTGAGGAATGAGTGTGGTGAGAATCGGTGTTGTAGAGATGTGGTGATGGTTGGTGCGTAGGGAACGGTGGCACGTCGGGGTGGAAGCGCGTGCGGTGGTCGTGTGGTGGGTCGTGGTGGGGTGGTGGCCGGAGTGAGTCGGGGTACCTGGGCGCGGGGCGCTACCCCACGTGGATGCCGTCGCTGCGTGAGCGAGGTCGCGGTGGCGTGGGTCGTGAGGATGGTCGTGTCGTAGGTGTACGAGGCGGAGCGGGACGGTGGGACCGGTGGAGGGTGGGTGGTGGGCGGCGGTGTGCGGTCGTGCTTGGTTGTCCGGTGGAGATGTGTTGTGCCGCGTCCGTAAGGGTCGGTGGATAGAGTGGCCGTCGCGGAGTTGTGGAGGTGGTGGTGAGCGTGTCGAGGTGGTGTGAGGTAGGGGGAGTGGAGTCGGGGCGTGCAGGTGGGTGGCGGGTGTGCGGGTCCACTGACGA
>NW_028234433.1:18474920-18477420 GCF_977035675.1 Penaeus japonicus
TCCCGTTTCCATAACTTCCACAGACTCGCCTCGCCCTTGTGTTCGCGTTACTTCTCTCATTCCCTTTCATTCCTCCTCCTCTTCCTCCTCGCCCTCTTCAATCTCATAATTTTCCTTGTCTTGTTCTCATACTTCTCCTCTTCTTCCTTCTTTCCATTTCTCTGGGTCTCCCCCTCCTCCTCCTCCTATTCCTTCTCCTCCTTCTCTCCTTCATATTCCCCTTCCTCGTCTTCTCCCTCCTCCTCACCTCCTCCTTCTTCTCCTCCTCCTCCTCCTTCTCCTCCTTCTCCTCCTCCTCCTTCTTCTCCTCCTCCTCCTCCTACTTCTCCTTCTCCTCCTCCTCCTCCTTCTTCTCCTCCTCCTCCTCTTTTTTTTCTCTCTCTCCTCCTTCTCTTATTCTTTCTTTTTCTCTCATTCGTAAATCAGATCTATCGCCACTTTCCTTCTCCCCTCTTCCTCACCCTCCGCTTCTCATAGTTTTCGCCACTTTCCTTCTCTTTCTCTGTCCCCCTTTTCACTCTTTCTTTCACTCTCTCTCTCTCTCTCTCTCTCTCTCTCTCTCTCTCTCTCTCTCTCTCTCTCTCTCTCTCATCATCACCACAACCATCCTCTCTCTCTCTCTCTCTCTCTCATATCCATCGTCTCTAATCTATCTATTCTCTCTATCTTGTGCCTCTCTCTCCCTCCATCTCGTTCTCTCTCATCTCCGCTTCTCTCTCTTTGCACATCGGCGTCTCTCTCTCTCTTTCTCTCTCTCTCTCTCTAATCCTCTATCAGTGATATCTCCTGCTAATCTCTCGTCTCTATCTATCTCCGTCTTCTCTCTCCTTTTCTCGCTCTCTCTATCCTGCTCTCCGTCCCTCTCTCTCTTCTCTCTCTCTCTACGCTCGCTCTCTCTCTCTCTCCTCTCTCTCTCTCTCTCTCTCTCTCTCTCTCTCGGGCATCTCTCTCTCTCTCTCTCTCTCTCTCAGCGCTCTCTCAACCTTCCCTCTCTCGCCTCTAGCTCGCTCTCGCTCTCGCTCTCGTTCTCGCCTCTCTCTCCATCTCTATATCCATCTACTAGCCTCTCTCTCTCCTACTCTCTCCACCCCCTCTCTCCCTCTCTCCAACTCTCTCTCTCCATCAACACACCCCCACCCACTCGCCCCTCCACGCCTCCCTAGTCTCTCTCTCTCTCTCTCTCTCTCTCTCTCTCTCTCCCATATCCCCCACCCCCAATACTTCCCCCATCCATCCATCCATCTATCCCTCCCTCCCTCTCTCCCTCCCTCCCTCCCCCTCCCTCCCTATCCCCCCTCTCCCACACTCCTAACTATCACACACAAACCACAACAACTCCCTTCACCCTCATCAATCATCCTAATCTTCCCTATCCCTCCCCCATCCCTCCCTCCCCTCCCTCCTCCTCCCTCCCATTCAAACAACCTCCCTCCACTCACATCCTCCCTTCCCTTCCCTCCCATCCTTTCCCCCCTCTCCTCCATCTACACCCCCACTCACTCCTTCATCTCCCTCCCTATCCCTCCCTCCCTCCTTCCCTACCCCCTCCCTATCCCTCCCTCCCTCTCCCTCCCTATCCCCATCCCCCTCCACTCCCCCTCCGCTCTCCCTCCTAACCTCCCTCCCTCCTCCCCCGTTCCCTATCCCTCCACTGACCCTCCCTACCCCTCCCTCCCTATTCGCCTCCCTCCACCGTTTTCCTCTGATTTTTCCTGGTGTTCTGGCTGTCTGTTTCCCCTCTGCGTTTCTGTCCACCTTATATATCGGTCGTCACGGCGTAATGGGACACAGGCGCTCCCGTCACGTCTTATTTGATTTAAAACTTGACTTATGCCCAAGTAATCCGGTTAGCTGGTGGCGGAATAGCCCTCATTCCACTGTTATTTACTATTTGAGTCCTGAGCATTATGGTTGGTGCTGGGATACGTGTGTGTGTGTGTGGGGGGGGGGGGGACCGGGTGGGGTGGGGATGTGTGGGGCGCCCCCCCCCCCCCCCCCCCCCCCCAACACCCACCAACATACCACCTCATGGGGTGGGTGAGGGTGTAAGTGTGGGTGTGTGTGTGTGTGTGTGTAAGGGTGGTTGGGTGTGGGGGTGGGGGGGGGGGTGTAAGTGTGGGTGTGTGGGTGTGTGTTTGTGAGGGTTGGTGGCTGTGTGTGTGGGGGGGGGTGTAAGTGTGGGTGGGTAAGGGTGGGTGGATATGTGTGTGTGTGTGAGTAAGGGTGGGTGGATGTGGGGGGGGGGTTGCGTGGGTATGTGTGTGTGTGTTGTCTTGTGTGGGTACGTGTTTGTTGTCAGGTGGGGATGTGTTGTGTCTGTATGTGTGTGTGTGTGTGTGTGTGTGTGTTGTGTTCGTAATCGTGTGTGTGTGTGAGTTGTCTTTTTCATTCGTGTGATTACTTTTCTCCTTCGGGGATTTGTCTTTCTTGATTTCTCTCTTCCATGGCTCTCCCTCTATATGGATATATACATATATGTATGTATGTAAATACATACATA
>NW_028234433.1:18484920-18491138 GCF_977035675.1 Penaeus japonicus
TATTATATAAAAAAAAAAACATATATATATATTTATAATATAATCTATATATATATGTAATAATATATAATATATATGTGTGTGTGTGTGTGTGTTGTGTGTGTGTGTGTATAAATAATATATATATATATATATATATACATATATATATATAATCTATATAATATATATTATAAATATATATATAACATATATATATATATAATATCTAATAACATATTTATATATATTTATATAGTAAATAAATATGTGTGGTGTGTGTGTGTGGTGTGGGGGTGTGTGTGTGGTGTGTGTGTGTGGTTGTGTGTGTGGGTGTTGTGTATAGAGATATATAATTGTTTTATATGATATAGATACATTTATTATGATTATATAATATACATATATATATTTACATATACACATATATATACATACTTATTTAAATACATATGCATATATTATACATACTCTCTACATCAAAAATATAATAATATATACTATATAGCTATATATATAGATTATATATATATATACTATATATATATAATTTATATATATTATATATATATATATATATATCTATGTGTGGTGTGTGTGTGTGTTTGTGTTGGTGTGTGTGTGTGTGTGATTGTGTGTTGTGTGTGTGTGTGTGTGTAGTGTGTGTACATATATATATATATACTATATATATATATTAATATATATATATAACTAATATATTATATATATATATGTATATATATAATATATATATATTATACATGCCTAGTGATATATAAATGTAATATATATATATATTATATATATATATATATATATAAATATACATATATATATAAACCATATATACAGATATATATCTATATATATATATATATATAATTATATATACAGAAATATATAATATATATATAAATAAAATATATATATATATATATATATACATATATATTCATACGTCTGTAGGAACCTATCACTGAATATCTGTATTTGATTAATTGCCAGTCTTAGCTGCTTTTGTGTGTCTGAAAGCGCACGCGTGTATTTGCTTATGTGTGTCTGTGTGTGAGCTGTATGTACGTCCGTGTGTGTGTGTGTGAGTGTCTTTGCCTCTGTGCTTCTGTGTGCGTGCGTGCGTGAGCGAGTGTGTGTTTGTACAAACATACTGGAAAGGAAAAGCGAAAGTTGAAACAAATAACATTTCGAGCCAATCTGTGTACTGGCCAGCCTCCCTTCATATCCCTCACTCCTTCCCTTTATCATCTCTATCCTCCTTTCTCTCCCTCTCTTCTTTTCTCCCTGCCTGCTCCGCCGTCCCCTCCCCTCCTCCCCTCCCCTCCCCTCCCTCCTCCTTCCCCCCCTCATCCCTCAACATCCACCCCCCTACCCCCTATCCCCCCACCTCCCCTCCCTCTCTGTCAGGGTCATGTTGCTGCCTTTGAAGTGGAGTTCAACACTTCAATCTCAACTAATGGACGTAACTCAAGTGTGTCAAATTAAGGTGTTGTGTAGCTGACCATTGGGTTGTGGGAGGGAGAGGGAGAGGGAGAGGGGGAGGAAGGGGGGAAGGGGGGAAGGGGGAAGGGAGAGACTAGGATGAGGGGGGAGGAGGAGAAGGGGAGGAGACGAGGGAGGAGGAGAAGAGAGGGGAGAAGGAGGAGGAGGAGGAGGACGACGACGAAGAGGAGGAAGGAATAGGGGTGGGGGGGGGATATCGGAATAGTAGTTAGAAGGAGGAGGAGGAGGAGACGGGGGAAGGGGTGGGCGGCAGAGATAGATAGAAGGGGAGAGAGAGGGAGACGAGAAAAGGGGGAGAGTGAGGGAGTTGAGAGAGAGGGGAGGCAGGAGGAGGAAAAGAGAGGGGAATCAGGAGGAGGAAGAGAGAGGGGAGGTAGTAGGAGGAGAGACGGGAGAGGAGGAGGAGGAGAGGGGAGGGGGCAGCAGAAGGAGAGACGAGAGAGAGGAGGAGGAGGAGGAGGAGGAGGAAGAGGGGAGGGGGGGAGAAGGAGGAGGAGGAGGAGGAGGAAGAGAGACGAGAGAGGAAGAGAGGGGAAGGGGGCAGGAGAAGGAGGAGGAGGAGGAGGAGGAGGAGGAGGAGTTAGCGAGAGAGTGAGATACGAGTTGCTCCAGGGGACAGCGTGAGCGTTGGCTGATGCCTACTGTAGGTGATTTTGTGTCGATACCCGTTGTATGTAGCTGATTGAAAGGGTTGCGAAGCTGAGGGAATAATGGACTGAGATTTTTGTCTTTGTCTGACTGGCTTTAGGGGCGTTTTCTTTCTCTCTCTTTCTTTTTCTTTCTTTCTATCTTTCTCTTTCACTTTCTTTCTCTCTCTCTTTCTTTTTCTTTCTTTATCTCTCTCTCTCTCTCTCTGTCTCTCTCTCTCTCTCTCTCTCTCTCTCTCTCTCTCTCTCTCTCTCTCTCTCTCTCATCTTTCGTCTTTCCTCTCTCTCTCTCTCTCTCTCTCTCTCTCTCTCTCTCTCTCTCTCTCTCTCTCTCTCTCTCTCTCTCTCTTTCTCTCTCTCTTTCTCTCTCTTCCTCTCTTCATTATCATTATCATCATCATTATTATCATTACTTTTAATATTATTATAATTATTATTATTACTTTTATTATCAATATTATTATCATTATTATTATCATCATCACCATGGTTATTATTACCGTTTTCATTATCATTAATATTATCATTGTTATTGTTAATAAAATTATCATTATTATTACTATTAATACCATTAATGTTATTGTAATTATTGTTATCATTATCACTCATATTGTTATTACTATCATTATTATTATCATTATCATCATTATTTTTATTATCATCATTATGATAACAATTATAATTATCATTAACATTATTGTCACCATCGTTGTTATTGTTGATACAGTCATCATTACCAATATCATCATTATTACTACGATCTATGATCATTCAATAAATCCGGGTTATCAGCAACCATCGATTCATCACAGGCAATCATCCATCAACGCACCCACCACCATCACAAGCAAAACCCACCTCATCAACAGTAACAACATCACCATCATCCTCATCACAACCTTACTATCAACCTCACCATAACCATCACCATATCCTCACCATCAACATACAAACAAGTGATAGTGAACCGTGAAGGAAACCGTGAACATTGAACAAGAGAGCATGTGCGATGAACACTTGTACAAACATTTGTTGGAAGAACATGTGTGATGGTGATCAGAGGGAATCAGGGGGTTTGCTTGTATGTTGGCTTTCTGTTTTTTTTTTTTTTTTTTTTTTCTTGTTTTTTTCGTGTTCATTTTTCTTTCTTTTTTTTTTCTTTTCTTTCGTTTTCTTTTTCTTCGTCTTTTTTGTTTCCTTTTTTTTCTTCTTATTTTTTCCTTGTTTCAGTTATTTTTTATTTATTTCTTCCTTGCTATATTTTTTGTTATATCTTTCGTTCTTTCCTTTCCTTTTCTTTTTTTTCTTTCATTTCTTTCTTTCCTTTTCTTCTTCCTTTTTCTTTCTTTCTTCTAGCTTTTTTTCCTTATCTTATCCAACACTCATTCTTATCTCTTTTCCCACTCTCATGCTTTCTCTCATTTCTCTCTCTCCTCGCTCTTTCGTCTCTCTGTTCTAGCTCTTCTCTCAGTATTTCTTCCTCAACCTCTGCTTCTCTCTCTCTCTCTCTCCCCTCTCTCTCTCTCTCTCTTTCTCTCTCTCCTCCTCTCTTCTCACTCTCTCTATCTCCCCCTCTCTCTCTCCTCTTTCCTCTCTCTTCCCTCTTCATCCCCTCTCTCTCTCTCTCTCTCTCTCTCTCTCTCTCTCGCCTCTCTTTCCCTCGCCTCTTTATTTCTCTCTCTTTCTGTTCCTCTTCCCCCCTCTCCTTCTACTCTATCTTCTTCTCCTCCCCTCCTTTTCCATCTTTCTCCATCTCCCTCTTCCTCTCTATCCGGCCCCCGCTCCTCTCCTCCCTCCTCTCCTCCCCTCCCCTCTCCCTACTCCCCAGCTTTCCGTCTCTTCTGGACATTTCTTCCCTCCCTCTTTCCCTCGCCTCCCCTCACCCCCACCCTTACCCCCCCCCCACCCCCGCCCCTCGCTGTCGCATCAATGTGTTTGCTTTCCATTCCTGAAATCCTTGATTTCCTTTGTCCACTCAAGTCCTTTTTTTATCTTGTTTTTCTCTCGCTCTTTCTCTCTCTATCTATCTATCTCTCTTTCTCTCTCGCTCTTTTTCTCTCTATCTATCTATCTCTCTTTCTATCTCTCTCTCTCTCTCCCTCTTTCTCTCTCTTTCTCTCTCTCTCTCTTTTTCGATCTTTACTTCCTTCTCTCTCTCTCTCTCTCTCTCTCTCTCTCTCTCTCTCTCTCTCTCTCTCTCTCTCTCTCTCTCTCTCTCTCTTTCTCTCACTCTCCATCCCTCCCTCCATCTCTCTCTCTCTGTCTCTCTCTCTCTCTCTCTCTCTCTCTCTCTCTCTCTCTCTCTCTCTCTCTCTCTCTCTCTCTCTCTCTCTCTCTCTCTTCCCCTCTCTCTCTCTCTCCCTTCCCCTCTCTCTCTTTTTACACTCTAACGGATTAGGAAAACACACGGACGGCGAATTAGATGATGAAAAATGTCATTTGGGAAAGGGGGGGTAGGAGGAGGGAGGGGGAGGAGGATTATCTCCCCTGGGGGTCAAGAAGGGGGGGGGAGGGATCCTTTTGGACACGGGCTTAGAGTGGCTGGATATTGATTTTTTTTTTTTTTTTTTTTTTTTTTTACTGATTCGCGGACAAATCAAAACATTAGATATCTTTTTTTTCTGTTTGTTTACATCTTTACCTCTCCTTTTCCCTCTCTCGCTCTTATTTTTTCTGCGCTGTTCTCTTTCAGGTTGCTTTTCTCTCTTTTTTTATTTCCTTATCTCTCTATCTCGTTCTCTCTCTCTCTCTCTCTCTCTCTCTCTCTCTCTCTCTCTCTCAATTTCAGCTCTCCAGTCTCCTAGTCTCTCATCTGCTCTCTCTCTCTCTCGGCTTTCTCCTCCCTCTTCTCTCTCTCTTCTCCTCCTCTCTACACTTTCTCTCTTCTCTCTCTCCTCTTTCGTCTCTCTACGCTCTCTGCGCTTTCTCTCTCTTTCTCTCGCTTTTTCTTATGCTCCCTCCCAAACTGTCGCCCCTTCCCGCTCTCTCGCTCTTCCTGACCAGTTCCCTCTTTCTCCCTCCGTCTTGATCTCACCTCTATACCCCCCCCCCCCTATCCATCCCTCTTTCCCTCCCTTACCATCCCCCTCTCCCCCCTCCTTCCCCCATTCCTCCCCCTCTCCTCCTCCCTCCCCCCCGCTGTCACAAGAGGAAAGGAAAACACGCTTGTATTACTTTTTTTTTTCCTAAGGGGGGTGGGGGTGAGGGGAAAGGGAGAGGGGGAAAGAAAGGGGATGGAGGGGAGGGGGAATGAGAGAGGGGGGGAGGGGCAGAAAGGTATAGGAATGGAGGTGTGGGAGAGGAATGGAGGTGGGAGGAAGGGGAGTGGAGGGGAGGTAAGAGGAGAAAGGGAGGTGGAGGATGAGTAGAAAGGGAGGGGGGGTGAGGGGGTTTAGGGGTTATTAGGAGGGTAAGGTAGGGGAGGGGGTAGATGAATGAAAGGTTCCCACTCCCACTGAGTGAAATGAATTATTAATTGTCCTTTTTTTTTGTTTGTTTGTTTCTGAGTTCTTTTTGTTTCCCCCTTTTTTTCTTCTTTTTTTTTTTTCTTTCTTTCTAACTTTTTAATTTCTATTCATTATTTGTTTTTAATCATCATCATATCTATCGTTATGATTGACATTTTTATGGTTACTATTACAATCGTTGCAATATTATCGTAATCATTACTTAATCATTAATTACGTTAGTACTAATGTTATCATCATCATCATTATTCTCACTATCATTATTATTATCATTTTCATTGTTACTATTATTTTTAATGATGCTGTTATCATCAACAATACTATCATTTCTATTGATGCTGTTATCATCAACAATACTATCATTATTATCATCGTCATTATCATTACTATTGGTATTATCATTGTTTTCAGTGATACTAGTAGTATTACCATTATTATCATCATTATCATTATTATAATTTCCATCACCCTTATCATGATTATCATCGTTATCATTATCATTATCATTCTTATCATTGTTAATGTAATTGATATCAATATCGTTCTCATTCTCTCTCTCTCTCTCTCTCTCTCTCTCTCTTTCTCTCTCTCTCCCTCTCTCTCT
>NW_028234433.1:18491238-18513738 GCF_977035675.1 Penaeus japonicus
GGAAAGAGGAAAACGAGAGAGAGAGAGAGAAAGTAAGAGCGACAGAGACAGAGGGAAAGAGAGACAAAGACAGAGAGAGAAAAAAAAAAGCGAGAGCGAGAGCGAGACCGAGAGAGAGAGAGCGAGAGACGTACCCCCCCCCCCCCACCACACACAAACAAACACACACACCAACAATAACAACAACAACACGCGTGTCCATATCCACACAACCACATCAACCAAGCGTTCAATAAAAGGCGATTAAGCGTCGGTAAAAGAGAGAGAGAAATCGCCATCCGTGACATTTAGCGTGAGTTCCAGCAGATGTTCGTCAGGAAAACTTTAGCAGTGAACGTCTGGCGTCTTAACAGTAATTGCAACATTAAGAAGCAACTTACGGTTAGTATTCTGCAAGAGAAAATACCAAGGAAATTGTCCAAGATAATTTTCTCCGGCTACAAATATGTCCTGCGTACACGACAATGATGCCAGTTGGCTGTTCCTCGTCTCTCTCGCTTTCTCTCTCTCGCTTTCTCTCTCGCTTTCTCTCTTTCTCGCTCTCGCTTTCTCTCTCTCTCGCTTTCTCTCTCTCGCTTTCTCGCTCTTTCTCACACTCGCTTTCTCTCGCTCTCTCTCTCTCTATCTGTCTGTCTCTCTCTCTCGCTTTCTCGCTCTTTCTCCCACTCGCTTTCTCTCGCTCTCTCTCTCTCTACCTGTCTGTCTCTCTCTCTCGCTTTCTCGCTCTTTCTCGCTCTCGCTTTCTCTCGCTATCGCTTTCTCTCGCTCTCTCTCTCTCTATCTGTCTGTCTCTCTCTCTCGCTTTCTCGCTCTTTCTCGCACTCGCTTTCTCTCGCTATCGCTTTCTCTCGCTCTCTCTCTCTCTCTCTTTCTCGCTCGCTTTCTCACTTTCTCTAGTTTTCTCTGTCTCTCTTGCTCTCGCTTTCTCGCTTTCTCTGTCGCTCTTTCTCGCTCTCGCTCTCTCTCTCACTCTCGCTTTCTCTCTTTCTCTCTCTCTCTCTCTCTCTCGCTCTCGCTCTCTCGCTTTCTCTCTCGCTCTTTCTCGCTTCCTCGCTTTCTCTCTCGCTCTTTCTCGCTTTCGCTTTTTCTTTCTCTCTCTTTCTCTCTCTCTCTCTTTCTCTCTCTCTCTCTCTCTTTCTCGCTCGTTCTTTCTCTACCTCTCTTTCGTTCTCTGAGGATGATAATGATAATGATAACGATATCAATAATGATTATAATAATTATTATAATGATGATAATATTAATAGTGATGATAAGATTTATGATGATAATGATAATGGTGTTTATAATGATAACAATAAACATGATGGAGAGGATGATGATGATGATAATAATGATTGTAATAATAATATAAAACACGATATTGGTAATAATGAAGACGATAATGATAACAACAGCAACAGTAACACTAATAACAAAAATAATGAAAATGACAATGATAGTGATAGTAATCATAATAATGATAATAGTAGTAGTAATGATAATTATGACAATATCAATACTGATGATAATGATAATATTGATAATAGTAAAAATAATGATGATTATAAAAATTATAATGATAATGATAGCAACAATAATAAAGATATTGATAATGATGATAATAATAATACTTATAATGATAATAACAACAATGATAATAATACTGATAATAACAATAATAATGATATTAGTAACGGTAATCATAATAATGATACTGGTAGTGATAACGGTGAATTTGATAACAATAAACATTATGATATCACTATCATTAGTGATAATAATGATAATAGTATTAATGATACCAATTATAATAATAATAACTAAAATGATAAACTGAATAGTAACAATAATGATAATGATGATGTGCAACAATAGAGGTCTAAAAATCAATTTTAATTTTAATTTTAATTTTAATAAAACAGAGGTAATGGGCATAACAAAAAGAAAAGAACAATTGAGCGTACAAATTAACATAGATGGGAATGAAATAAAACAAGTAAATAAATTCCAATACCTCGGAAATCTAGTAACAGAAGATGGTGTATGTGATCAAGAAATAAAGAAGAGAATTGGCATAGCAAAATATGCCTTTGGAAATTTGAAAAAAGTGGTAACAAACATAGGAATAGGAATAAATATAAGAGCTAGATTAGTATAATGCTTTGTGTGGTCTACTTTGTTGTATGGGTGTGAAACTTGGAAAGATGAAAAAATATAGTGAAGAAACATAGAAGCCTTTGAAATGTGGTGGCCTTAGAAGAATGTTTGAAAATTTTCCGTGGCCCAAAAAGAGAGTATCAAATGAGGAAGTCATAAGAAGAGCAGGAGCGAGCCGAAAAAATTAAAAAAGGGGAAATAACGAAAAGACAGATGCAATTTATTGGCCCAGTGGATACGTGCAAAAAAAATGGAAAAATGTTTGTATGAGGGGAAAAGACCAAAGGGAAAGAGGAGAAAGAGGAAGACAAAGAAGAAGTTCATAGAAGTTTTTTTTGAAACGAATAGGAAGAGGACTGAGAGTTGTGGAAGTTCTCAGAATGATGGAAGACCGGAAAGAATGGCGGGCCATGATCGCCACGTCATAAGACAGGCACTGCAGTAAAGTAAAGTAAAGTAATGATGATGATAATTTATACTAATGATAATATAGTAGGGACAATAATATTGAACAAGGACAGCAATCATAATGCTAATAACAGTAATAATGTAATTCTTGATTAGAAATGTAATGATGATAACAATAATAATAATAGCAATCATGTTAATGTTAACAATCATAATAAATATGACGAGGAGAACAGCAGGAATGATAGTGATAATGATAATGATAGTAGTAGTAGTACGAGTAATTATATTAATTCTAATGATAACAATATTTTCAATTATGATAATGGTAATGATGGTAATGATGATAATAATAATGATGATATGGATAACAATGATAATAATGATGAAAATGATAATAATGATGAAAATAATAATAATGATGAAAATGATAATAATGATGAAAATGATAATAATGTTAGTAATAATGATGATAATGACAATAATGATAACAATGATAATGATAAAATAAGTATAATGATGTTAATGTTAAAAATGACAATAATGATGATGATGATAAGAATGACAATAATGATGATAATGATAAGAATGACAATAATGATGATAATGATAAGAATGACAATAATGATGATAATGATAAGAATGACAATAATGATGATAATGATAAGAATGACAATAATTATGATAATGATAAGAATGACAATAATGATGATAATGATAAGAATGACAATAATGATGATAATGATAAGAATGACAATAATGATGATAATGATAAGAATGACAATAATGATGATAATAATAAGAATGACAATAATGATGATAATGATAAGAATGACAGTAATGATAATAAATAATGATTATGATAATGATAATAGTATAGATCATAATAATAATGATAATGATAATAAGATATAAACGAGAAAGATAATAAAAACAATAATAATAGTGATGAAGATAAGGATAATGATTATAATGATAATACTGATAAGGGTAATAATGATAATTACATCACCACCACCACCATTAACAACACTAACAATGATTATAATAATAGTAATGATGATATTAATAATTACAATACTAATGATAATAATAATTACAATAATAATGATAATAATAATTACAATACTAATGATAATGATAATGATTATTACGAAGGTGATAATGATAGCAATATCTATAACAATAATATTGTGGATGATGATGATAATGATATTAATGATGTTGATGATAATAATAAGGATGATTATAATGATTATGAGAATGATGACAATGTTAACTATAATCATTATGGCAACAATAAGGATGATATAATGATAACAACAATGATGATACTTATGATAATGGTAGAGATGATAATAGTTATAATGATAATTATAATGCTATAATAAAGATAATAATAATAATAACGATGATGACAAAATTGATAATGATAATAATGGTGATGACAATAACAAAGATAATGATGATTATTATAGTGATAATGATAATGATTATTCCAATAGCAATAATGGTTATAATGATAATTATAACAGCAATAGTAATGAGAAGAATGATGGTGATAATGATGATAACAATAATTATAACAATAATGATGATGATGATAGTAATAACAAAAATGACAATGATTATAAAGATAATGATAGTAATGATAATACTATTGATGATTATGAGGATAATAGCAATCATGATAATGATAACAGTAATAACGATAATGATATTGATGATAATTATAGTAATGATAATAATGATAACTAAGTTAATAATAATTTTGATAATAACCCGTATAACCGCCAACACTTAAAAACTTAAAAACAAATTAAAAACAAAAGATACAAATGAGACAAGATTATGAAAAAATAGACATAATAAAAGTAAAAAGAAAAAAAAAAATGAAATAGAATAGAAATAAAAATAAAATTGTAACGTAGAAATATCCAAAATTTCCGAAAACAATAACATTAATCTTCCCCATTTATGAAGAGAGAGAGAGAGAGAGAGAGAGAGAGAGAAGACGCGAGAGAGAGAGAGAGAGAGAGAGAGAGAGAGAGAGGAGAGAGAGAGAGAGAGAGGAGAGAGAGAGAGAGAGAATCTCGCGTCCACACCGGGCTCTGACAGCTCGACGTCAGCCCTTTTCATTCACGTTTTGCTCCTGAGGAGTTCCGACACACACACACACACACACACACACACGCACACACACACACGCACACAGAGGAAAACTGACATATTTACGTACATGCACCCATACATATGTAGATACACAGAAGGATGGACTATCATACACACATGCACAAACTGACAAACAAACGCATACAAACATACACACACACACACGCACACACACACACACACACACACACACACACACACACACACACTCGCAGACACACACACACACTCGCAGACACACACGCTCACACTCGCAGACACACACATACACACACACGCACACACACACACACACACGCACACACACACACACACACACACACACACACACACACACACACACACACACACACACTCGCAGACACACACGCTCACAGGCGGTTGAATATGCATGCAGTCGAAGCACCAAAGGCGACGTCCTCATCCTCTTCCTCTCGGATGTTATATATTTCAATTCTATCTTGATATACCCCCTGCCCCCCCCCTTCCCCCTCCCCATCCCGGACGGCCCGTAAGCCCCTCCCCTCCCCTCTCCTCCTCCTACCTCCTACCTCCTTCACACTCCGACGGCCCCCTGAACCTCCACCCACCTCCTGTTCCTCCTCCTGTTCCTCCTCCTCTACACCCTTCCCCCCTCCCCTCCCCCTCATCCCCTTTTATCCCTACCCACCTTTACCCCTACTCCCTACCTCCTTCCCCCCCCCCATCCCCTCCCCTATATACCACTCCCCCCCTCACCCCCTTCCATCCCCCCTCCTACCCCCCGACCCGACCCCCCCGTCAGAGCTACAAAGGCACGGAGTCTCTGGCTGTAGTCCTCGTGCTTTGAGAGAAAGGCTATTCTCGCATCCGGGAAATTGATTTATAAATCTTAAATACCCAGCAGCACCATTGCAATTAATCGTGTTCAACGGATCTGCAATTCCAAATCTTTCCCCGGTTGAGTCGCCAAAACCCAGACACAGAAAGAGAGAGAGAGTGCGAGTGAGAGTGAGAGATAGATAGATAGAGAGAGAGAGAGAGTGAGTGAGTGTGAGGCAGAGTGAAGGATTCGTACACTGGACAAACGTGTTGTATCCTTCTTAGACATTTTCGGTGTTTCTCTCCTTTCTCTCCTTTCCTTTCTTATATATTTCTTTATGTGTGTGTCTCTCTACTTCTTCTATAGGAATCCTTCTTCTATTACTTTCATCATTTTTTTTTAAAGTCTTTTGCTTCTTTTTTTTTTTTCCTGAAACCTTGATTTGTATTCCTTTGACTCAGTATTTGTTTCTCTTTCTGTCTTTCCCTTTTCTTGTTTTTTATATTGGCTTACTTTTTTTTAACCAGAGTTACTCTCTCCCCCATCTCTGTCGGCCTTAGTTTCCTCTACGACCCCTCCTCCACCTCCCTCACTTCTTCCTTCTCCACCTTCTCCCCCTCCTCCTCCACCACCACCTGCTCCTCTACTTCATTTTTCCCTCCTCCTCCCCCTCCTCCTTCTCCAACTCTTCCACCTCTACATCCTCCTCTCCCAACTCCACCATCCTCATAGCCTCCTCCTCCTCCTCCTCCTCCTCCTCCTCCTCCTCCTCCTCCTCCTCCATGCGTCTCTGTCTGACACGTCTCTGTGTGTTGGTGAAAGAGCAAGCAGTGCCGTCCAGGAGGGAGGGAGAGGGAGAGGGGGAGAGGGGGAGAGGGGGAGGGGAGGAGAGAAGAAGGAGGGAGGGAGGAAGAGGGGAGGGGTTCCTTTAGGTAGTGGGTAGGTGGGTAGGAAGGAGGGGGGGGTACTTGGGTAGTGGGTAGGTGGGTAGGAAGGAAGGAAGAGGTGCCTAAGGGGGTGGGGAGTCAGAGAGAGAGAGAGAGAGAGAGAGAGAAAGAGAAAGAGAAAGAGAGAGAGAGAGAGAGAGAGACCAGGGTTGGTGCCTACACCCCGTGATGAAACAATATCTGGTGCAATATTGGCCCTCGACGGCATTCCTGCACCAGCCGCTCCAGTGTCAAAATAATTTTGAAGTCGAGCGCCGGTCCCTATTTTCATTTTCTGCATTCCAATCTGGCAGAGGGATTATGTCCAGGGTTTGCGTTTGATCCTCGCCTGGATGTGGATTTAGAAGTGCCCCGCCGTTTCGATTTTCTGACGTTCCAAGATTTATTCATTCCTCTTGCCGAAAATGAAATAGCGTTCCAAGGCTTAGTTGGCCGTTTATGTGTTTATTTGAATGTACACGATATTTGGACCGTGTTCTTTTTTTTTTCTTTTTTCTTTTTTCTTTTCTTTTTTTGGTTGGGGGGGAGGGGGGTCCTTTCCCCTCGGTGGGATAAGAGACGAAGGTTAAGAAGAAGAGAAAGGGAGGAGGAAGAAGAAGAAGAAGAAGAAGAAGAAGAAAAAGAGTGAAGGGTGACGAAGAAAGAATGAAGGAGAGAGATAGATATAAAAAAATAAAGGAAAGGGGATTTTATTTCTTTTTTCCTTTTTTTTTTACCCTCGGGCTGTGTCCTCAGAATGGGGTATAGTGGGTATTTTGGTTTGATAAGTACTAAGCTGGGGATGGGAAGTAGTGGGTCCGCGCTCGGCGCTCCGGCGCCGCTCGGACGCGAGGCTCGCTTGCAAGTGGGAAGCGAGGGGGTGAGGCGGAGGGCCTACCGTACAGTGTGGACCGGCGCCCCCATGTCGCCGCCCATTGGGAACGAGGTACTCACAGTACGCCGAAGAAAGTACTATGGCGGGATGCCAGACCACAGGTATTGGGAACACGTCTTCGAGGATTCAACATTGGGGGAAGCAGAGAGTAGAGCAGACGAGCGAGAGAGAGCGAGAGCGTCGCTCTCGCGTCTGACAAGAAATGGACCGCAGAGGGTAGGGACAAGGGTGGGGGAGGCAGCTATATAGGTTCGCTGTAGTGCTCGCGTGCGCGGGGTTGTGCGCGGGTTGTCAATGAGAGATTGGAGGTTGAGTTTCGAAATAGCGATCGCTTGTCACAGGTAGAGGGGGCTGGTAGCTGAGACGGGGACTAGAGCAAGTAGGTGGCGGGCCGCGCGCTCGCAGCGGTGGAGAGAGGCTGAGTGAGTTGGCTTCGACGTGCGTTTGGTGATGTATGAGTGGGGGGTGGGGGGGGGTGTCGCACGCTGTGTGTCGTGTGTGTGGGTGTGTGTGTGTGCTGTGTGGTCGTGGGTGTGTGTGTGTGTATGTTTGTGTGTGTGAGTGAGTGTGTTTGAGTGTGTGGTGTAGCGTGTGGGAGTGTGTGGGTGTAGTGTTTTAATATCATATCAATATATAAATATATCTATCATATATCCATATATATATATTATATATATATATTCTATGAGTGTGTGGTTATGGTGTGTGTGTGGGGGTGGTGTGTGTGTTTTGAGATGTGAGTCATCGTGGCTGTTATTGTCGTGTCTGTGTTGTGTGTATGTGGTGTATATGTTGTGTATGTGTTTTCGTTGGCTCGTGTGTGTGTGTGGTGTCGTGGTGTGTGAGGTGCTGTCGGTCGTTGTGTGAGTGTGTTGACATGAGAGAGGCGAGAGCGCATAGAGCGAGCAGAGAAGCGCGAGCGCGCCAACAAGAAACAAAAAAAAAACAATGGCGAGAGATAGGTAGATCAGAGAGAGATCGAGCGGCGTAGCAGCAGTCGACGAGATAGCAGACAAGTGGTGTGTGTGTGTGTGTGTGTGGTGTGTGTGTGTCGTGTTGTGTGTGTATGTGCAGGTGTGTGTGGGTTGTCGCAGTGTGCGCGCTGTCGTTCTCTGGAGTTTGGGTGTGTGTGTTGAGTCCTGAGTGGTGTGGTGTGGGCTGTGTAAGTGATGTCGTGATTGTGTGTGTACTGGTGTGGTGTGTGTCTGTGAGTGATGTGTGATTTTGTGTTTGAGTGTGTTTGTGAGTGAGGAATGATTGTATTTGGTATGGGTCGCCAGTGGTGTGTGTGTGTGTGCTGTTGGTTGTGTGAGTGTCGCAGTGTGTTTGATAGTGAGGTGTCGTTAGTGTTGTGTGTGGCAATGTGTGTGTGTGTGTGAGTGTGAGTGTGTGTGAGTGTGTGTGGATTTGGTGAGTGTGTTTGTGTTTGTGTGTGTGATTGAGTTAGAGACAGTTGGAGTTATGGTGGACTGATAGATTATATATATATATTTATTCATATATTAAACATAATAGTTATATATATATATATATATATATATATATTTATATTTATATATCTCTCTTACAATATACATATTTTTTATTTTTTTATATATAGATATATTATCACCGCATAATTTACTATTACATATATACTATGTCATTTATATATATAGATATTTTTAAATATATCTCTTATATTTATTATAATTAACTTTCCATAATTTTTTTATTATAATCACGTGACGCTCCTAGTGTTATGTATGCCCTATTTAGCATAAATATAGATAAATACTTATATATATATTATATTATATATTATAAAATATTATTATTGTTGTCTTCTGTTTATTGTTTATATATATTATAAATGTATATATTGTATATAGATTTATATTTATTTAAATTATTTAAATTAGAGTTTCTATATAGTGTGTTTGTTATATAGTGTTTTCGTGATTTTATAGTAGCTTTGGTTATGTTTGTGGAGTTTTATTCGTTTTCGAGTAAGAGATGTTTATCACGATTTAGTGTGTTTGATTTATAACGTGATTTCGCTAGCCCCCAATAAATGGCGTCGCACGTCACAAAGTGTTCTCTCGTCGAATTCGATGACTTCTATGGTTTCCGATTGTTATGTGTTCTCAGACAACGCTGTATACTGTCGAGTAGAGACCACTGTGTCACAGTTATTCAGCTGTCTTCGAGTGTGTCGAAGTACCCCCCAACCGAACGACTCAGTGAGCTCGCGAGAGCGACTCGCGCGCGCTCGCGCGAGCTCGCGCCGCGAGCGCAGCTAGAGCGCCGCTAGTAGCGCTGCCGCAGAGAAGAGAAGAGAACCGACAAGAGAGCAGTGACGCGCAGGAGCAGCGCACGACGACGAGAGCACGACGCGCGCGAGCGCGAGTGAGGTGTATGCAGTGTGTGGTGTGTGTTTGTGGGTGTGGGTGAATGTATGTTGTGTGGTGTGGATGTTAGTGTGTGGGACTGTGTGTGTGTGGTGTGTGTGTGTGTTTGTGTGGTGTGTGTGGGTTGTGTGTGTTTGGTGTGGGTGTGTGTGTGTGGGGTGTGTGGTGTGTGGTGTGTGTGTGTGGGTGTGTGTGTGGTGTGTTGTGTGTGTGTGTGTGTTGGGTGTGTGTGGGGTGTGTTTGTGTGTGTGGTGTGTGTGTGTGTTTTGTGTGAGTGTGTGTGTGTGTGGGTGTGTGTGTGGTGTGTGTGTGTGGGTGTGTGGGTGGGTGTGTGTGTGGTGTGTGTGTGTGTGTGTGTTGTGTGTGGTGGGGTGTGTGTTGTGTGGGGTGTGTGTGTGTGTGTGTGGGTGTGTGTGGTAGGTGTGTGGGTGGGTGTGTGTGGGTGTGTGGTGTGGTGTTTGTGTGTGAGTGTGTGTGTGGTGTGTGGTGTGTGTGTGGTGTGTAGTGTGTGGTGTGTGTGTGTGTGTGGTGTGTGTGTGTGTGGTGGTGCGGTGTGTTTGTGTGTGTGTTTGTGGTGTGTGTGTGTGTGGGTGTGTGTGTGTGTGTGTGTGTGTGCCCTTGGTGTGTGTGTGTGTGTGTGGTGTGGGTGTTGTTTGTTGGTGAGTGTGTGGGTGTGGTGTGTGTGTGGTGTGTGTGTGTGTGTGTTTTGTGTTGTGGTGTGTGGTGTGGTGTTGTGTTGTGTGTGTGTGTGTGTGTGGTGTGTGTGTTGTGTGTGGTGTGTGTGGGGTGTGTGTGGTGTGTGTGTTGGGGGGTGTGTGGTGTGTGTGTGGGGGTGGGTGGTGTGTGTGTGGTGTGGGGTGTGTGTGGGGTGGGTGGTGTGTGGTGTGGGGTGTGTGTGTGTGGTGGGTGGTGTGTGGGTGTGTGGTGTGTGGGGTTGTGTGTGTGTTGTGTGTGGTGTGGGTGGGGGGTGTGTGGTGTGGGTGTGTGGTGTGTGGGTGTGTGGGGTGTGTGTGTGTGGTGGTGTGGTGTGGGGTGGGGTGGTGTGTGTGTTGGTGGTGTGTTGTGTGGTGTGTGTTGGGGTGTGTGTGGGGGTGGGTGTTAGTGTTTAGGTGTGTGTGTGTGTGGGTGTGTTGTGGGTGTGGTGTGTGGTGGTGTGTGTTGGGTGGTGTGGGTGTGTGTGGTGGGGGGGGTGTGGGGGGGGTTGGTGGTGTGTGGTGTGGGGGGGGGGTGGGGGGGTGGGGGGGGGGGGGGGTGGGTGGTTGGTGGTGTGGGGGGGTGTGGGGTGTGTGGGTGGGTTGTGGGGGGGGTGGTGGGGTGTGGGTTGTTTGGTGTGTTTGGGTTGTGGTGTGTGTGTTGTGTGTGTGTGTGTGGTTGTTGTTGGTGGTGGGGGTTGTGGTTGGTGGTGTGTGGGTGGTTGGTGTGGTGGGTGGTGTGTGGGTGGTGTGGGGGTGTGTGTGGGTGGTGGGGGTGGGGGGGGGTGGTGGGTGGTGGGTGGGGTTGTGGTGGTGGGGGGGGGTGTGGGTGGTGTGTGGTGTGGGGTGTTGTGGTTGTGTTGTGGGGGTTTGTGTTGTTGGTGGTGTGTGTGTTGTGTTGGGTGGTGTGGGGGTGGGGTTGGTGTGGTGGTTGTGTGTGGTGTGGTGTGTGTGTTGGGTGTGGTGTGTTGTGGTGTGTGTGGTTGTGTGTTGTGGTGTGGGTGGGTGTGTGTGTTGTGTTGTGTGGGGTGGGTGTGGTGGGTGGGTGGTGTGGGTGTGTGGTGGTGTGTGGTTGGTGTTTGGTGTGTGTTTTGTGTTGTGGTTGTGTGTGTGTGTTGGTGTTGTGTTGTGGTGGTGTTGTGTTTGTTGTTGGTTTGTGTGTGGTTTGTTGGTGTGTGTGTTGTGTGGTGTGTGTTGGTGGGTGTGTTGGTGGGGGTGGTGTGTGTGTGTGGGGTGTTTGTGTGGTGTGTTGTGGTGTGTGGGTGGTGTGGTTGTGTGTGTGTGGTGGGGGTGGGTGGTGGGGTTGGTGTGTGTGGTGGGTGTGGTGTGGGTGTTGTGTGGTTGGGTGTGTGTGTGTGTGTGTGGTGTGTGGTGGTTTTGGGGTGGTGTGTTTGTGGTGTTGTGTGTGGTGTGTGGGTGGGTGTTGGTGTGGGTGTGGTTGTGTGTGGTTGGGGTGGTGTGGGGTGTGTGTGTGGGTGTGGTGTGTGTGTGTGTGTTGTGGTGGTGTGTGTGGTGTTTGGTGTGGTGTGTGTGTGGTGTGGGGTGTGTGTGTGGTGTGGTGTGTGTGTTGTGGGGTGTGTGTGGTGGTGTGTGGTTTGTGGTGGTTGTGTGTGGGGTTGGTGGTGGGGGTGTGTGGTGTGTGTGTGTGTGTGTGAGTGTGTGTGTGTGTGTGTGTGTGTGTGGGTGTGTGTGTGGTGTGGTGTGTGTGGTTTGTGTGTGGTGGTGTTTGTGTGTGTGTTTGTGTGTGTGTGTGTGTGTGTGTGTGTGTGTTGTGGGGTGGGTGTTTGAGTGTGTGTGTGTGTGTGGTGTTTTGTGTGTGTGTGTGTGTGTTGGGTGGGGTGTCTGTGTGGTTGTGTGTGTGTGTGTTGTGTGGTGGAGTGTGTGTGTTGTGGGGTGTGGGGGTGGAGGGAGTGTTGGGGGGTGTGTGTTGTGTGGTGTGTTGTGTGTGTGTGTGAGGTGTGTGTGTTGTGTTGTGTGGGTGTGTTTGAGTGGTGTGGGTGTGTGTGTTGTGTGTGGTGTGTGTGTGTTGTGTGTGAGTGGTGTGTGTGTTGTGTGTGTGTGTGTTTGGTGTTGGTGTTGTGGGTGTGTGTTGTGTGTGGGTGTGTTGTGTGTGATGTGTGTGGGGGGTGTGTGTGTGTGTGTGTGTGTGTGTGTGTGTGTCGTGTGTTGGTGTGTGTGTGTGTGGGGGTGTGTGTGGTGTGTGTGGGTGTAGTGTGTGAGGTGTGGTGTGTGTGTGTTGTTGTGTGTTGTATGTATGTGTTTTTTGTGTGTATGTGTGAGTGTTGTGTGGTTGTGTGTGTGGTGTGTGTGTGTGTGAGGTGTGTTGTGTAGTGTGTTGGTGTGTTGTGTGTGGTGTGTGGTGTGTGTGGGTGTGTGGTGTGTGGTGTGTTTGTGGGTGGGTGTGTGTGTGTGTGTGGTTGTGTTGTGTGTGTGTGTGTTGGTGTTGTGTGTGTGTGTGTGTGTGGGTGGTTGGGTGTTGTTGTGTGTGTGTGTGTGTTGTGTGTGTGGTGTGGTGTGTGTGTGGTGTGTGAGTTGTGTGTGTGGTGTGTGTGTGTGGGTGTGTGTTTGTGTGAGTGGGTGTGGTGGGTGGTGTGTTTTTGTGTGTGGGTGTTGTGTATGGTGTTGTGAGTGTTGGTGGGTGTGTGGTGTTTGTTTTTGGGTGTTGTGAGTTGTGTGTTTTGGGTGTGTGGTGTGGGTGTGGTTGTGTTTTGTGTGATGGGTGTGTTTTGGTGGGTGTGTGTGTAAGGTGGGGGGGGTTTTGTTTTTTTGTTGGGTCTGTGTTGTTTGTTTGTGTAGGTTGTAATGTGGTGTGTGGGTGGGGGGGGGTAGGGGGTAGGGGGGGGGGGGGGGGGGGGGGGGGGGGGGGGGGGGGGGGGGGGGATGGGGGGGGGGGGGGGGTTGGTGGGTGTGTGTTGTTTGGTGGTATTGTGGGTATTATGTGTTTAGCGGTTCTGATTAGATTCTCGATGTAGAGATATATTGAAGAAAGGGTGGGTGTTGGTGGTGCTCATATGTACTGTTTTGCATGGATTTATTTTTATTTGTTATATATAGTGTTATTGATTATATAGATAGATGTTAATTTTCAGTTATTTTATTACATTTATTGTGTTTTTTATTTAATTTTTATATATGATTTTTTTATGACTTATATATATAGTGCTTTTAGACTTAATTTTATATTTAGACTTATACATATAATAACATATTTATATATTTAACATATATATTTACAGATTGTTATATATATACAATATATATTTGATATTCATTTATATTTATATTTATACATTTGAGTTATATATTGACATTATATATTTATATTACAGATTAGAGATATACATTTATTTTTTAATAGATATATATATCATATTTATATTATATATTTATTATTATATAAATATTATATATATATATAATTTAATATATAGTTATATATAACATATTGATAAATATTATACTATATTTAATATTTATTTTTAGAATACATATATATTTATATATAATATATATATACATATTTATATTTATATATATATACATATATATATAAATTTATATATAAATATATATATATACATATATATATAATATATATTGAGATATATATATATACTCATATAAATTTAATATATACATATATATATTTATATACATATATAAATATACATATATATTCTACATATATAGAGAGAGCATATATTTATATTCTTAGATATATATACATATAGATATATACATATAGATATATCATATATAGATTTTACATATAATATACATAAAGATATATTTATAGATATATATATATATATTTACATATAGATATTTATATATACGATAATATTTTTATACATATATATAGATATATTATATAGAATATATAAACATATATAATATAAAATAAAATATTTAATATATATAAACATATAATATATATTTATATATAATACATATATAATATATATATATATATGATATATATATATATATATTTATATATATATATATATATTAGATTCATTATAGATATATATATATATATATATATACATATATATTAACATATATAGATAATACATATATTTTTATTTAAAAATATACATTTTTATATATACTTAAATATATATATATTTAATAGATATACATATTAAGATATATATAGAGATATATATTATATATATACCATATATATATATATAATATATATACTATACATATATAGATACTTATACATATATAGATTTACATATACATATATATATATACTTATACATATATTATTGATACATATACTGATAATATATACATATACATATTTATATACAAAGACATATATGACTATACATATACTATAATATATATATACATAACATATATATATATACATATACAATATATATTTACATATACATATATATATATAATACATTTATTTATTATATATTATACATATAGTTTTATATAATACATATCTATAGTTATATAAACATATATTTAATAGATACATATAAATATTTTGATACATATTTATTGTATTTACTTATATATATATATATATACATTATTATATATAATTATATACATTAATATATATAAATATATATATATACATATATATTTGATATACAATATATATAATAAATATATATATTTATATTTACATAATATATATATGTATACATAAATACTTATATTTATACAATAAAGATAGATACATATATTAGATAAATATACGATATAATATATATAGATATACTATATATTTATATAATTATCATATTTATATATATAATAGATACATATATATATAATTTATATACTTATATATTTTAATATACATATATATATATATACAATTTATAATTTATATATAATTCATTTTATATATAGATGTATACATATATATATATATTTAATATACATATATTATATATATATATATACATATTATATTTAGAGATCATATATATTTATATATTAATATAAATACATATAATTATTATATACTATATATATAAATATAATATATATATATATACATATATATTTATATATATACATATATATATAATATATATACTTATATATATTTATATAATACATAATAGATATATATATTACATTTATTATATTTATTTATATATATATATATACAGATATATATATATTGATATACATATATTATATTCATATATATATATACATATATAATTTATATTTACATATATATATATATATATATACATATATATATATATACATATATATATATACTATATATATATATACATATTTAGATCATATATATATTATATATACATTATAATATAATACCTATATATATTTTATATACATATAATTATATACATAATAATATTTATATATATATATTTAGATAGTATGTTTATATATAATTTATATATACATATATAATTTATTATACATATATAATTCATATATATATATATATATATATATATATATATATTATATACATAGATATATATATTTATATATTCATTTATATATATAATATAGATATATATATTTATATATATACATATCTAGTTATATATCTATATATATACATATATATATATATATATATATATATATATATACATTATACATAATATATAGATATATATATATATAATTTATATACATATACAAATAAATTGATATATATTCATATACTTATATATATATAGAATACATAATTATATATATATTAATATATATAATATATTTTAATATATTATATATATATATATATATAAATATACATATTAGTTATATATACATATTTTATATATATACATAATATATATATATACAGATTATATATAAATAAATATATATATATATATACATTAGATAATATAGACATATATATATATATATAGACTTTATATATATATATAGGGGGGGGGTATGTGTGTGTGTTTGTGTGTGTAATTAGTTTACAGTGATTATAATCACGAAAACGATATACAATTAAAAAATAGTTAATTATAAGTAAAGAAGGATTCTTCGCTAATTCTTATGATAACCCCTTTTGCTTCTCATTATCTGAATTCAGTTCCGCCATCTTGTTCTCAGAAAGTTCCTTAACCCTAACGAGTTCTTTATCAACAATTTATTTCTTATCTTCATACATTTTTTTCGTAAACTTTTTTTCGTGCTTTTTTACATCAAGATTTCATCTCTGATTTGTTTGATTCGTTTTGTTTTTCGAAAGCTTCACTTCCAGTTTCGTTTTGTGGTTCGATTCGTTGTAGTGAAGCCTTGTTTGTGAGTTTCTTTTCTAATCTATTTTCTGTGTTTTCTATTTAGTTTTTGAGCTTCATCTGATGAAAAAGAATCTTTAAAAAATAATCTGCTCTCAACTGTTTCCATCTTCAGAAAATAAAATCACCCTTTCTTCCTTTTTTCTTCTATTCCTTTGCTTTGTTTTCACGTCATTCCTCCTTCTCCCATTCCTCCATGTCTTGGCGCGTCCCCCTGTTTTCTTCCTCCGACTCCTCTTCCTCCAGCACTTATATCCGGAATTATTCATGTGTTAACGAGATGCGAATTGACCATTTGAAGCCTCGAGATTAGCACCCGAAACTTTGTCAAAGTAATTTTGAGCCAGTTAGCAATTTCTAAGTGACAATTAGAGGCAAAGTTGGAACAAAAACTTCGCCAACTTGCGTGTCCAGGGAAGATGTGCATAAAATGTTGCCCTCGGGAGATGGCGGGCTTCCAGATTTTAATTGATGAAATGAAACAGTGGAAAAGTCTTGTAAGACGTCGAGAGCGCCCCCGAACCCCTTTCTTCTTCTCCCCCCCCCCTACTCGCTTCTGTTCCTTCTTCTTCTCCTCCTTTCTCCTTCCTTTCCATCCATTTCTCTCCTTTCCCTCCTCGCTCTTCTTTTCGTCTGTCTCCCTAATTCCCTGGGCGTCTCCGATCCCCTTCTTCCTCTGGTTACCATGTTCTTCCCTTCCCTTCTCCTCCTTTCCTTTACTCTCTTCTTCCGGTCCTTTTCCCCCTAGACGTCCCTGACCTCACTCCCCTAAGTGAGCTCCCTTCTCTTCTCTTCTCTCCTTTTGGTTGTTCTCTATCCTTCTCCCCCTTTCATTTTCTTTCTTTTCCCTCTTTCCTCCCCTTCTCCCCCTTTCCTTTTCTTTCCTCTCCTACCTCCCCTTCTCCCCATCGCATCCACCCTCTCCTCCCTCCACCTCCTATTCCCTTCTTCCTTCTCCTCATCCCTTTCTCTCTCTCTCTCCTCCCTCAAGTTCCTCCCCTTCCACTCTTCTTCCTCCCGCTCCCACCCCTCCTCCGTTCCTTCGCTCTCCCCCTGCCGCCACTCCTTCCCCTCCTCTTCCTCCCCTCTTCCTTCCATCGCCTCACTCGCATCAATAGCAAAGTCTCTCCGACCGACGCTCCGCACATAAGCTCCGCTATGCTGGCGGGCGAGTGCAATTTGCCACTGTCATTGGATGCGTGTAGCTTATCACAAATTCTATTTAGTCGTCAAGCTGCGGCCTCGCTAGAAGTTGTATGAAAGTGCGATTGTTCCTGAGGACGAAATGCGCTCAAACACTCAACTTGGGAGAGTAAATTGCATTAACAGACTCGCGACACGTCTTCAAAAGGATTTTGTTCATTATGTACTGGAGTTGTGATCGGAGGCGCCGCCGCTGCAAAATAGTTTGCTCGGGAGAAAGGGCGGATTGGCGTTCGGTCTCCTAGGGTTTTTGTATATCATTTTGTTTCATCTTATTGAGAGTTTTCGTTGTTCTTTTTTTCGGAAATATGTTTAAAAAAACGTAAATTGATAATTGGGTTTTCATAATGAGCGAGTTCATATCATTGGACTAAATGCAGAGTCTTTTCAGAGCGAGAGAGAGAGAGAAAAAACAAAAAAAATCTGCAATGCAAATTATTGTCTGTATGAATAAGGGACACGATTTGCAATAGTATCATTGTCATCATCATCGCCATTATTACCTTGAAAAATAATGAAAAAAAATCATGATTGCAGGAACACAAAATAACACCCAATACGGTGAAAAGTAAAAAACAACAACAACAACAAGATTTATCATCAATCATACAATTCTAGAAGAAAATCTCAAGAATGCAACAAACGCTACCAATACCGATAGTTGCAACGGCACAAGGTACAGAATTAATGATAGCAGAGACCAGTAATCACAAATTATATTGGTGTTGACACTACTACGACTACATCTACTGCTACTGTTACTGCTATTGGTATTCTATAGTTATTGTTACTCCGGCTACTTCTAAAACTGTTACTGTTATTACTACTATTACAGATACCGCGTCAAGCAGTACTGTCGCGCCATATATAACGAACCATCCAAACATTAGATATAATGGGGCTAATGCCACTGATGATAGATATTACTCTAATTTACTGTTAAGCTACCTACCTATTAAACTTTTTCTTTTTTCTCTATGTCCTTTCTCTGTTTCTCTCTGTCTCTGTCTGTCTGTCTGCCTCTCTCTCTCTCTCTCTCTCTCTCTCTCTCTCTCTCTCTCTCTCTCTCTCTCTCTCTCTCTCTCTCTCTCTCTCTCTCTCTCTCTCTCTATATATATATATATATATATATATATATATATATATATATATGTTTGTGTGTGTGTGTGTGTATTTCTCTTTTTCTCTCTCTATTTCTCACTCTCTCTCTCTCTTTCTTTATATCTGTCTATTTATCTATCTATTTACTTATCTATCTCTGTGTGTGTGTGTGTGTGTATTTCTCTCTCTCTCTCTCTCTCTCTCTCTCTCTCTCTCTCTCTCTCTCTCTCTCTCTCTCTCTCTCTCTCTCTCCCTCTCTCTCTCTCTCTCTCCCTCTCTCTCTCTCCCCCACCACTCCCTCTCTCTCTCCATTTTGGCAAAGTCCATATTAATGTTGTTGTACGTAACTGTCGCTGAGTTTGCTTACAAGGGGCGCTTTTGCACTCGCAGGATGTTTACGTCGGTGTTGTTTCTCTGCAAGCCTTGCAAGATATTATCACGCACCAAAGGATTACGTAAGCTCTTATATTCGAAGGCTTTTGTTAGACGCTGCTGGTGGTAGGTGGTTGGGTGTTGCTGGATTGAAAAAAAAAAAATGATGTTTTATGATATTTTGTTATTTAAGGATGGAGAAGGATAGGGTCTTCAGTCGATGAGTATATAATGTGGAAGGGAGATTATATGTATTATGTCAGTCCATTCAGTGTATATTTTTTTTATAAATTATTCAATTAGTATATGAAGTTTGATATCGTTATCATTGTTGTTATAATGATTATTATTATCATTGTTATAATTATGAATAGTTTTTGTTTCCATCCTTATAATGCTTTTTATTATAATTATCATTATCATTATCGTTAATATCGTCATTATTATCATTATTGCTATTACAATTATTATCATTATTATTGATACTACTATTATCATTATCATTATTATCATTATCAGTATTATCATTATTATTATCATCGTTATCATTTTCATGCTTCTTATTATCCAGTATTAAGATATCATCATCATTAACATTATTGCTAATCACTACTATCATCATTATTACTAGTGTTATATTTATCACTATTATTATCATTATTTTTTATATCATCATTATTATTATGGCTACCATGATTATTTCTGTTGTTGTTATCATCATTATCATCAGCAATCAATCCAATTCCTCTATCTTCTATTCTTCTATCTTCTATATTCTTCATGGTGGGGGGGAGAAAGCAACAACTTCACGAGAGACACAACTTTCAAGGAAGAAGTTCGCTCTCGGTAACAACTTCAAGGACTCAAGACTAAAGGTGAACAGCAACTTCAGACGCGACAAAGTGTTGGGCAAAATATGACAATCAAACTTCAAAGGACGAGATTAATGGCGGGCAGGGAGGAGGGGGAGAGAGAGGGGGGAAGAGGGGTAGAGGGTTGACAACTTGACAACTTCACAATCGCCATTGCCAAAGCCCTTGCAAACAGCAATATCAACATGGCCTTTTGGAACTCCTGCAGCTGCATCAGGGGGAGAAGCGGCTCAAGTCATTCCTGTGCCAACAAAGCCATTTTTATGGTCCCAAATTCTCGCAGGGTGAGAGAGGGGGAGAGGGAGAGGGGAGGGGGGGCAGGGAAGGGGGAAGGGGGCGAGGGGGGGAAGTGGGAGAGGGAGAGAGAGGAGGAAGGGGACGAGGGGGGGGTAGAGGGAGAGAGAGGGGGGAGAGGGGGAGGGGGACGGGGAAGGGGGCGAGGGGGGGGAGGGGTAGAGGGAGAGCGAGGGGGGTTTGGGGGAGGGGTAGAGGGAGAAAGAGGGAAGTGGGGGAGAAGGATAGAGAGGGGAGGGGGAGAGGGAGAGAGAGGGGAGAGTGGGAGAGGGGTAGAGGGAAAGAGAGGTGGGGAAAGGGGGAGGGGGAGAAGGATAGAGAGGGGAGGGGGAGAGAGAGACAGAGGGGGGTAGAGGGAGAGAGAGGGGGGAAAGGGACGAGGGGGGAGTGGGGGAGGGTTAGAGGGAGAGGGAGAGAGAGAGGGGGAGGGGGGAAGGGTGAGGGGTAGAGGGAGAGAGAGGGGTATGTGGGGGAAGGGGAGGGGAGGGGAGTTGGGGGGAGGAGAGGTGAAAGAAGGGAGAAGGAGGAGAGAAAAAGGGGGAGGGGAGAGGAGGGAAGGACTGAAGTATGGGGAAGAATGGGAGGAAGAGGGGGGAAGGGAGAGAGGGGGAAGTGGTTGAAGGAAAGGAGGAAAAAGGGGAAAGGAGAGAGAGGGAGAGGGAAAGAGAAAGAGAGAGAGTGGGGGAGAAGGGGGAAGAAGGAACAGAGAGGAAGAGGGAGAGAGAAGGGGAAGGTGTGACAAGAAAAGGAGGAAGAAAGGGAAAGGGAGATAGAGGGAGAGGGAGAGAGAGGTGAGAGCAGGAAAGGAAGATGGAAGGAGAGAGAGAAAGAAACAAGAGAGAGACAGAGAGAGAGAAAGAGAGAGAGAGACAGGGGAGGTGTGTGTGTGGGGGGTGGGGGGTGGGAGGAGGAGGAAGTAGAGGGAAGGGGAAGGGGGAGGGGAAGAGGGAGAGGGAGAGAGAGAGAGACAGGGAAGGTGTGTGTGTGTGGGGGGGGAGAGGAAGTAGAGGGAAGGGAGAGGGGAAGGGAAGAGAGAGAGAGAGAGAGAGAGAGAGAGAGAGAGAGAGAGAGAGAGAGAGAGAGAGAGAGAGAGGTGGGGTAGGAGAGGAGGAAATTGAGGGAGGAGCAGGATCATCATTATCATTGTGACCATCATTATCATCATCGTTACAATTATCATCATTATCATAACTATCATCATCATTATCAACATCATTATTGCTAATGTTATTATCATTCATATAACTATTATCACAATTATTGATATTGCTATTATTACCATTATGATGATAAGCATCATCATCATCATCATCAAAATATCCTTTTTATCCTACCCACTGATATCATCATTACCATAACCAATTATTTTTTCATTAGTAATACTATCACCATTATTACCATCTACTCACTATCATCATCATCATTATTCTCATTATCATCATCATTATCATCATCAAAGAGATAAATGATTAATAGGAATGAGTAAGGAATGGGTATGGGTGATAAAGGGTGTAATTGAGCGAAGAGCGGATAGGGAGAAGGAGAGAGACAGAGAGAGGGAGAGAGAGAGAGAGAGAGAGAGAGAGAGAGAGAGAGAGAGAGAGAGAGAGAGAGAGAGAGAGAGAGAGAGAGAGAGAGAGAGAGAGAGAGAGAGAGAGAGAGAGAGAGAAGGAGAAAGAGGGATAGAGAAAGAGACAGAGAGAAAGAGACAGAGAGAAAGAAAGAGAAAGAAAGAGAGAGAGACAGAGACAGAGAGAGAAAGAGAAAGGAAGAGTGAGAAAGTGAGAGAGATTGAGAGAGAGATAGAGAATGAGAGAGAGAGAGAGAGAAAAAGAGTGGGAAGTTCGTCTCATTCTCTGTCGCTCTCTGCTATATATCACCAGCTATAGCTTCTTTTTTTCGTTTTCTTTTGATCTGTCTGTCTCTGTCTATCTGTAATGACCT
>NW_028234433.1:18518738-18521804 GCF_977035675.1 Penaeus japonicus
CTCTGTTTATCTTTATAAATGGATTAAAGGGCACACAAAATTCTTATTCTTAAACACCACAAAATAAGCTGATGAAGTTAACAAGACAATCTTATTTAAATGAAAATCCATATCCATCATCACCATAGTCACTGTACCTTCACCATACCTTAAAACAAATACCACAACGAAGACGACAACCCCCTCCACCCTCCACCCCACCCCACCCCCTTCCTCCCCCCAACAATGAAACAACAACAACAATAACAACACAGAGATGATACTTGCTACCACAACAATCCGAAGAATTTACAACACATCTCCCCTACAAGTGACTATTGATTCTGTAAATTCATTTAAGGAAAAACATACGTTACAGTTTCCGAATCTCCCCCACCCCCCTATCCTTTCCTTCCTTTTTTTTTTTTTCTTTTTTTTTCTCCCCTCCTCACCCTTCTTCGTCCCTTTCTTCCTTCCTCCTCTATCATTCCTCCTCCCCACCCCTTCTTCCCCTTCCCTCCCTCCCCCTATACCTCAGCTAACTAATAAGCCACTCTCTAGCGTAAATAAACATGAAGTTCACTGACCTCGGTATATTGTAAGAGACTCGTAGCAACATAGCGTAAATTCTTGGCCCCCTTTTTCCTGCCCCCCAAAAAAACCCCCCCCCCTCTCTCCCCCTTCGTCTATCTCCCCCCCTCCCTCCCCCCTCTACCTCCCCCCCCTCCGCTCCCTCATCCCCCCCTCCCCCCTCTTCCCTTTCTCTCCCTCCTCTCTCCCCCCTTTCAAGCTCTCGCCGCAGTCTGAAGATTTTTTTTTTTTTTCTACTTTCTCTTTTTTTCTCAATCTCATTCACATTCGGCTCATCTACTTTTTTCAGTGTTATTTTCATTTATCTATTTATATAATTAATTATATTTAATCTATTATATTTATTTAAATATTAATATTTTTTTGTCTTTCTCCCTCCTCCTTCCTCGCTCTTCTCACCCCTTCTTCTCCCCTTCTTCCTCCTTTTTTTCTTCTCTTTCTTCTTTTCCTCAATTTTCTTATATCTCTTTTTCTCAATCTCATCCTCAGCCTTCTCTTCTTCTCTTTATCTTTTAGTTGTTCTTTTCACTCGTATCACTCCGCCTCCTCTTCGTCAACTTATTTCCCCAGTTTTGATGAAGGCGATATCTAAATTTCAGAGTTAATTAAATGATTTCACTCACCAATCAATGTTTCGGGGGATTCACATAACAATTAATATAACACACACACAGCTTTTTTGGGTATTAATATATTATATAATTGTGTGTGTGTTGATATATATAAAATATAATAGTAGAGATATATATATATATAAGATTTTAGATATATAAAATATAAGACTAGAGATAAAAATATATATACATATAAATAATATATATATATAATATATATATATAATATTATATTCGATATTTAGAATAATATATTTAATATATATATTTATTATATTTATTAAACACACAATAACACTACACACCACTCTACACACACACACACACACAACTACAACGCTAACATATAGCTCCAATATATACATATTGATACTACTCCCCCCAACTACTCCCCCCTACTCCCCCATAATACTCATACGGTACGCCCCTCCCCCCCCCTCCCCCACACACACATATACATACACATGCATACGCACACAAATATGTGCATGTACGCGCCCTTATATATGCGTAAATAAGCACAGCCACCCATGAACACTGTCAAAGGTGCCGTATCCCCTGTACTCACACGCATTGCTTGACAGAGAGCACGCCCGCCCCTAACACCTTTCCCTTCCCCTTCCCCCCTCCCCCTCCTCCCCCCCCTTCCCCTCCCTCCGCCTGAACCACCTTGAAGACGAGGAGCATCGGGGAACCTCCCCCTTGAGATGATGGCTCGTTAGCTCGTCCTCAAGCTTGAAGGAGGAGATCGCTTTCTTTAATACATATGAATGAGTCGACCCTCAACTTAGAGGAATTTGCACTCTCGGTTGTGTAGTTGTGTATGTATCTAATCTTTTTCTTTTTTTTTCTTGCCTTTATTCTTTTTTTTTTTTTTGGGGGGGGGATGAGTCTTGTTTAGGTCTGTTATTTTTTTTTTGTTTTTTTTTTCTCTTTTCTCTCTCTCTCTCTCTCTTTTTTTTTTTTTTTTTTTTTTTTTTTAGTCTTGTTTCGGTCTGTTTTTTTTCCTTTCTCTTTTTTTTGTTCTCCTTTTTTTTTATATCCAGGTTTTCCCTTTGGCCTTCTGGCTTATGTATGCAAAATTATGACTCATTCCGAGAAGCGATAGAGCTCAGAATCGCTGCTTTCCTGGCTTCTCTTCTTCCCCCTCCCTACCCCTCTCCTCCCTCCTCCCTTCCTCCCTTCCTTCCCATTACTTCGTCCTCTCTCCTCCCCCTCCCCTCCATCAACCATCTCCTACTTCACCTCCTCCTCCTCCTCCTCTTCTTCATGCTCACTCCTCTACCTCCCCCTATCCTCCACCTTCCTCTTCCGCCTTCATCCCTTCCTCTGCATTCCTCTTCCTGCCTCTTCCCCATCCCTTCCTCCTCCCTCGTTCCTTTCCCCCACCGCCCTCCTCCTGCCTCTTCCTCCTCCCCTTCCCCCTCCTTCCCCTTCCCCTCCTCCTCCTCATTCCTCTTCCCCCTCCTCCTCCTCTTCCCCCTCCCCCTCCTCCATCTCCATCTCCACCTCCTCCTACTTCCTCCTCTTCCTCCACCCACCCTACCCCCTCCCCCACCCCCAACCCCCAACCCCCTACCTAACCCCCAACGCGCGGCTGAAAATGAAATGAGAATTTTAATTTATTCAGTTCTCGTATCATAGAAGGTTGCAAATTAATCTCCACTTCATCATTAATGACTGGTGACCGTAAGGGTGAAGGTTTCTCTAAGGACGGCCGGGTTTACGCCCCTCGTGCAGGCAAAGGGGTTTTTGGGGTGATGAAATAACATAATTGGAAAATGTAAATGAAGGCTTCTTGTTTGAAGATTAGAAAAGGAAGCGGGAGATTTAATATATTGTCTGAGCATTTCAAGGTACTCGGGGGACTCCTGAAATGAAA
>NW_028234433.1:18521904-18527891 GCF_977035675.1 Penaeus japonicus
TCCTCCCTTACCCCTCTTTCTCTCCATTTTCCCTACCTTCTCACTTCCTTTCCTCTCAAACTCCCTCTCCCCCTCCCTCTCCCCCTCCCACTCCTCTTTACTAACCCCCCCCCCCTTATCCAGTTTACAGGATTCCTTGAGATTTTCCATTCCACTTCCTTGGTCAATTAACCATTCGCCTGATAATGATGATGTAATGATGATGATAATGATATTAATGTTAATGATATTGATAAAGATAATGATAATGATTACAATAATGTTAGTGATACTAATACAGATAATGGTAACTATGATTATGATAATGAGGGTAATAGAATAATGATGATAATAATAATCATAATGCTTATGATAATGATAATGACAAAGATGATAATCATGATAAATAACATATTCTTTGTGCTGTGTATGCGTGTGTGTCTGTATATATAATAAAGATTAAAAATAAAAACTTGATATAAAACTGAATTCCAGTGATTTCATTAATAAACAATGTAGTAATCACATACCGTCCATATGCCAGCAGTTTTTACCCACTTATTTTGGCTCGACACACAAAGTTTGGTCCAGCACGAGTTAAAAAGTTAAATTTTATACGAATATTTGTGTTTTTTTTTTTTTGTGTGTGTTTTTTTTGTATTTTTATTAACATCTGTGACTTTAGATTCTAGTTCCAGACGAAGGTATAAATGTCATCCTTTATACCTCAAAATTGTATTATTGATATGGTGTAATTATCATGTGAAATATTATATATAATATATTATTATATATATATATATATATATATATATCTATATATGTATATATACATATTATAAATATATAAATATATATATATATATATAATATATAAAATATATATATATATATGTATGTATGTATGAAAGAAGAAATGACAGACAGACAGAGAAATCCGATAACAGGTGAATAAAAGGAAAATATGGAAGAAGTAAATAGTGAGAATAAGAAAGAGGAGAAAGAAGGAAGAGGAGGAGATTAAAGAAAAATAAAAAATAAAGGGAAATTATATAATCATAAGTGAGATTAGCTTTATGTCGGTTTCTCGTCTCTATTGTTTTAAAATATTGAATCGCAGGGCACGTTTCAGGGGGAGGGAGGGGGAAGGGGGATAGGGGGTTAAGAAGGTGGGTGGGAAGGGGGAATGAGGGGAAGGGGGGAGGGGGGATAAGGCAAGAAAGGGGAAGGGGAAGGGGTGGAAGGGGGAGTGAGGGGAAGGGGGAAGGGGAGATAGGGGAAGAAAGGTGAAGGGGAAGGGGTAGAAGAGGGAAAGAGGGAGGAAGGGGGGTAAGGGGAGGCTTGGGAGGAAAGGAGACCCACACCTCCCTCCCGCTTCCTTCCCCCCACCGTACCCCCTCCCCTCCTTCAACCACCATCCCACATTCCCTCCACCCATCCTTCCACCCTCTCCCCCTTTCCAAAATTCCCTCCCCCCCCATACCACCAGCCCCCCTCCCCCACACACACACCTTTCCCCCATCCATCCTTCTCACCCCCCTCTCACCCCCCTCTCACCCCCATCCCCACCCCTCCCTTCCTCTCACGTGTCACAATCGTTGTTTGTGTTTGATCCTAATCTCAGTTCTTTGTGACACTTGATGATTATGTACAGTGTCCTCGCCTTACATAAATTGAGACGTTTATTTTCTTCTTTAAGACAAGAATTTCGCTCCTTCGCAAACCTTCGGGGAGGGAGAAGGGGGAGGGAGGGAGGGAGAGGGTGGTGGGGGGGGGAGGGTTTAAGTTTCAAATTTAACCGTCGGTTTCGTTTTCTTTTTCTTTTCTTTTTTGAGGGGGGATTGTTTTGTTTTGTTTTGTTTTGTTTTGTTTCCTTGGTTTGTCTTTTGGTTGATTAGGATAGGTTGTTTGTTTTTTGTTTGTCTCTCTTTATATCTCTTACTTTTTTTCTTTTTTTTCTAATTATCTATTTTTGTCTTTCTGTTTGTTTCTTTTTTCTTTCTCTCTATCTCTCTTTCTCTCTCTCTTATTATTATCATTATCATTGTTATTATTTTCATTATTGTTATCATTATAAATATCCTCTTTGTTATCATTATTATTATTAACATTATTAAAATTACTCATATCATTATCATCGTTATCATGATTATTAATGCTATTATTTTTTTCATTATTATAATATTTTTTTTCATTATCAATGTGACCGTTTGTTAATAATGATAAATATTATGATTATGATAAACATAATGATGCTAACAATGCTGATAATAGTGATGATGATAATGATAGATATGATAATAATGATAATGTGATAATGATAATGATGATGACGATAAGAGAATTAATGATAATAATGATAACAATAATGGCAAAAATAATAATGATAATAATAATCATAATAGTAATGACAATGATGATAAAGATGATGAGGATGATTATGATGATAATAATAATAAGAAGAAATCACGATAACGATAATAATGATAATAATAATAACAATAACAACAATGATATTAACAATGATTATGATAGTAATTATAATGATGATAATAATGATAACATAATAATGATAAAAATGATTATGATGATATGAATATGAGTAATATGATTAGTAAAGTTATAATGAAAACCACAGTTATCATAACAATGACTTGATAGTATTAATTATAACAATAATAATGATGTAAGTGATAATGATGTAAAGATAATCATTATTACCCTCATTCTCAGTATCATCATCATCATTGTTATCATTATGATTATTATCTTCATCATCCTTTGCATCATTATCATCATCATCATTACTATCATCTTAATCAGTATCATTGTTTTTATTATTCGAATTGTCATATTTTTCATAAAGAGACAATATCATGAATAAAACTATCATCCTCATCATTAGCATCATCATAATCACTAACATTATCATCACTACCATCATTCTCCTCATGAATACATGTACACGCAATTACATACAATAGAAATTGTTCACTTTTAATTCACGATACACACAAGCCAGCCTTTGCCCCCCTCCCTCCTCCCCTCCCCCTCCTCCTGTTGAATAAAGGGGGGGGGGCAGGAGACCACACACAGCTACAGGAAGATTTTCGTAAACTAGAAATAAAAGGAACAAAAAAAGAGAGACGTATGAAGAGAGAGAGAGAGAGAGAGAGAGAGAGAGAGAGAGAGAGAGAGAGAGAGAGAGAGAGAGAGAGAGAGAGAGAGAGAGAGAGAGAGAGAACGAAAGAGGGAAAGACAGAGAGGAAAAAAAAAAAAAGTTTAGGTTCATGTAGGCACATTCCGCGGTGCGAGCGCGCGCGTGTGTATGTCAGAGGTTCAACCCGTAACTAGCGTCAAGAGCCAGTCGTTTCTCCGGGTCAGGTATCGGCGAGCCAATCACAGGCTTATATATACTAATGACGAAATGGTGTTTGGGAATTTATGGTGGCTGTTATACGGTGTACAACCCGGATTTATTGCTGCGTGATTTGGCCGGACTTGGCGGATTTTAATATTAGCGCCGCGATCTCTCACCTCCGTGGTGTTGGCGCGCGATCGGTTCCGGGGGTCGCGATCGCCTTCCGGTGCCACTTTAATGGCCGTCGTTCTTATCGGTAGAAGGAAGTGGTCCTCTCCCTCAGAGGCTGCGGCGGAAACGACCGTGGGCCGCGCCTATATCATTCCGGGTATTGGCGCGGGTTTACTGCGCTACGGAGACTCTTAAAAGCAAACAAATAATTTTGATAGCGATGGTTACGTATCATGCAGCAACAATGAATCTTAATTCCGGGTCATAAAGTCAGAATGGAGCGAGGCGGGGCAACGATCGCTGTGGTATACATGCGTGCATACTCTCTCTCTCTCGCTCTTACTTACATACACACACCCACACACACATACACATGGAGATAGGTACATGTACACGAACGCATGTAGGCCTATACAGAAAAAGCAAAACACATAGGCGTAGTATTCAAGATTTTATTTATCTATTTGTTGATTTATTTATTTATTATGATTTTTATCGTTTTTTTCTTTTTTTCTTTGGGGGGTATGAAATCAAAAACTTTATTTATATATCATTATAATTTCTTTTAGGGGGCGGGGTTCGTGATATCGAATTATAAAATCTTTTATATTCTTTGCGTGTGGAGGGTTACTCTGTTTTTTTTTTTTTCTCTCTCTCTCTTCTTCTATATCAAAATAAAAGAACAAATAGATAAATGAATAAATAAATAGAGTAGATAAATAAAAATGTTAAGGCTTGGATCTTGCATCTCCTTTCTCTGGATCCCTCTTGCATATTTGCTCTCTATCTATCTATCTATCTATATATCTATCTATCTATCTATCTTTTTATCTATCTATCACCTTTTTTTTATCTCTCTCTTGCTTTCTTCCTGTCTTTTCCCTCTCTTTCTCTCTCTCTCTCTCTCTCTCTCTCTCTCTCTCTCTCTCTCTCTTTTCCCTCTCTTTCTCTCTCTCTCTCTCTTTCCCTCCCCTCTCCCTCATCCATCCCTTCCTTCCCCTTGCCCTTTTCCCCCCCCCCCCCCCCCCCCCCCCCCACCCCCCCCCCCCCCCCCCCCCCCCCCCCCCCCCCCCCCCCCCCCCCCCCCCCCCCCCCCCCCCCCCCCCCCCCTTGTTTTTCCCCCTTCTCTATTTCCCTCTTCTCCTCTCCTCTCCATCTTTTACACCCTCTCCCTCTCCCTCTCCCTCTCCCTCTCCATCTCATCTCCCTATCCTCCCTCTCCCCTCCCCTATCCCTATCTCCCTCTCACGAACATGAACTGTAAGTTCGTAAATTGTTTTAGAAAGCTCAAGTGACCTTTTGAAAGAGGGTGTCATGAGCAGTGACCTTACACTGACCTTTTGGGACAAAGATGACACATGCTTGAAATAATTAAATCTCTACGTTTTTTTTTTTCAATTCTTTTATTTTATATTTGTTCATTTTCCTATCTTAATGTAAGTCGTTTTACCGAAAGTTTTTTTTTCGTTATTTGTTTTATATTATAATCTTAATTTGACTTTATAATACGCTACATGTATTCCTTTATTGATAAATTTATGATTCATACTGTCCTGAACATTCATTCCAAAATCTCCATGAAATATAATATAAGAAAAAACAAAAACAAAACAAAAACAAAAACAAAAGTCAAACCAAAACATTCACCCTTTAAGCAGACAACATTCACGCGCATTCTAATCTAAGAAACATTAATAAAGAAAAAATAAAAAATAAATAAATGTTTCGCTTTTGGATCTTGTGTCTCGAAGTCATATAATTGCATCACGTCACGACCTCTTGTCCGAGAACCCATGTCTTGAGGTAAACAAAAGACGATCAGCGTTTGAGGTTTTATGGCTTTTCACACTGACCACGAAGGAATCCTATTAAAAGGTTGTTGCACTTATTGTGGTCTGGAGGGCACGTATATATATTTGAGTGTGAATGTTTGGGTGGGTGTTTACGCGTAAGCAAAGACAGAGTCGCACACACGATTTCGGACAAAAATACGCACTCATGGACAAACAGAATAGCACACATGTATATAAACACAAGCAACTCAAGCATAGATAAATAAATATATATATATATATATATATATATATATATATATATATATATATATATTTATCTATATATATATATGCATATACATATGTATATACTAATATATATATATATATATATATATATATATATATATATATATATATATATATACACACAAACACACATACACACATACATAAGTATACAAACACTGCAGCGACGCAACAAAGGTCTTGCATCCAACATACATCATCTTGATCTTTCAACCAGAACGCATTATCTTGCTATGAATTTGCAATATGGCAAATCCCTTCTGTTGTGACCTTCTACTCCTTTCCCCTTATGGAAATCGTCCTTATCCTACTTCTATTCCTTTTTCTTTCTCCTCTTCTTCTTCTTCTTCTTCTTCTTCCTACTTCTCCTCCACCGTCTCCACCTCTTACGC
>NW_028234433.1:18527991-18530491 GCF_977035675.1 Penaeus japonicus
TTATATTTTTTTATAATTCCCCTTTTCCCTTCCATTTTCGATTGGACTTGTTCCTTTTCTTTTCGTTTTTTTTTTGTTGGTGGGTATTGGGTGTGCCATGAACGGAGTATAATGGGGATACTATGAATTATGAGAATGTAATGGTAATATGTAATATAATGATATGGGAAAACGTAATGTTTCCTGTAGACACAAATATAAAATGCTGTATTGCTACTGCTGATGATGATGATTGCCTTATCAATTTTATCATTTCAAATTTTGCAATAAAAAACAGTATAATGATTTTAAAAATATATCTATATTGTGGCATTCCTACTCTAACTTATGTACCACTATTACCAAAACTACGAATAAAAGAGTTAATGTAAATGAAACTAACACAAGGTTTAGAAAGAAACTGATTCTTAATAGTTGCAATCTTGATTCAATTTCTAATATCATTTTACATCGAATCATCCCGTAGTGACCTAGAGTATGATGAAACACCCCATTAAAAAAAATGGTGCATTTTTCTCTGCGTTCTTCATCGATTTTTATCATGTTATCTTATTGTATAAAATTATTCAATTAAGTTCATTATTAATTGTAGATAGATCTCTTGAATATGATGACTTCAGGGTATCATTGATGACATCAATTGCGTGTTGATCAGATGATGAGGACATGCTGATCTGATGACATCATAAAATCTTTGTTGACATCAATTACCCGTTGATCAGTTAACTGTTGATCTAATGACATCATGATATGAAATATGACACAACTTACGCGCTTAACTCATGATACTGTGTTGATCTCATAACACCATACCCTAAAAATTTGTCTTCTGTGTGACTGGTGAAAACATTTTTATACATATATATATATATATATATATATATATATATATAAATATATATATATATATATATATATATATATATATATATATATATATATATATTTGGCGTACTATGTCATTATACGGGATGTACCAGTATTTGCAACACCACCAACGACAGTATGGACAATTGCAACATCCTTCCATTGCAAGACAGGGATCAATAAGGAAGAATCTCTTATGACCAATGCAAAATCAAAAGATGGATTTTTTTTTTCAATACTATTATCAATATCATTGACATTTTCACTGATGTCCGTGCCACGGGGAATGCTTTTTTATGTTGCTAAGATATATTGCAACAGCATGGTAGTTTTCTTTAACTTATCAATTTATGGCAGTTGTTATTCGTTATTATTTAGTTATCATTTGTTATTCCCTTTTTATTCCTTTTCTTCCTCTTCCTCTTCCAATTTCTCTTTTACTTTCTCTTCTTCTCCTTTTTTTCATTCCACTCTCTTCCCTATTCCTTCTTTTTCCCCCTTTTCTCTCTTCCATTCTCCTTCTTCTCTTATTTCTACCCCTGCCTTTCTTTTCTTCTCCATCGCTTCCTTCTCCTCCGTCTCTCTTCTCACGCTCTTCTTCTTCTTCTTTCTTTCATCCTCTTTTTCACTCTTATCTCCCTTCCCTCTCTCTCTCTTCTCTTTCACTCTGCCACTTCCTCTCTCTCTCATTCCACTTCCTCTCTTCCCTTTTCTCTTCCCACTTCTTCTCCTCTATCCCACTCCCTTTCTTTCATCCTCTTTTTCACTCTTATCTCCCTTCCCTTTTCCCTCTCTCTCTTTTCTCTCCCTCTCACTTCCTCTCTCTCTCACTGCTCTGCTTCTCTCCCTTCCTATCCCCTCTTCTTATGCCTTTTTCTATCTCTCCTTCTTCCTCTCCCTTTGTTTCTCTTTCTCTTCTTATTCGTTCATCTTCCATCTTCTTCTTTCACCTACACTCACTCTCTTTCCCCTATTCCCCTTCCGTTCTCCCCTTTTCCTCTCCCTCTCCCCTTCTTCGTCTCCCTCTATCCCCTCTTTCTCCCTCTCTCCCCTCCTCTTCTCCCTTTCCCATTCTTGCTCTCCCTCTCCCCCTCTCCCTCTCCCTCTCTCCTCTCTCCCTCTCCCTCTTTCCCCTCTTCTTCCCCCTCTCCCCTTCCTTCCTCTCCGTCTCTCCCCTTCTTCCTCTCCCTCTCCTCCCCCTCCGCGCGGCCGCCATGCTTGTCAAAACTCCGTGGCACCGTCGGCCATTGGTGCCACGGGCGCAGGCGTTCCTCCTCCTCATTCTTCTTCTCGCGTTGTGGCTCATTGTTCCATTTTCTCTCTCTCTCTCTCTCGCTTTCGCTCTCTCTCTCTCCTTTGCTCTCGCTTTCGCTCTTTTTCTCGCTTTCTCGCTTTCTCGGTTTCGCTCTTTTTTGCTTTCGCTCTTTTTTTGCTTTCGTTTTCTTTCTTGTTTTTGCTCTCCATATCTCGCTTTCTCTCTCTCTCTCTCTCTTTCTCTTTAACTCTCTAACTTTCTCTCTCTCTTTATTTCTTTCTCTCTCTCTCTCTCTCTCTCTCTCTCTCTCTCTCTCTCTCTCCTCTCTCTCCTTCTCTCTCTCTCTCTCTCTCTCTCTCTCTCTCTCTCTCTCTCCTG
>NW_028234433.1:18535491-18537991 GCF_977035675.1 Penaeus japonicus
TGGTGATGTGATTGATGATCATAATGATAATGATGTAGGGATGATAAGGATTGTAAGGCCGGTAATAATGGTAGTGATGATGTGATGGTAATGATGTTGTTAAAGGTGATGATTGTAATGATGAGGAAGATGATGTAATTGATGATTATCATTTTCGAGATGATGATATGATGGGGATGATGATACCGATTATAATGTTGGTGGTAATGTTAATGATTATAATGACTATTGTGGTTTCTGATGATGTGATGATAATGATGGTGTTAATATCAAAGAAAAGTGAAGGAGATGACGATAATTATCATGAAGAGTTAATTGTGATGATTGTCATGATTATGATATCAATAGCAAAGATGATTATGATAATAACATTGTAACTGATAATGCCTACACTAATAACGATTTTATAGACTGATAAATGGAAGAGTACGAAACAGAAAAGAAAAACGAAATGAGATAATAAACACACAAGAAAAAAAAAAAAAAAAGACAAAAGGAACAGGATGGCACAGATTGCTGACTCGGAGGCGATTCCTGAACAGCTTCGTAAAACAGGCGACGCGAAAATCTACGCAGAAAGAACCCATGTTTCGTAACCGAGCGTGGTGTTTGCAGAGTAGAATTAGATAGCGCTCGTCACTCACTATCTCTCTCTCTGGTTATGGTGACGATTGTGAGATTGGGAGAGTACGAGTATGGATAGATATATAAACAAATAAGTAAATAGATGTAAATGAGGGAAACCATTTGTTTGTGAGGAGGAGAAAAACAGTAAAAGACAAAAATGTGTGAAAGAAAGAAAACAAAAGCAAAGAAGCGAAATGATATGGCTGTGAAGACGCAATGTTTATGTTTTTTTTCATTATTCATGGATACTTTGCTTTTCTGTTCGGTTCTTATTGATATTTCGTTCTAATTCCTGGATTTTATTTCTTTTTTTTTCTTTGGTGTATTTCCTTCTTCACCCCCTTCACACACCTTTAGTTTTTTTTCCCTCTTCCTCGTTTTATATTTGCTTGCTTTCATCTCTTTCTCTCTCTCTCTCCCACTCCCTCAACCTCCACTACCTCCCCCACTCTCCCAATCCCCACCCCCCACTCCTTCACCCCCACTCCTTCACCCCCACTCCCTCATCCCTCTCATCCCCCTCCCCCCTCTCCCCCCTCTCATCCCCACTCCCTCCACTCCTCCACTCCCCTCTCTCATCCCCACTCCCCCCACTCATCCCCACTCCTTCACTCCCACTCCCCCTCACCCCCCACTCCTTCACCCCCCACTCCTTCACCCCCTTCCCCCACTCTCCCTCTCATCCCCTCTCCCCCCCACTCATCCCCCCACTCCCCCCCACTCATCCCCACTCCGTCCCAAAATGAAAATCCATTCCATCTCCTGATACGAAAATATCGCCCCCCATTACCCGCGACGAGCCAATAAGGCGCGGGCATAAACGGCCGCCATCTTGCCTTCTTGCGGAGACCCATTGATGTATTGATGACGCCCTGTGTGTTATTGCTGGGGGGTGGGGTTGGGGTGGGGGTTGTGGTTGGGGTGGGTTGATGTGGGGTTGGGGTTGGGTGGGGTTGGGTGGGGTTTGGGGTTGGGGTTGGGAAGGGGTTGGGGTTGGGGTTGGGAAGGGGTTGGGGTTGGGGTTGGGGTTGGGAAGGGGTTGGGGTTGGGGTTGGGGTTGGGGTTGGGGTTGGGGTTATGGTGGGGTTGGGGTTGGGGTTCTGGTGGGGTTGGGGTTGGGGTTGGGGTTGGGGTTGGGGTTGGGGTTGGGGTTGGGGTTGGGGTTGGGATGGGGTTTGGGTGGGGTTGGGGATGGGGTTGGGTGGGGTTGGGAAGGGGCTGGGATTGGGGTGGGGTTGGGGTTGGATGGGTTGGGGTTGGGGTTGAGGTGGGTGAAATGGAGTGGGGTGGGTTGTAGGTTATGATGTAGGTGGGTGGAGTGAGTTGGGGTTGGGAGAGAGAGGGAAGGAGGGAGGGAAAGTGAGAGGGTTGATGTGGGGATGGGAGAGGGAGGGAAAGGTAGTATTTATGGGTGGGTCGGATGTGGGAGGGTTGGGTGAGTAAGGTGGGTGGATGGGTGGGTACATGAGGGAGGGAAAGGGCAAGGGAGAGTTGGGGTAGGGAGGGGGCAGGTTGAGGGAGAGGGGTAGAAGGGGGGACGAGGAGTAGGAAGGGAGTGGGTTGATGGATGGGGGGTTGGGAGGGTGGGTACGGAGGGGGAAAGGAGAGGGTTAGGGGAGTGGGGAGGTACGGAGGGAGGAGGGAGTGGATACGGGAGAGGGTTGGTAGGTGGGTACGGAGGGAGGGGGTAGGGGTGGGGACGGGGACGAGAGTGGGAGGGGTAAGCGTAGGAGGGATTGGTGGGGTGGGGGAAGGGGTACAGATTGTGTGTGTATATGTTTGTGTGTGTGTGTTTGTATCATATTCGCCTACATTTACGTGTATAAGTTTACATATGTACGTACATGTTTACGTAAAAAAATCCATGTATTTG
>NW_028234433.1:18545491-18547991 GCF_977035675.1 Penaeus japonicus
ATAAACCCAATAATAGTATGGACAATAGTAAATTATCATTATGATGATAATAATAATTGTGATGATAATTATAATAGTAATAAAGAGAATAATAAAAGTGATAGTACCAATGATTATAATCATAATAGAAATGATAATGATAGTAGTAATGCTAATGGTAAAAAATGATAATGATATTGATAACAATAACAATAGTGATGATAATAATAATTCCAATGGAGATGAAAATAAAAGGGTAGAACGATAATGATAATAATACTATTATAATTATTTTATCAACATTATCATTACCATTATCATTATCATCATGTTGATTTTTGTTATTCAGATCATCGTTATGATAATTATCATCATTACTATTATCATAATTTTTGTTATCACTGTTATTATTATTATCTTCATTATCATTACTATTATTATGTCTATCATCATTATCATAACTATCATCACTTTATCAATATTATTATCCTTAGGATCATTACCAGCATTATCCGTATCATTAGCATTCTTGCTATTTATCTATATTACTTTCATCATAGTCATAATCATCATTATCATCATCATTATTATCATAACTATTGGTACCAACCATCCTATATAGTCATAATTATCATTATCATCATCATTATTATCATAACTATTACCACCATCCTTACTACCACTACTTTTGCTTATATCATTATCATCATCACTATTATCATTATCATCATCCTTATTATCATAACTATTATCACCATCTTTACTATCACTACTTTTGCTTATATCATTATCATCATCACTATTATCATTATCATCCTTATTACCATCCCTAGTACGACTTCTTGGCTAATATCATTACTCCTTATCATTATCATTATCACTTCTACCATTCCTATTTTCGTTAGCTACGATCCTCAGTAACAATTTCACCAATTTTCAACAATTTCACCAATTTCCACCAATTTCACAAACATTTTTCTCTTCAATTGAGTCCTTCCCTCTCTTAGAATTATGTCTTTAATCATCTCATATTTTATTACGTTCAAGACTTTTAATACGTTTTATCCTAAACTTTCCAGACTTACATTTTCTCTTCACTTTTGCCATAAACTGACTTCTAATTTATGAAGGTTTTTTCCGTCTTTATGAGATGGCTGTCTGGGTCATTTTCATTGTTATCGTTATTGTCGTTATTGCATTTATCATCTGGTTGAGCTTGTTATTGTTATCACTAACTATGATGGTGATGGCGATAATCATAATGGTGTTATTCTTGTTTTCATATCATTACAAGAGTAATGATTATTATTATGTCCATTAACATGATTATTTTATCAGTGCTGTTATCATTACTATTATTATCATGATCATTATCTTAAGTATCATCATCATTACTATTATCATTATTAACAACATCGTCATCACTTTTATAAGTTATTATATCATTGGCTTTGCTATAGATGTCATTATCATTACAATTATACATTATTTTCCTAGTATGATTAGCATCTATTATGATTAGTATGATTATCATAACTAGTTACCATCGATATTATAACTATTACTATCCCTAGCATTCTTACTGTAATTATTAACAGAATTATCACTGATATTACACCTATCCTTGTAATATTCAATATCTATAGATATAGAAATATGCGTTCATATCTATAAGTATGTACCTTACGGGACAAGCCATCTTGAGTATAATCAATTTTTTTTATTTACCCACTCTGGCTAACTGGGCATTGTTCTAGCGTGATTGCATATTTTAGATGGTCAGATGAGATTAAATAGATGTATAGCTCTTCGCACTTCAGGTAAAAAGAGAACTGTATCATAGTGTGCAAGTGTTTGTTTAAATTCTTCGTTGCAGTGTTCACATTTAGCTACCTCCACATGGCGGGTTGCACCGTCTTGCCAGGGCAACTTGCATTCAATCTTAAATCATGTAATCACGACTCCATATTATCTTGAATTTACCCTTTGAACGTTGGTTATAATGCTTTTTTATAGTTCTCAAGACCTTTGAGGATTTTTAGGGTTATAGTGAAATCCTCATTCCTTTTACCGTAGATTTTATAGCTTTCTCAATACTGTTTATCTATTTATTTCTAATCATCAATCCAGCATTTATACATTCATGGGTTTGTCGATATTTCTTCATTTTTCAGATATCTGAATAAGAGACATGAGAAAAAAAAGCTAAAAAAAAGGTAAATATGTATTTTCGTTCTTGATATTATTGAGATTATAAAAGTTTCCACAATCTTTTGCCGTCTCGTTGCGTGTCAATAACGATTTTTTTTTTTTTTGACATGCCCAGGGTAAAGGGATCGACTCACTGCAAGTGGATATGCAATAGGATATCTTGCTGCTGTTGTTGTTGCTATTGTTATTATCATTATCATTAATGGTAGCAGTGGCAGTAGAAGTAGTAGTAGAAGAATATATTTTATTGTTATCATTAATTGTAACAGTAGAATTGGTAGTAGAAGAAATATTTTTATTGTTTTTATCA
>NW_028234433.1:18560491-18562991 GCF_977035675.1 Penaeus japonicus
TCCTCTTCTTTTCCCTCCTTTCCCCCCTCCCTTCCCTCTTCACTCTCACCAGGCCTTCCTCCTCTCTTTCATACTCTTCCTTATCTTTTCTCCTCATTCCCTTATCTCTTATTCCATCTCCTTCCTTCCTTCTCTCCCAATTATCTGATCTCCCTCTTTCATTCTATAATTTCTATTTCTTTTCATCTCTCGCTTTTGCATCTTTATCTGGTCTTTTTTCCTTTTCTTCTTCTTTACAAAAAAAATAGGCATTCTTAAAATGGTCATTCTTTTTTCCTCATGCGCTTTATATTTTCTGAGTCACACAATAATTCACTCTCTTTTTTTTCTGTCTCACTCACTCTATCTTGCTCTCTCACTTTACGTCTGTGTCACTTTCTCTCTCTCTCTCTCTCTCTCTCTCTCTCTCTCTCTCTCTCTCTCTCTCTCTCTCTCTCTCTCTCTCTCTCTCTCTCTCTCTCTCTCTCTCTCTCTCTCTCTCTCTCTCTCTCTCTCTCTCTCTCTCTCTCTCTCTCTCTTCCTCTCATCTTTCCTCCATCCTTCCCTTTCCTCTCTCCTTCTTCTCTCTTTCCCACCTCTCTCTTATTCTTACCTTCTTCCTTCCCTCTCTCTCTTCTCCTATTCCCTCCTTCTTTCTCTTCCTTTCCTTCTTCTTCTTCTTCTTCCTTCTCTCTCCTCTCTCTCATTCCCCCTCAATTCTTCTTTCCTTCTCTCACCCCCTATCCTCCCCTCTTTTCCTCCTCCTCCTTACTGCCCCCCCCCCCTTCTTTATATCTCCCCTGCCTTTTTTTCATTCTATCCCCCTCCCTCCTACCTTCCTTCTCACCCCCTTTCTCTCCCCCTCTCTTTTCCTCCTCCTCTTCCTCCTCCTCCCTCTTTCTTTCTCCTACCCCCACACCCCACCCCGCCATCTCTCTTTCCCTCTCCTGTCTCCCTCAGCGCGTGACTCGGGTACCGAAGAGACAGCACAGGTTATGGACAGGATGTGAGAGAGACAGATGGTTAATGGATGACGCATATAAATCGGAGAGGCTAAAATATGAAGTAGTTTTGGATCGAACGAGTGTGGCAGAGAGAGGGTGGTGGGAGGAGGAGGTGGTGGGAAGGGTGGGAGGGTGGGGTGGGGAGGGGTAGATTGGGGGTAAGATAGGAAGTGGGTGGGTGGATAGTTGTAGGGTAGAGGTGGGGGTGGATAGTATGAATGGGGTGGGGGGATGGAGGGTGGGTGGGTAGATAATGTGGGGTGAGTATGGCTGTGGGTGGATAAGGTAGGGTGAGGTTGGAGTGGCGGTTGGGGTGATGGGATGGGGGTGAAAGGGGGTGGGGGGGTGTAATGAGGTGGGGACGGCAAGCACAGTTAAGAATGAGGTTAGTGGGAGGTTGGGTGGAGGATGTATAGTGTGTAGTGAGGTGAGGTTGAGGATAGGTTGATAGCGTGAGAGGTGATGGAAGAGGGTTGGGGGGTGGGGGGGGGAGTACAGAGTGGAAAGGGAGGGAGGAGGAAGTGGGGACTGGGGTGTGGGTGGGGTGTAACAAAGAGGGAAGGGAGAGGTGGGAAGGGGAAAGTCGAATATTGGGGAGGAGGGTGAGGGGGGTAATAGTGTAGGTGAAGGGGAAAAGGGAGGTTAAAGAGTGAGAGAAAGAGGCAGGAGAAGAAAGAGCGAGAAAAGGAGGGAAGGAGTGAGAGTCGGAGGAGGGAGAGGAATGGGGGAGGGGGATGGCAGAGTGAGGGGAGAAGGGAGGGGAGAGGATGGTGTATAGAGGAGAAAAAGGAAGAGAGAGAATGTATGAATGTTGAGGAAAAAAAAGTTAGAATGATTGATGACTTTCGGCAGTTCTTCCATTCTTTGGGCGTAGGAGGAGAGAGAGAGAGAAAGAGAGAGAGAGAGAGAGATAAAGAGAGAGAGAGAGAGAGAGAGAGAGAGAGAGAGAGAGACAGACAGACAGAGAGAGAGAGAGAGAGAGAGAGAGAGAGAGAGAGAGAGAGAGAGAGAGAGAGAGAGAGAGAGAGAGAGAGAGAGAGAGAGAGAGAGAGAGAGAGAGAGAGAAATAAAAAATATATTGTGTGCATTATTGTGTGCCAGAAAAAAATACTGGGAATAGAAAAAAAAATCTATCTTAAGCGCAGTGTGCAGTAATACATCAAATAGTCACCTAAAAACGGCATCAAAAACTATTTCCATTTTCTATGAACCTATAAACTTCCCATAGATTTCGTCCTCACACTTGTATCACTCCCAAGACACTCCCATCTAGTATGTATCTAGTATGCACCTAGGATGGCCGTACTGAACGTCCCTGTACTTCTTCTTATCCTATCATTGTACCATATATATATGTGTGTGTGTGTGTGTGTGTGTGTGTGTGTGTGTGTGTGTGTGTGTGTGTGTGTGTGTGTGTGTGCTTGTGTGTGTGTGTGCTTGTGTGTGTGTGTGCTTGTGTGTGTGTGTGCTTGTGTGTGTGTGTGTGTGTGTGTGTCTTTATTTACTTAAATCTATAA
>NW_028234433.1:18572991-18577278 GCF_977035675.1 Penaeus japonicus
ATTATTGCTATTATATTGTAATTACTGACATTGCTATATCCATTAATTACAAAACGATTAGTACCGTTGTTGTAATTATGTTTTTAACATTTCTTTTTCGTTTCCTCTGTTCCCTGTCTTCCATATTTTTCTCCTTCTCTTACGCCTTCCCTTTTCCTCTTATCTACTTTTCTTTTCCTCTCCCCCCCCCCTTCTTTCTGGCCTCTTCATCTTTTATCTTTTCCATTTATATCGTCTCTTGTCTGCTTCTCTTTTTCCATCTCTGCTTTTTCTATTTTTTTTTTTTATGTTTTCCTCTTTTTTCTTTTCTTTTTTTTTTATTCCCTTTTTTTCCCTTTTTTTTCTCTCTTTCCAAGTTAATTTCTTCATTTACCCTTGTCTTTCTCTTTTTATTCTTTCTTTTCCTCGCTTTCTCATTTTCCTTCTCTTTCCCTTCGTCAATTCTCTTTCTTTCTTGCCCTCCTCCTTCCTCCCTACTCCCATCCTCCTCCTCCTCTTCCTCCTTCCATCCTCCTCTTATCCCTCACAATTTCTTCCTCCCCCCCGGCCCCCCCCCCCCCCCCCAACCTCCTCTCCCCTCGTCCACGTCAAGATGGCGACGACCACCATCCAAGCAAGGTCTCAAAGGTACCCTATTTCTCCCCTCACTCTCGCACCATCTCCCCTCCCTCCCCTCTCCCAACTCCTTCTGCACCCCCGTCCCCTTCTCCCCACCCCCAGCCTCCCTCCCCACTTCACAGCCCCTCTCTTCCTCCTCCCCCTTCTCTCTCCTCCCTCTCCTTCTCTCTCCTCCCCCCTTCTCTCTCCTCCTCCTGTATCTTCCTTCCCCTCCTCCCTCTCCCGCTTCTCCTTCTCCTTTCTCTCCATCCTCTTCCTCCTCTCCCTCTCCTTTCTCCCTCTGCCTCTCTTCCTCATTCTCCTATTTCTCCTTCCTCTCTCCCCTTTCCTCCTCTCTCTGTCCTCTCTCCCCTTTCCTCCTCTATCTCTTCCTACCCCTACCCTTCCCTTTCCCCTCTCCCCATCTCTTCTCTCCTCCCTTTCTTTATACCTTTCCACACTTCATCTCTACATCCCCTTCCCCTTTCTTCTTCCCTCACTCCTCACCTTTCCCCTTTCTCCTTCCTCTCCCTCTTCCCCTTCCCCCCCTTCTCACCTCTCCTCTCTCACTTTCTCTCTCTTTCCTTCCCTCACGCCTGCCTCCACTTCCTCTTTTCCTCCTCCCTTCTCCCACCTCCTCCTTCTTATTCCCTCTATCAACCCCCCCCCCCACCTCTCTCTCACTCCTCCCCCCCTTTCCAAACCCCCCTCTCCCTCTCCCCTCCCCTCTCCCCTTTCACCCTTGGCCAAGCCCTCTTATACACGCCCGCCGCCCTCGACACGCTGACCATCCGCCCATCCCAAGGGGCGAATTTTACTGACGAATAAACGCCGTAGGGTTGATTATAGATGTCCTAATACAAGAGTTGTGACCCCTCTTGGGAATGGACGCGTGAGAGGGAGGAGCAGGGGATGGGGAGTGAAGGAGGGGGTGGGGGGAGGAAGTTGTGAGGGAATGTTGGGGTGACGGGGGAGCGGGGGGGGGGTGAAGTTGTGAGGGAAGGTGTGGTGGGGTGAGGGGGGGATGAAGTTGTGAGGGAAGGTGTGGTGGGGGAGAGGGGGAGGTTGTGAGGGAATGTTGGGGTGACGGGGGGGGGGTTAAGTTGTGAGGAAAGGTGTGGTGGGGGTGAGGGGGGGGGAGGTATGGGAGATAGAGTTATAAAGGCAGGGGGGATGGGGGGGAGGGGAGTGAAGTTGTGAGGACAGGAGGGGGAAGAAGATGAGGAGGCAAAGGGGGTATGAGGAATGGGGTATAAGGGGATAGGAAAGGGGAGAGGCATCATGGGATGGCGAGGGAGAGGAAAGTGAGGGGTGGGAGGGGGGTAGATGGAGGGGAGGGAGTGAAGGATGAAGTTGGTAGAGAGGGAAGGAAGATGTGTGGGGGTAGGATGGAGGGAAGGATGGGGGATGGGACAAATAGGATGGAGAAAGGAGACAAGATGGAGGGGGAGTGAAAGATGGGGGGTGGGGGAAGATATGAGGGCAGAAAGGGGGAAGAGATGGGATAAGAGGAAGGATGAGAGAGGAAAAGATGAAGGAGGAGGAGGGAGGAAGTGCAGGAGTGAAAGATGGGGGAGAATGAAGATGGAAAGAGGAGGGGGAAGATGGATATGGGGAGGGAAGCCGGGGGATTTGGTGAGAGGGAATAGAGAGAGGAAGGAGGAGGGAAAAGGATGGAGGGAGGTGGAGGGGGAAACAAAGGGGGGAGTAACAGGGGGGAGAGGAAGGAGGGGGGGGGGGCAGAGGGTTAAGGGAAGTAAACCTTCTCTCTTGCATTTTTTCCCTTCTTCCATCATTTCTTCCTCATTCTTTTCTCACTCTTTCTTTCACTCCTCTCTCCCTCTCTCTCCCCTCTCTCCCTCTCGATTTCCCTCTCCCTCCCTCCCTCTACCTTTCCTTTAGTTCTCCTTCCCTCCCTCTCTCCTACCTCCGCCCCCTCTTTATCCCTCCCTCCCCCCACACTCTTCTCCCCCCCACTCTTCTACCCCCCTCCCCCCCAGTTTCCTTCTCTCTCTCACACCTCCCTCCCTCTCCCCCCGATTGTCCTCCCCTTTCCCCCTCCCCCCCCCCTCCATTCCCCCCTCCCCCACCACTTTCCCTCCTTCTCCGACCGTATCTCGTAGCAGAGTGACAAGGTTGTCCCCGAGGCCCGAGTGGCACTAACCCTGTCTGCGGTCTACCTTGGCCACCTCGCAAGATGGCCCATTAGGTGATTTTATGGCCTACGTCCCGCCAATAAAGGTGGGCGCTGGCGATTTCACCAACGTCGACCTGGCGGTGGTGGGCGGTGGGCGGGGATGATGGAGAACGGGTGTGGGTTGTGTGTGGGGTGGTGGGCAGGTGGGGTGGTGAGAGGGAGTGTGGGCGTGGGTTGTGTTGGGTGGTGAGAGGGAGTGTGGGCGTGGGTTATGTGGGCTGGTGGGCGTGGGTTGTGTGAGGTGATGGGCGGGGATGAGGGCGTATGGACGCGGATGGTTGGTATGGATGATGTGTGAGGAGCGTGGGCGGGGCGAAGGAGCGTGGGCGTGTGGGATGACGAAATGGCCAGGAGGAATATAAAGGGTGACAAAACGGTAGGGCGATGGCCAGAAAGGAGGCGGGCGGGGGGGAGAGGGGGTGGGGGGGGGCGAAGAAGACGAAGACGAAGACGAAGACGAAGACGAAGATGAAGACGAAGAAAGAGGAGAGAACGAGCGGAGATTATCACAAGAAGTAAGGTCAACATCCAAAGGAAAAAAAAAAGAACCAAAATAACGAAAAAGCGAAATAGAATAAAAATTAAAAAGTAGAACAATGAGAAGAGGATGAAGAGAGGAAATAGACCCACACGGTAGACGACGAAGAAGAGAACCAAAGAAGAAAAGAAGAGGAGGAGGAGGAGAGAAAAAACTTCAAATGAAAAAACAAATTATGAAGAACCGAAAAAGAAAAAAAGAAAAAATCACCGAAAGAAGAAGAGGAATAACAGAGACTGCGAAGACGAACCAGAGAAACAAGAAGAACCGAAGAACTTTTGAAGAAGAGGACAAAAAAAAAAAAATGTCCAATAGATGAAATAGAACTTTAGAACCTTCCTCACTCACTCACACCTTATCTCCCTTCTCCCTCTTTCCTTTCCCTACATCTGTTCCTTCTCCCCCTTCCCCCCTTCTCGCTCTTACCCGTCCCTCCCTCCCCCCATACTTTCTCTCCCCCCCTTCCTTCCCATCTTCCTCCCCTCTCTCACTCTCTCCCTTCCCCTCCTTCCCTTCCCCCTCTCCCCACCTCGCCCCCCTTCCTTCCCATCTTCCTCCCCTCTCTCACTCTCTCCCTTCCCCCTCTCCCCACCTCGCCCCCCTCTCACCCCCCTCTCCCCCACCTCGCCCCCCCCTCGCTCCCCCCCCCCCACCTCGCCCCCCCCTCGCCCCCCTCACCCCCCCGAATGAAGAAGAGGACCGCGTTCTTCAGCCGGCCTCGGATCGGCCGTAAAGTTGACCGGTGGGAAATATCAGAGAAGAGGGGGCCACTGCATCCAATCTCATTCCTTGAACCTGCGAATGTTCTGATCCTCTCCTTTATTGCATTCGAAGGAGATCTCGAGGGTCCCCGGAAGTGCTGGACTTGCAAGAACAAGCCAGGAGTGAATACCGGTGTTTCTCCGGGCTACTTTTTTTTTTTTTTTTTTTTTTTTTTTTTTTTTTTTTTTTTTTT
>NW_028234433.1:18577378-18579878 GCF_977035675.1 Penaeus japonicus
GTGTACCAATATCAGATAATGTATTTGTGTATATATATATATATATATATATATATATATATATATATATACTAACACAAATATATATATTTTGATATGCATACAGATATATAGTTATATAAAGATGGATATAGATATAAGATAAAAGAAAGAGAAATGTATTATATACACATTTGAAAATGTTTCATTACCATCACCATCGCTACGAAATCCGGACAACCTTGTGGTTTTGACATTCTTTAATTTTGATTCTCCTCCCTTTCTCTCTCTCTCTCTCTCTCCCTCTTCCTCTCTCTCTCTCTCTCTCTCTCTCTCTCTCTCTCTCTCTACCCCCCCCTCTTTCTCTCTATCTCTCTCTCTCTCTCTCTCTCTCTGTGTCTCTCTCTCTCTCTCTCCCTCTACTCTTCCCGCTCTCTCTCTCATACGCCTCCTATCGCTCTCCCTCTCTCCTCTCTCTCTATACCCCCCCCCCTCCTCCTCTTTCTACATCTCTCTCCAATCTCTTTCTTCTCTCGCGCCCTCTCATCTCTCGTTCTCTCTATTTCTCTCTCTCTCTCTCTACCCTACCCCTACACCTCTCTAACCCCCGAACCCCCCCCCCCCTCTCCTCTCTCTTCTTCCTCTCTCTCTTCTCACTCTCTCTTCTTCCCCTCCATCCTCTTCGCTCTCTCGCTTTCTCCCTCTAACCCCCCCCACCCCCTCTCTCTCTTTCTCTCTCTCTCTCACTCTCTCTCTCTCCCCCTCCCTCTCTCTTTCTCTCTATTTCTCTCTCTCTTCTCCTCTCCCCTTATCCCCCCCTCTCTCTTTCTCTCTCCTCGCTCTCTAACCTCTCACTCTCTCTCTCTCTCTCTCTCTCTCTCTCTCCTTCCTTCTCTCTCTCTCTCTCTCTCTCTCTCCTCTCTCCTCTCCCCCCCCCCCCCTCTCTCTCTCTCTCTCTCTCTCTCTCTCTCTCTTTCTCTCCCTTCCTCTCTCTTTCTCTCTCTCTCTCTCTTTGATCTTAAGTTTAGTAACCACAGTAGGACTCGGGAGTTTGTTATCAGTACCCTTATTATTATTACTTTTATAATTAGTTTTATAATTATAATAATTACGATGATAACAACAATGGTGATGATATGAATGATAACAATGATGATGATGATTGAAGTAGATACAATGAATAGTAATCAAAGTAATGGTAGTGTAGTTGTAGTGTTTGCTCATAGTAATGATAACAGTTAGAATAATGTTATCAATGTGCAGTAACAAAGATTGTAATGATCTTGATGGCATTGATGATAGAAATTATTCTTATTATCTGATATCTAAACAATGATTATAACAGTAATGTCAGCTACCTATATAATGACAATATTAACAATGATATTAGCAATGATGATAATGATAATGATGATAACAATGATTATATTAAGGATAACATAGAAGATAATGGTAATATGGATAATGATGATAAGAATAATGATAATGATAACAACAGTACAGATTATGCTAAGAAAGATAATAGTAAAAATAACAACTATAATCGCAATGATAACAAGTAATATAACAATGGTGACATCAATAACAATAAAAAAAGCAAACTGCATAATAATACCGATGATATGAAAGAAAATTATATTACTAATAGAAGCAACAATGACATAAATATTCAATTTCGATCATCAACAATAAATACAATAAAAGTGATTTTCCTAATTATCGTTAGACTTGATTAAAGCCACATGCCGTGCAGGCTGTTATGATTATCCTATTTATAATGATATAAAATTTACTATGACAAAATTACCATTAGAGTGATATCAAATATTAATTATTTCAGTCGCCGGAAAATGTTTGCATGCATATATTTATATATACATTTTTTACTATCCTTCTCATGTATAAATGTTGAAATGAATGATTTTGTTAAGAGTAGTTTTAAAGGGAACTGATAATAACAGTCACAACAGTAAAAATGGTAATAACAACAATAACAATGATAATGATGATAGTAATGTTGACGATAATAATTACAATGATGCCAAAAGTACTAATAATGATAGTAACAATAATGAGGATAAACTTTTACAACAATAACAATGATACTGATAATAATAATAGTAATTATTACAATAATGATATCAATATAAATAATGATGGTAAAAATAATGATAATTTTACTGATATAATAACACAAAGTACAGGATCTCACACCCAGTAAGGTTAATATCATGGCATAGGTGCACTTTAACTTAGTGCTAATTATAATGTTATCATTTGCACTTAGTTCCAACCATGCAGCAGCTTTAATTAGCTTTTTCCCCTAATAGTGCGATGACTGCAGTTAATTAAGCACAGTTATTTTACTTCCTGGTGCTCATAGCCCGTGTCATTAGCAGTTATGATTAAATCTTTTGAATATTATTCCTTTCTCTTTAGCTTGGCTTGACTTTGGCAATATTCATTCTCTGTTATATAGGTAGGGTTAGACGCAATGTATGTGGAAACTACATACAAAAAA
>NW_028234433.1:18589878-18599560 GCF_977035675.1 Penaeus japonicus
TCTCTTTCTCTCTCTCTCTCTCTCTCTCTCTCTCTCTCTCTCTCTCTCTCTCTCTCTCTCTCTCTCTCTCTCTCCCTCCCTCCCTCCCTCTCTCTCTCTCTCTCTTTCCCTCTCTCTCTCTCTCTCTCTCTCTTTCCACTTCCTGTCTGTCTCTCCTTCTCTCTCGTCACACCTACTTTGAATTCATAGCTCCATTTTGCACGTGCTATCTGATCAACTTTTCGTCATTAAGAGCCAGCGAAAGATAGGCTAAGATTGACAATGCCCCGTTTATGTCCCTTATCATACCTGCCCATTTATTTATGACCTTAATTTGAAAAAAAAAAGAAAAAAAAAGATCATTGATAAAAAAAAAGTTGATCTCTCATTCAAAGGGTGGTAGGAGAGGGGAGGAGGAACGGGGAGGTGGGGGGAGGTATATAGAGTTGTGGAAGGGGGGTGGGGATGGGGGGTGGATGGGATGAGTAAGAGGTAAATGGGGAAAGAGCAAGAAGGAAAGGGGAAGTGCAAGTAGGGGGAGGGGGGGTAAGGGGGTAGTGGGGGCGATAGGGGGAAGACGACCAAGGGAAGGGGCTAGAAGGGAGGGGATAGGGCGGGGAGGGGGAGGGGGAGGGGGGTGTTGGGAGGGAGAATACAAGGAGGAGGGAAGAAGGGACAAGATAAAAATGATAGAGGGGTGGTGGGGGAGGCGGGGGGAGGGTGCAAGGATAGAAAAAAAATCAAAAGAGGGGGGAGGGGGAACGGGAGGAGGAGTGTATTGAGAGAGAGGGGAGGGGAGGCAAAAGGGGGGGCGGGTGATGGGGGGAGGGGAGGCAGAGGAAGGGAAAGGAGTATATGGTGGGGAATGAGGACCAAGATGGGTGGAAAAGGAGGGTGTGATGGGGGGGAGGGGGAGGTATATAGAGGGGCAGACGAGGGTGGAGGGTAGAGTGTAGGGTGGGTTTGGGGGGGGGGGGGGGGTAGGGAGGGGGGGGGGGGGGGGGGGGGGGGGGGGGGGGGGGTGGGGGGGGGGGGGAGGAGGAGAATCTAATTGGGGATAGGGTTGATATCAGAGGGTGGGGAGTGGGGGGTGGGCGGGGGACGGGCGGAGAATCTAACACCCAATCACAAAGATCTTTCAAACACACCAGTCATCTTCTTGCAACTCTAAATCTACGTCGTCCCTCTTTATCTATGCAACATTAACTCAAATTTTTGCAACAAACTCCCACGCCAATATATATATCTATCTATCTTGACATCTTTTGGCCCATTATGAAGTGGGGCAAGTTTTAATTTATGATGTGGTGGCACGTCGGGGAAACTTGATGTGTGCATTTGTTTATTTATTGTTTGTTTACGCGAGTATTTATATGTGTATATATATACATATATATATATATATATATATATATATATATATATATATATATATATATATATATGGGTATATTATATTTAGTTTATATATATGTGTGTGTGAGTGTGTGTGTGTGTGAGTGTGTGTGTGCATGTGTGTGTGTGTGTTGGTGTGCGTGTGTGTGTGTGTGTATGTGTGTGTGGGTATGTGTGTGTGTGTGTGTGTGTGTGCGTGTGTGTGTGTGTGCGTGTGTGTGTGTGTGTGTGCGTGTGTGTGTGTGTGCGTGTGTGTGTGTGTGTGTGCATGTATATATTATCAACTCTATGAAGGTATGGAATTAATATCTCATACTCTGCTTCTCTATTCTCTTTATCTCTACCTCGATTCCCTTCTCTCTCTTTCTCTCTCTCTCTCTCTCTTATATATTCTTTTTGTTTTATTATTACCCCACCCATACCCATTACCCAAAAAAAATCTCTTTACCATAATTAACCCCCCCCCCTCTCTCTGCTCTCTCTTTCTCTCTCTCTCTCTCTCCCCCCTTCTCTCTCTTTCTCTCTCTCTCTCTCCACTTCATTTCCTCATCTCATCCCTCAACTCCTCCCTCTACCCCCAACCTCATTTCCTCATCTCACTCATTCCTTGCTGGACGCTGCTTGCTCCTGTGATAAGAATCGATGGCGATGTTTCTTTTTTTTCCCTTTTTTTGACGCTCGAATAATGGACCCAGATCTGCAAAGCCCGTTTCTCTCTCTCTCTGTCTCTCTCTCTCTATCTATCTGTCTATCTATCTGTCTATCTATTCATCTCTCTCTCTCTTTCTCTCTCCCTCTCGCTCTTGCTCTCTCTCGCTCTCTCTCTCAAACGCTCTCTCTCGCTCTCTCCCGCTGTACTGTCTGCTCGCCTGTCTCTCCCTCTCTCCTCTCACTCGCTTTCTCTCTCCTTTCTATCTCTCCTTCTCCCTCTCCTCTCTCTCTCTCTCCTCTACTCCTCATCCTCACACTCCTCACCATCAATCTCTCTCCATATCCTCCTCTCGTCTCCTCATCATCTCCTCCTCCTCTCCCGATCTCTCTAGCCCTCCATCCTCTCTCTCTGTCATTCTCGTCTCTTCTCTCATCCTCCTTCATCTCTCTCTCTCTTTCTTCCATCTCCCTCTGTCATCATCTCTCTCATCTTCTCCTCATCCTCGTCTCTCTCTCTCCCACTCTCCATCCTCTCTCATCTCCTCCTCTCTCTCTCTCCCCTTTCTCTCTCTCTCCTCTCTCTCGCTCCCTGAAAATCTCTCTCTCTCATCCCCATCTCTCTCTTCTCTTCACGCTCTCATACTCTCCTCCCTCGCTCTCTCTCTCTCTTTCTATCTCATCCTCTCTCTCCCCCCCTCCCCCCCCCCCTCTCTCTCTCTCTCTCCCTCCCGTTTCTCTGCTGTCACTCTCCACTCTCTATTCTCATCTCACGATCTCATTCTCTCTAGTCTCTCTCTCTCTCTCTCTCATCCTCCCCCTCCTCATTCTCACTCTCCTCTTCCTCCTCATTCTCCTCTCCTTCCTCTCTCTCCTCTCCTCTCGTCCTCTCTCTCTAACTCTCCTGCTCTCGGGTTTTATTGATTATTCATTTGCATGCAGGAATTATGAATATTTGGGCCGGTTGCCGACGTTTATAGGATTCGAGTCTCGTTAGCCTCGTTTTATGATTCATTTATGAGTCTTGTTTTTTTTTCTTATGGGGGGAGGGGGGAAGGGAGATGGTTTGTGGTGGGGGGAGGGGGGTTTACTTCTTCGCCTCGTCGTCGATTCTCTGGTCTTTGGCTTCGAGATCCCGGGGGAGGGAGGGAGGCGGGGGAAGAAGGGAGGGAGGGAGGGAGGGAGGGAGGGAGGGAAGGGGAGGTAGGTATGATATTATCGCTTACGTTTAAAGCCAGAGGTGGAATTTAATCAGAATGGCATTAGTTTAGTGTTTTTTTTGTTTTTTTTTATCTTTTTATTATATCAAATTCAAAAGAATGGAAATAAAAGCTAAGAATCTTTCGACGAATCCCGAGGCAGTGATAAAATGTCTTGGGAGTGATATAAAGATTTTCGAGATAAGGGTCCAATGTCTCGAGTTGACGTGAAGCAAGAGTTCGAACGTGGCTTTGGTGTTTCGAGTCATACGAACCGAACTCAAGTCATATCAAAACATGGACTGATATTTTTTGTTTTCTGTTTTCTTATTCTTATATTATATTATATATATATATATATATATATGTATTTTTTTTATTTATTTTTTATTTTATTTATTTTTTTTTGCCGTTTGATGTTTGGAGTCTTTCAGGGAAATTTAGCCATGGGGGAATAGGATATTGGAATGTGATATTATCTGAAGTTCTAAAAGAAGACATGTTAACTAAGAGTGTCGGTAAAACATCCAGAACCAAATGATTTGTTTTGATTTAGTGTCCAGAATGGTAAGGCACAAAGCCGAAAATGAATGACAACATAAAAAAAGGAGACATATTTGACATTCAAAATATCAAAATTACAAAAGTTATAGCATAGCATAGTAGGGTATAGTATAGGAGAATTTGTACTACGTGTGTACACAGTTAACGTAACATTCCGCCATTGTTCACACAACATAACAGTGATCTCGATGATTCGAAATATAGTGTTTGAGTTTCATTCATGCAACCTGAATAATATACGACTCTGAACAATCCTCAATCCTACTACACCATACTTCTGCATCAAGAGTCCAGAACAATAGCCTCGTCCATCAGGGCATCAACATGGCGCTAGCATCGTTCATCTGCCAAGCGCGCCGACCGTCCCTTCGTCCGTTTGCCATACCAGTACCACACATACCAAGAACCAAGAACCAAGAACCACTCCCGTACAATGGCCCCTGTCGCAAACGGCTAATGAGTTGTCGAAAAACACCCACAGAAGTCTGTCGTTCCCCCTCTTTGGATTTCGGTTCCGTGGTTTGAAGTTCGTTTTGCTAACTTTTTTTTTTTTTTATTTTTTTTTTTTTTTTTTTTTTTTTTTTTTTTTTTTTTTTTTTTTTTTTTTTTTTTGGGGGGGGGGGGGGGGGGGGGGGGTGTATTTTTTTTTTTTTTTTTTTTTTTTTTTTTTTTTTTACGTTGAGGAGCAACACACTCCACCATCCAAACTCCCTTCTATTTTTTTGTTCGTGTCTTACCTCCCCTCTCCCCTCCCCTCCCCCCTCTCCCCGCCGATCGCCTTCTCCTCTCTCCCCGCCGATCGTCTTCTCTTCGTCTGATTTATTCTTTCTCTTTCTCTCCCTCCCTCCCTCTTTTTTCTTTTTCCTTCCTCCTTCTCTCCCTCCCTCTCTCCCTTCTCTTTTTCCCTCCTTCCCTCTCTCCCTCCCTCCCTCCTTCTCTTCTCTTCTTTCCTCCCTCCCTCTCTCCCTCCTTCTTTCTCTCCCTCCCTCCCTCCCTCCTTCTCTTCTTCCCTCCCTTTATTCTCTTCTTTCCTCCTTCCCTCTCTCCCTCCCTCCCTCCCTCTCTTCTCTTCTTTCCTCCCTCCTTCTCTTCTTCTCTCCCTCCCTCCCTCTATCTCTCACCTCCCTCCCCAACCTAACCCCCTCAACTCCATCACGATGACTCTATCTCAAACCCCGATGCCCCACCTCTCTATCCCTCAACCCTTACCCCCAACCCCACTATCTATCCTTCAACCCCAACACCCTGACTCACCCCCCTCTTTAAATCCCCTCCCACTCCCCTCCCCTCCCAATACCACAGCTCCCCCATCCTACTACCCCAACTCTACCCCCTTCCTACCCCCACGCTCCCAAACTCCTTCCCACCCTCCCCTCTCCCTACCATCTCCCTCGCCTCTCCCCATCATCTCCCCCCACCATTCTCTCTCCACCATCATCCTACTCTCCTCTCCCCCACCACCACCCCCCTCCCCTCCACCCACCACCTCTTCTCCCCCCTCCCCTCCCCCCAACCCCAATCCCCCTTCAGAATCAGGCAAAAAGGGGGGAAGGGAGAGAGAGAGAGAGAGAAAGAGAGAGAGAGGGGGGGGAAGGGGGAAGAGGGGGAGGGGAAGTGAAGTGAAGTGAAGTTTTGGATCCGCCACAAATAGCTATATTTTGATTATTGGCTACGAGTCCTGCATGACTAATTTCCCAGCCCGGGTTCTGTCCGGCGAGGTCCACCGTATAAATAACCTGCAGGGAATGCAAATTTTCGGGCAATAAAAAATGGAAGCTACTTATCAATTTCTTTAATAGGGTTTATCTTCGGGAGTTAATGTGAGGTTCTGGGTGTTGTTGGAGTCTATGCGTTATCTCCGGGCTAATGGGAAGAAATAATGTGGGTTATAATTTTGCTATAAATTCGGGGGGTTTTCTTGTGGGGAGGGGGGAGGTATGGAGGGGAGAGGGTATGGAGGGGAGGGGGGAGGGTTGGTGGAGTATGGGTAATCGATGATGGCTTCGGGGTTGGGGGTTGGGAGGGGGGGTTGGGGTTTAAACGTCCATGCCTTACTTGGTGGAAATAATCTTCAAACGCACATGAACTCGTGTCTACATCTTGCAAATAAAAGCACACCTACACAAACACACACACACACATACACACATACACACGCACACAAGACCTTTATCAAGACCTGTCACATCAAGCAGCATACTGTTTTTGTTTGTTTATTTGTTTGTTTGTTTTTCTTTACATTGAGCATTCAACATATTTACATATTCCTGAATCCATTATGATAGTTTCTTAAGGAATTTTTCGTTCCATTCTCTATTGTTTGAATAAAGCTCTTATTATTTAAAGATCATTTCTATCTAATATTACTTTACCGAAGAAACAAACCGGTTTACCTGCCACTTCAGTTAAATGTTGCATAATGCAACTTGCACACTGCGTATTAGATGATATTCCCTAATGCCCTCTTGGCTCACTTTGCATTTTGTATCAACGGTCATGTGGGGCTGCTTAGTATATTTTTCCTTTTCTCTCTCGTCTCTTGCGTCATTTCTCCTCTCATCATCTCCTCCTCGCGTCAATCTTTCCCTCGTCTCATCTCTCTCTTCTCTCTCTCCTTGCTTCTTTCCTCCTCTCTCTCTCTGCTCTCTCTCTCTCGTCTCTCATCTTCATCCTCTCTCTCCTCATCTTGCTCTTTTTTTTTTCTTCTTCTCTCTGCGTCGTTGCTCTTTCTCTGCTCTCTCGCTTTTTCTCTCTCTCTCTCTCCTCTCTCTTGCTCTTCTCTCTCTCTCTCTCAGCGTTCTCTCTCTTGCTCACTTTTTTTTTTGTTCTCTCTCTCTCGACTTGCTCTGTCTCTCCTCTCTCTCTCTGCTCTCGTCCTCATTCCTCTCTCTCTCTCGTCTCTCTCACCCATCTCTCTCTCTCTCTCTCCTCTCTCGTCTCCTCTCGATCTCTCCTCTCGCGCATCTCGACTTGCTCTTTCTCTCCTTTTGTTGCTCAGTTTCTTGATCCCACAGATGCGCAAGCATACGAGCACATTTGCACGTTGATATACTTTCGCAGATTCTTTATCTCTTCTCGTTCTCTCCGCTCGAGGTTCATCTTCTTCTGCCTGCTCTTTCCTTTCTCTCACTCTTTGGCGTCTCTCGACTCCTCTCAGTTTCTCTTCTCTCCTTCATCTCTCTCTCTCTTTCTCTCCTCTCATCTAGTCTCTCTCCTCATTTCATCATCTTCTCTCTCGTCTTCCCTCTCTCTTCTCTCTACTCCTATCTCCATCTCGTCTCTTTCTCTCTTCTCCTTCTCTCTGCTCGTCTCTTCTCTCTATTTCTCACTCCTCTCTCTCCTCATTCGCTCTCTCCTCTCTCTCTCCTATCTCTATCGTCTCTTTCTCGTGCACTCTCCGGTCTCTCTCATCTCTCTCTTGTCTCTCCCCTTCTCCTTCTCTCTCTTCTTTTTTTTCCTCTTCTCTCTCGTCTTTTGTCTCTATTTCCTGCCCTCCATCTCGTATAGTCTGCTCATCATGCTCTCTGCCTCTCTCGTTCTCTCTCTTCTGTCTTCTGTCGTCTCTCTCTCGTCTCTCGGCGGTCTCTATTTTAGTGAGATAGGAAGTTTTTGAATATTGAATGGTGTGGGAAACTCTCTCTCTCTCTCTCTCTCTCTCTCTCTCTCTCTCTCTCTCTCTCTCTCTCTCTCTCTCTCTCTCTCTCTCTCTCTCTCTCTCATTCTCCCTCCCCACCTCTCTATTCCTCCCACCTCTTGTAGTAGTTAAGAGTATCAGTATCAAAGGCACACAAAGAGGTATACGTTTTTGTGCCGCATTCCTCTTGATTGTTCTGTGACGCCATGTTGACATTGAATTATGCAAAGGAGTTTTATATTCTTTGCAAAAACCCTGCGAAATTTATGAAGATTTATTTATATTTTTTTCTTGCTCCTCTTGCCTTGCCTATTCTCCCATTTCCCTTATCTCCATCTCCCTATAATCCTCTTACCATTTTCTCCTCATATATCCCCTTCCCTTCCCCCCCATCCTCCTTACCCTTCCTTCGCCTACCCCTACCTATCTTTACATTCCTTCCCTTACCCCCTCCCCCCCACCTTTCCTTACCCGTCACCTATTATCCCATATACTTCAACCTATTTTCAACCCCTTTACCTTCCACCTCCCCATCCCATACCTACCCCCCCTCCCCCGATTCACACTCTCAAAAGCCCCCCCCTCAGCCCTCGCCCTTCGACCTCCTCTCCTGTTTCCTCCTCGCCTCGCTCCGACCCCCCCTCTCTCCCCCTTTCCACCCCTCCTTCCCCCACTACCGACCCTCCCCTCCCTCCCTTCCCTACCTCACCCCCCACCATCATTGCTCCATCTCCCTATTTCTCCATCTCCCATCTCCCTATTTCACCATCCCCCTCCCTCCCCCCCTACCCCCCACCACCATCATTTCTCCATCTCCCTATTTCTGCGCCACCATTCCCCCTCCCCCCTCCCTCCCGCCCACCATCATTTCTCCATCTCCCTATTTCTTCTGCACCACCGTCCCCTCTCCCCCCTCCCCCTCCCCCCTCCCTCTCTCCCTCCCCCCCACCATCATTGCTCCACCTCCCTATTTCTGCACCACCATCCCCTTCCCTCTCCCCCTCCCCCCACCTTCCCACCCCCTCCCATACCCTTCTCCCCACCTCCCCCCCTCCCATCCCCTCTCCCCCCCTCTCCCTACCCTCCTCCCCTCCTCCCTCCCACCCTCCTTCCGTGATAAAGACATCTCGAATCTACCTGAGCTTTTGGAACCAATTAAAGGTGAGATATGGACCGCTCTTCCACATAAACACGTCGGCCTCATAATCCGGACTTCCCCCGCACCTGGACATAAAACCTACCTTATTAGGCCTAATTAAGCAGTTATCAGAAACAATCCACAAATGTCAATCTCTGGCAGGAGGCTGTGTCGCTGGATCTGTCTCTCTCTCTCTCTCTCTCTCTCTCTCTCTGTCTCTGTCTGCCTTTCTCTGTCTCTTTGTCTGTCTGTCTGTCTCTTTGTTTGTCTGTCTGTCTCTGTCTGTCTCTTTGTTTGTCTGTTTGTCTCTGGGTCTATCATTTCCTTTGTCTGTCTCTTTGTTTGTCTGTCTGTCTCTGGGTATATTACTGTCTCTATATCTGTCTGTCTGTCTGTCCTGCTGTCCTCTGTCTAATGATGGATGTCAGTTGTGATGGTTCTCTTCTCTCGTCTCTCTCTCTCATCTCTCTCTCCTCATCTCTCGTCTCTCTCCTCTCTCTCCTCTCCGTCTCATCTCATTCTCTCCTCGCCTCTCTCCTCTCTTCTCTCTCCTCCTTCTATAGGGAGTGAAAGTGGAGTGCGGAGTGGGGTGTTAGATTAAGGAGGAGGTGGGGAGTGGATCGGGGTTGGGGGAGGAGTGGAGGGTTGGGGAGGGGGGAGGGGGATATAAGTGGAAGCGCCGGGTGTTTTAAATAACATTTTTACTGCTAGTTTGTATGTCTGTCAGGACGAGTTTGCTGATGCTCAGGCTGTCTGTCGTCGTTAAGAGAGAAGGGGGGGGGGGAGATGAGGGGAGGGGTGGGGGAGAGGGGGAGAGAGAAGACGGGAGGGGTGGGGTGGGGGGTAAGAGGGAGTAAGGGGTGGGGTAAGAGGAATGGGAGGGGGGTAGGGAGGGGTTAGGGATGGGGAGTAAGAGGGAGTAAGGGTTGGGGTAAGAGGAATGGGGGGGGGGGGGAGGGAGGGGGTAGAGAGGGGTTAGGGGTTAGGAAAAAGGGTGGAGTAATAAGAATGGAGGTGGGTAGGTAGGGTTAAGGGTGGGGTAAGAGGGAGTAGAGTTGTTGGGTAAATGGAAAAAAGTAGGTTAGGGGTTAGGGTGGTAGGAGGGACCCCAAGAGGGGGGGTAGG
>NW_028234433.1:18602160-18604660 GCF_977035675.1 Penaeus japonicus
ACTCGCCCTCCCGCCCCCCCCCCTCTCTCTCTCTCGGTCTCATTATCATTTAACAGCCCGCACGAAGTCGACCTGTAGCTAATAAAGTTTGTAATTTCATTCAGTCAGAGAGAGAATTTGACAGTGACAAGGGAAGAATCAAATATTAATGGCAGCCCTGAAGAAGTTTTATAGTCCAGGGAGTAAGTGGGGTGGGGGGGTGGGAGTGGGGGATGGGGGGTGGAGTGGTTGAGGGGGGGTTGGGGGTGGGGGTAGGTTTAGGAGGGTCGGGGAGGTGGAGGTGGAGGAGGGTGGGAGGGAGGTGGAGGAGGGTTGGGAGAGGTGGATGAGGGTGGGAGGGAGGTGGAGGAAGGTAGGTTGGAGGTGGAGGAGGGTGGGGGAGGTGGAGGAGGGTGGGGGGAGGTGGAGGCGTTTAGCGTGGGGATGGGGAGGGGGTATAGAGGTGGAAATGGGAGAGGTATGGAAGAGAGAGAGATAGAGTGAGAGAGAGAGAGAGGGATAGGTGTTTCAAGTAAGAGAGAGAAAGAGAGAGAGAGAGAGAGAGAGAGAGAGATGGGTGTTTCAAGTAAGAGAGAGAAAGAGAAAAAAAGAGAGAGAGGGGGGGGGGGTCAAATAAGAGAGAGAAACAGAAAAAGAGAAAGAGAGAGACAGAGAGAGTGAGGGATGGGTGTTTCAAGTAAGAGAGAGAAAGAGAAAAAAAGAGAGAGAGAAACAGAGAGAGAGACGGATGGGTTTTTCAAGTAAGAAAGAGAGAGAGAAAGAGAGATCGGCCACAACAACAAGAGTAATGATATTGGCACTAACAATGCTAATTATCATCATCATCATTATTACCAGTTTTATTATTATCCTCATTATCATCAATATTACTATTAGTACTATTATTCTAGTATCATTATCCTTCATTACATTATCATATCATTGTTATTTTTATAACTATAATTGCTATTATCATTATTAATGTTATTATAAGGATTATTGCCTTTATGACCATTATCATTGCCATTATTATCGTTATCCTCATAGTTATTGTTATCATTTTTGTTATTATTGATATAATTTTCATTATTGTTATTATTATTGTGATCATCGTTAACATCAGTATTATTCCCAATATTGTTATCTACATCATTATTATTATCATCATTATTATCATTATCATTATTGATAATGTTATCCTCAACACAATTATCATCACTATCATTATCATTAGCATTATCATCATCTTTATTTTATTGTTTTTGTTATCATAAATACTATAATCATTATTACTACTACTACTATCATTATCATTATTATCATTGTTGTTATAATTATTGTCATTATCATTATTATTATTATTATTATTATTATTATTATCATTATTACTATTGTAATTATTAGTATTATTATCGTTATTATCATCATTACTATTATTATCATTGATATCATCATTACAATATCATTATTAATGTAATTATCACTATAATCTTCATTTTCATCAATGTTTATCATCTATTCACCGCTATCATTATGATTAATTCTATAATTCTTATCAGTTGTAATAGTATTCATCATTATCATCATTGTTATTATCACGACTACAACTACTACAACTATCAATACTACTAACATTATTAACTAATAGTAATGATATCAGCATTATTACCATCATTATGACTATGGTAGTAGTAGTAATAATAATAATAGTAGTAGTAGTAATAGTTGTAGCATAGTAGTAATATGAATATAGTTTTCATAACAGTTAAAATAACAGTTATAGTTGGTGTTATTACTATTTTCTCCATCGTATATTATCTGCCTTCCGTTTTCATTTGTTTCTCCTATTCCGTTCGTCTATTCCTCTTCCTCATCTTCCTCCTTCCCCTTCTCATCTCATTCTTATTTTCTTCGTCAGAAAATGGTTGTTGATAGCTATCTCTGTGTGTGTGTGCGTGTGTGTGCGTGTGTCTATTTTTCTGTATGTCTATCTCTCTTTCTGTCTGTCTATCTCTCTTGTTTTCTCTTTCCCTCTTTCTCTCTCTCTCTCTCTCTCTCTCTCTCTCTCTCTCTCTCTCTCTCTCTCTCTCTCTCTCTCACCCTCCCTCTTTCTCCCTCCCTCCTATCCCTCACTTCCATACCTCCTCCCCCTCTCCCTCTCCCCATCCAATCCATCCCTTACCACACACCCCTCTCCCACCCATTCCATTAATCCTTCCCTCTCCTCCCTCTCACCCACCCCTCTCATCCCTCCATTTCTCCCACCCATCCCTCCCTCCATCCCCTCCCTCGAACTTATCCATCCCTTCTTTACCTCCCTTTCCCTCACCCCCTTCCCTCCATCCATCCCATCTCCCCCTCCATCCTTCCTACCTTCCATCCCTCCCCCCATCCCTCCCCCTCCATCTCTCCACCCTTCTTCCCTCTTCTTCCTCCCCTCCTCTCCCTCCCACCCCTCGTCTCCCCTTCCTCCCCCTTCTTCCTCCCCTCCTCTCCCTCCCACCCCTCGTCTCCCCTTATT
>NW_028234433.1:18617160-18619660 GCF_977035675.1 Penaeus japonicus
AGGAGTAGGAGGAAGAGAAGGAAGAAGAGAAGTTGGAAGGGGAGGAGGTATAGGAGGGAAAAGAGGAAGAGGAGGAGGAGGAGGAGGAGGGAAAGAGAACGAGATGAGAAGAAGAAGAAGGAGGAAAAGGCGGAGGAAGAGGAAGAGGAATAGTATTAGGAGGAGACCGAGGAGATGGTGGTGGAAGAGAGGGAGGAGGAGGAGAAAGAAGCGAAAGAAAGAGATGAGTAAGAGGAGGAGGACCAGGAGGAGAAAGAAGCGAAAGAAAGAGATGAAGAAGAGGAGGTAGGGAGAGGAGGAAGAGGAGGAGGAGAAAGAAGCGAAAGAAGAAGAGGAAGAGGAGGAGAAGGATGGTAAAGAGAACCGAGAGCTTAATCAAGGTTAGAAAAAAATGAAAATAATGGTAAGAGATGAATTAATAAATGAGTAATATAGATAGATAAACAAATAAATGAATGGAGAGAGAAATAAAGGAATAAGACAGATAATCAAGCAAATGAATAAATAGATGAATAATCGATGAATAGAATAAACAAATGAACAAACACATACATAGATTTATAAATTAATCGACAATATAGATAAATAAGCAAACAAACTTCTCCTTTTTTTCGTTCTCGTATTCTCGACTTTTTTCTCCTTTCCCTCCTATTCCTCTACTCTTCCCCATCTCCCCTCCCCCCTCTGAAGCGCCTTCCCCTCCCCCCCCCTCCTCCCTCCCCTTTTAAAACACCCTTTCTTTCCACTCCCTACCGCTTTTCCCCCTCCCCTCCCCCACTTTTTCCTCACTAAACCTGTCCCTCTCCTCCTCTCCCCCCTCCTCCCCCTACCGTAACATCTTACCTCCCCCCCCCTCCTCCCCCTACCGGAACATCTTACCCCCCCCCCCTCCCCCATATGGAAAACAATCATCTGACCGCCTCCGCCTGTCTCGATTTGTATCCTCTTAGTGGGCGGCTGGAGTGATCGTTGCATTGGGTTGCGAACACCTTTTATAACACAGGCCTTCGGTGGTGAGTCGATGCGTTAAGTAAGATATGAAAAAAAGATAGATAGATAAAAGAAGTTGATAGACAGATAAAGATAGATGATGGATTCTGATCATTTTTTACTTGTCCTTTTGGTTTTCCTTTTTTCTTCTTCTTCTTCTTCTTTCTTTGCTTTTTTCACTTTTTTTCTTATCTTGCTATCGTTATTTTTTTTTCTCTCTTTTTTTACTTCCTTGCATCGTTTGTTTTTTCTTTCTTATTTTTATTTACCTTCTTTCTTTAAAAAAAGTTTTTTTTTTTTTTTCTTCTTTCTTTGAATTATCACTTTTTTATGTTTTCTTTTATCTATCTTCTCTTTATCTATTTTCTGTCCTCTCTTCTCTCCACCCATAATTTGCCTCCTTTCTATCTGTCTTGTTTTCTTTTTCTTTGTTTATTCATCTACTTATTCATTTTATTCGTTTATATATTTATTGAATATTTTTGCTCTATTTCACCTTTCATTTTCCCACTCAAAAAAGATATTGAAAAAAGTTTGTCATCACTTTTTTGGAGGGGAGAGAAGTAGGAGGATAAGAAGTTAGAGAAGGAAAAGGAGGAAGAGGAGGATAAGAGGAGAGGAGGAGGATAAAGTAAAAGAGGAAGAGGAGGAGGAGAAAGAAAAGGGGGAGGAGATGGAAGAGAAAGGAGGAGGGAAGGGAGGTGGTAAAAGAGGCAGGGGAAAAAATGGATATAAGAGGAGACGATGGAGGAACTGGAAGAGGAGGAAAAAAAGGAATAAAGAAGAGGAAGTGGAGGAGCCTGAGATGGAACTGCAGTAGTAGTAGTAGTAGTTGTAGTAGCAGTAGTAGTGGTAATAGAAGCAGTAGTAGTAGTAATAGTAGTAGCAGTAGTAGAAACAGGAGGAGGAGAAGGAAGCGAATGTGGAAGAGGAAGACGAAGAAGAGGAGGAGATGGAAGAGAGGAGAAAGATATTAGAAGAGGAGAGGGAACTGGAGTAAAGGAAAACAAAAACAAAAAGAAAAACAAAACAAAACAATAAAACGAGTCACAAGAAATCCAACCTAAAAATGAAAACCAGCATTTCTCTTCAAAAATGAATCATGAAAAAATAAAAGCCAACAACAACAACAATAACCAAATCAAAACAAAAAAACAAACAAACAAACAATGACCTGGATAAGACCTCATTATTCGGACACCATAACGGTTAAACTGGAATCTTAGGTTAATGTCTGTCGTGATAAAGGGGTTTTTGAACACCGGTTTCCAAGCGTTTAGATTATGACTTAAAAACGAGTCATGACGAGAGACACAAATACCTATTGATTCTCCTATTGATAAATTTGGCTTAAGATGGAGCAATTGCTATCAATTAAGATATAGTGTAAGTGTAGCGGAGTGCGTTTCTTGTCGCGCGCAAACACTTAAGAATTTGGCTATTTGCCTCTGTAACAACGTTACTAAATAAGCTGTTTATCATTCTACACTTACCAACACAAACACACACA
>NW_028234433.1:18634416-18639416 GCF_977035675.1 Penaeus japonicus
GGGGGGGGAAAAAGGAGGGGGCAGGGGAGGGTAGGAGGGTAGGAGGGAAGGAGGGATGAGGGAGAGTATGGAGGATGGGAAGGAAGGAGGGTGGAGGGTGGGAAGGAAGGAGGGGCGGCGGTGGGAAGGAAGGAGGGCGTGAGGGAAGATGAGGAAGGGACCGCGAATATAAAATATGACTTGAGGGCAGCGAGCGCGGGATTAAAACTATAAAAGTTGGGGCTATGGAGGGGAAAAATCGAGAGGCTGTAAAAGAAAAAAAAAATGAATAACAATAAAAAAGATTTGAGATTACCATGGGAAAAAGGGTTCGACGATATGTGCGTACAACGTGAATGAATGAATGCGTGTGTGTGTGTATGCGTGTGTATGTAAGTGCGAATATTAAGCACAGAACTCTCTCTCTCTCTTGGGCCAAGCTATTATTCTGATTTGGAGGGAAATACGCCAACCCGTGTAAAGTGCGAGGGAATCGGGAAGGTGTCAGAGCTAAATGGCTCTAGCAAGGGGGAGAGGGCCAACTGCTGGACAAATTGTAATGCCTGTCACGGCCATTGAGGGAGAGATAATTGCTAACATGACTTGCTGACTGAGGCGTAGTCTTGTGGCCCCCTACCTGCCTGTCAGACTTATCATCCTCAATCTCATTTTTTCTCTTCTGGCTTACGGAAATTCGCAGTTTTTTTATTTTTTTATCTTTGGATATAGTGAATGTGAATATAAGTGTATATAGATATATATATATATATATATATATATATATATTAATATATATATAATATATACAACACAACACACACACACACACAACACACACACACAACACACACACACACACACACACATAAAGGTATATATATATAATATATTTATATATATATATATATATAATATATATATATATATAAATATACAATGCACATATTTTTTTTCTTCTTTTCCAATGCTTTTCGTTTTCTTTCTTTCCTTCATTTATCTTCATCCTTTTCTTTCTTTTTTTTTTTCTTTTCTTTTTATTCATCTGACTCTTGTTTTTCTTTCTATCTTCTCTCCCTATTGTTCATTCTTCTTTTCTTTCTTATCCGCATTATCGACTAATTATTCTCTGTTGTCCGATTTACGTCTGTTTTTTTTCTATTTTTTGTGCTTCTTCGTTTTCATATTATTCTCCTCCTCCTCCTCCTTCTTGTAACAACTAGTTATAGTGAATAATGTCTCATGATAATGACAATAATTGTTATTATCATTATCATTATCATTATTGTCATTATTACTATTATTATTACTATTATTATTATCATCATCATCATTATTGTTATTATTACTATTATTATCACCATCATCATCATCATCATCCTTATTATTATCATTATTGTCATTGTTACAATTATTCATATTTATATTGTTATTATCATTATCATTCTTATTATTATTATTACTACTATTATTGTCATTATTGCGACTATCATTGTCATTATTCTCATCACTCACATTATCATTATTGTAATGCATTATGATTATCATCATCATCATTACCATTATTCCTACTACTACTATAATTGGTACTGCAATCACTGTTATCATAGTCGTCATTATCAACATCATTATCCATCACTATCGCTCTTCTTTTCATCATTAGATATAAAAATTATATCATTATCATCATCATCACCACCACCTTGTAGACAGACATACAAACAGACAGACAGTAGTATAGGAATAGACAGACAGACAGGAAGAAAGATAAATAGATGAGATAAATAGATAGGAAAAGAATATTCGACGATATTTGCATCTCGAAAACAATTCCTTATTTTCTTCTCTTTTTTATAATCTTCCTATTTTTTTTCTTTCTTTTTCTTTTTGTTTTTGTTTTGTTTTGCTTTCCTTTTTCTTTTTTCTTTTTCTTTTATTTTGTTTTCTTTTTCTATTTGTTTTATTTTATTTTATTTTATTTTGTTTTTCCTTTTTCTTTTTATTTTATGTTATTTTTATTTTTCTTATGTTATTTTATTTTTCCTTTTCCTTTTTATTCAAATATATTTTCCCCTTAAATTTTTCTTCTCTTTTCTATTTCTTTATTATTTTATGTCCTTTTTCTTTTTTCTTTTTTCTTTTTTTTTTATTTTTCTTTCGATTCTATTTTCCCGTTCTTTTTATTTTCATTATTTTCTTTTCTTTATCCTTTTGATTTTCTTATCTCTTTCCATTTGCTTTTTATTATTTTCTTTTCATTCTCATTTTTCTTTTCTTTTATTTTCTTTTCCTTTTTCTTATTTTCTTTACTTTTTCCTCTTTCTTTCCTTTTTTTCTCTACTTTTCTTTCCTTTCATTTTTCCTTTTATTTCTTCTTCTATTTCTTTTATTAATCCTGTAACGTTTTAATCAAATCAATGAAGTAATTACTAAGTCCATTTGGATTAACTATTTGTATATTTAATGATTTAATTTAACCTTCTCCTCTCCTGCTTTTCAGCTTGTTGCATTGTTGCATTTCATTAGTTTAGGTTGCTTGGTTGCTCTTTTGGTTAGATTTGTTTGTTTTGGGTTGTTTTCGGTTGTTTGGTTGCTGTTTTGTTTGTTTGTTTTGGGTTGTTTGGTTGCTGTTTTGGTTTGTTTTTGCTGTTTATTTGTTTGTTTTCGGTTATTTGATTGCTGTTTTTGGTTAGATTTGTTTGTTTGTTTTGGGTTGTTTGGTTGCTGTTTTTGGTTAGATTTGTATTGTTTGTTTGTTTGTTTTGGGTTGTTGGGTGCTGTTTTGTTAGATTTGTTTGGTTTGTTTGTTTGTTTTGGGTTGTTTGGTTGCTGTTTTGGTTAGTTTTTGTTTTGTTTGTTTGTTTTGGGTTGTTTGGTTGCTGTTTTGGTTAGTTTTTGTTTTGTTTGTTTGTTTTGGGTTGTTTGGTTGCTGTTTTGTTAGATTTGTTTTGTTTGATTGTTTTGGGTTGTTTGTTTACTGTTTTGATTTGCTTTGTTTGTTTATTTGTTTGTTAGCTTTCCTTTTTTGGTTGTTGGGCTGCTGTTTCTTTTTTCTTTGTTTGGTTGCTGTCTTTGCTTGTTTACTTTTGCTTGTTTGTTGTTTTGTTGCTTACTTGTTTTTTTCTTCTTTGTCTTTGTGCTTCTTAGTTGCCTTAATTTTTATCTGCATCATTATTACTGCTCGTTATATCACCTTCACTGTTATATTTGTGTTATTATGATCATTATCATTATTCTCGTTATCAAGAGATATTATTACAATTATCATCATTTATCTATTTTATCATTACCATCATTATCCTGATCATTACTATAATTAGTTAAATATATATAAGTGAGAAAAGAGTAGAGTATGAGAAGTGAATTAAGTAAGTAATTTTTTGTACAACCACAACAGCCCACACAACAACCACCAAACCACCACCATACAGCCCGGGCAGCACGCACTATAGGGCAACACCACAAGACTCATCGGGCGGACCGAACCAACCCAAAAGCTCGCCCTAACCGGTATCATTCCCACCCACATCACTTATTAAGCCTACCCTACATGCTGTTGCCCACCGAGACACAAAGAAAACTACGAAGCGGGGGTCCTATGCGACATCGACCATATAACATTTACACCGTAACCTACGCCTGCACCACAAACACACAACAAGCGACTAACAAGCCCGACCCCCTAAGTACTACACAACGACACTATCCAGAGCCGCACACCTGCGATAAACTACCAAATCGTGTAAACTACAAAACATCCTACCTTGCCACATGCGATCCACTACCCCGAACCTAACCAACGCCACACCACCGAGCCTGCGCACCAACTGAACGCACTAACAAAAGGAGGGAACTAACTATACACTAACCACACTAGAATTCGCCCCACCAGCATGAGAATGCCAACCATGCGGAGCAACTAAAACTCCAATACCACATCACAACTACACACCAGATCCTAAAGCACACCCTACTAAAATAAGGCGTCTAGCGACCCAGAAGACCAACTCCAACACACCCCATCTACCTAACAGACTCGACAACCTCGCAAATACAGCAAACGGCACGTCATCGCCTCCAACTATACTACCCAACCCAAACCATACCAACTCCATACAACCATAACAACACCAAAACCACACACAACACCAATGAACCCACAACTACAACCCACACAACAGCCAACACCAACACAATCTACACTAAACACACAATTGCCACGAAGCAAACACTTCCCAGTCCCCACGGTAAACTCTAGCACAGATCACCCAGCACCAGGGCCTAGGCCCCCATGGCTACACCGATTAACACTACAAACCAATCCCCCGATACCCCTACCCTTCTCCCCCTCCACTCCGACTACCCTATGCCCACAACCAGAATACCTTAGGCTTCACCCTAATACTACCACCGGCCCGTTACGGATATAGCGCCCCTCCGCGATCACGCACTACACCTCTGCGAGGATTGTAACCCCACAAAAACGGCACTAACCAACACTCCCAACCCCCCAACAAAACCACAACAACGACAATAAACACCACCCCAAACAAAAACACAACCAACACCACTAACCCCACCATCCACCATTTACCAAAACCCTACAACCACAACACCAATACACCAACACCCAAGTCTCTAAATCCAAAATGAACACCCCAAACCCCCACACCAATACCCACAACCAGCCACTGCCCCAACACCAACCAACCAACACTCACCACCGCAAAAAACATCATCAACAACCCATAACAACCAAAATAACATATCACACGCAATAATCATAAAAGTCACTCAAATCAAATACTCCTAATCCTTCTCCTCCTACATATGCCACAATCTACTCCTAGCACAACACATAAACCATCCCTCATTAATTATCAATGGTTGAATATCCTTAAACCTTCCGTCCACCAACATCTAACTGTTACTCATTGTTATCATTACTCCTTACCAACAACCTTAATCATCCACACCCACCACCAATACTCCCAGCAATTCATCAACATACTTAATTTCATTTT
>NW_028234433.1:18656916-18661574 GCF_977035675.1 Penaeus japonicus
TGATAACATTGATAATAATGATAACGGGAAGGAAATGAGAGGACAAAAATGGGAGAGGTGGGATGGAGGTGAGGATAGGATAGAGACAGGTGAGGAGGGCTAAGAATAGATTAGTTATGGTGAGATCGGGGAGATAGATAGAGAGATAGATAGATAGAGAGAGGGAGAGAAAGAAAGCGATTCATAATGCGATATGTTACTCCTTTTGGAAAATAAAGTTAGAAAAAAAAAATAATTCTATTGATTTTCTGAAAACGTTTTCTGTTTAGTCTTCTTCCTCACCTTCATTTTCTCTCATTATTTTCTTCTCCTCCATCCGCCCCTCCTTTTCATTCTCTTATCATTATTATTTTACTTCATCTTCCCCTTTTTCCTTTTTTTCTCCTCTTCTTGTTTTTCTTCAGCTTCTCCTTCTTCTTTTCCTTTTATATCTCCTTTTTCTTTTCTAATGTTTATCCTTCTCCTTTTTCTTCTGCTTCTTCCTCTTCTCTTCTTCTGATTCTCCTTCTCATTTTTCCTTTTACTTTACTCATTTTCTTTTTCTTCTTGATTCTCCCCCTTTTTCTTCTGCTTCTCCTTCTTCTTTTTCTTCCCCTTCCCCTTCTTCTTTACTTCAACTTCTACTCTTTTTTCTTCACCTTCTCCTTCTCCTTTTTCTTCACCTTCTCCTTCTCATTTTTCTTCACCTTCTCCTTCTCCTTTACCTTCTCCTTCTCCCTTTTCTTCACCTTCTCCTCCTTTTTTCTTCTTAATTCTCCCTATTCTTCTTTCTTTACCTTCTCCTCCTCCTTTTTTCTTCTTAATTCTCCCTCTTCTTCTTTCTTCTTGATTCTGACGGCTTCGTGACGCAAATGACCTTGAAAACGTCGGCGTGTTAGGCAACAGGATTACACTTAACTTATATTTATGGAAAAAGAACGAAAGAAGGATAAGAAGATGGAAGGAGAGGAGAGAAGAAGGAGGAGGAGGAGAAGAAGAAGAAGGGAAGGAAATGGGAGGAGCGTATATGTAGGTTGAGAGAGTGGTTAAGTATATATTCAGAAAATAGAGAGATGTGCAGATGAATGGTAAGAGAGAGAGGGAGAGAGAAAGAGAGAGAGAGAGAGAGAGAGAGAGAGAAGAGGATGAGGGAGGACAGAGAGGAGAGGGAAGACGAAGGATGAGAGGAGAGAGGTGAGGAAAGAGAGAGAGAGAGAGAGGAGGACGAGAGGGAGAGAGAGAGGAGAGAGAGAGAGAGAGCAGCTGGGGAGATGGGAGAATGGAGAGAGAGAGAGAGAGAGAGAGAGAGAGAGAGAGAGAGAGAGAGAGAGAGAGATTTAACCTTTAACATTCGGTAAATATGAATTTGAAAACAATAACAAACAGTTAAAACAATAATAGCAATAATAATGATAACTATATTAATAATAATAATAATAAAAATAAGTATAATAATAATAATTATATTAATAACGACGATAATGGTAATGATAATAATGATTATAATAATGATACTCCAACTACTAATGATAAAGATTATAAAAATGATGATAATGATGATGAAAATAATAATAATGATGATAATGATACCACTACTACTAATGATAATGATAATAACAATATTTGTAACAATTAAAAAAATACGATAACAACAATAGAAATAAAAAACAACAACAGCAAAACCAAACAATTACAACACCAATATTTTTTTTTTTTTTTTTTTTTTTTTTTTTTTTTTTTTTTTTTTTTTTTTTTTTTTACCAATTACAAGTCCATAAGAAAGCGTTTACACAACCCGGTCTTATGGACCACCGAACGTAACACCATTATGGCAACTCGGGAATCTATATCAGCCATTGCCATAAGAACGAGTAAATTCCAAGCGCAGTTTTAGAAATTCAAGTAAATGGTATTCTTGTGTGATAATCTCAAACCCGGGATTGCATTTGATGTTGTTTAATAATGTTTTCGCCGGAGAAACATTTCGTATGAGTGCGATCCGATTCTCTATAACGACTGGATGATATAAGTAAAGAGGTTTAGATCCATTCTTTATTTTTTTTTTTTTTCATTTATTATCATTATTTATTTATATTTTTGTAATGGGGGGGGGGTGAGGGTAGAGGGGGGGGAAGTAAGGAAAGAGTTTTTATATTTGTTTATTTATCTATCAATTGTTTATGCGTCGATTTAGTTATTTTAGTAAGTGAAGATTTTCCGTTATTTTGAGATGGGTAGATTGGGAGGGGTAGGGGATATGACTTCATTTTTTCTATTTTCTTTCTTTTTTTTTAGATTCTTCTTTGTTAGGAAGAGGCGGATGTATATGATGATTTTAGTATATCCATTTCCTTTTATCTTATCATTACATTATTATAGGCAGTAGGGACAGACTTGGTGGATTTTTTTTCTTTTTTTTTCTTTTTTTTAGAAGCTGGAGAGGACGGGGGCGAATTTAAAATTTTCATATACAATTCTAACACAAATGAATATTCAAAAGATTCATTTTTGGGGTTAAAGAACCGCATACCTAGTTAAACAACAAACATTTTAAACTCCCGCCTCTTTTATGCCGGATTCGGAGTGTAACCGCCCTGCCGCCATCTTTATTTTTTTCCCGCCAAAATCCTACTACAGCGGATTTAAAATACAACTAGTATTCTACCAATAGTTTGTCAGCAGCGCTAGTTATAATTCGAATTTCCGCAGATAATAGGTCCTCGAATGTTTAGAGAGCTGTTAGGGTTTTATTGACTGATAAGAACATGTTTCAAGACTTAAATATTCGATTGGCCCATAAGGAGCTTTTTTAGAGCGACCCAGTCTCACTGATGGCAGATACCAGGCAAGCGTACGGAATGGGAGGTGGGAGAAGGAGAAGGAAGAAGGAGAAAAGGGAGATCGAGGAGGAAGAGGAGGTGGAAAGAGAAAAGGGAGGTCGAGGTGGAAGAAGGAGAAAAAGGGAGGTCGAGGAGGAAGAGGAGGTAGAAGAAGGAGAAAAGGGAGGTTGCGAAAGAAGAGGAGGTGGGGAGGAAGAGGAAGGAGAAAAGGGAGGTCGAGAAGAAAAGGGGAGATGGGGGAGGAGGAAGAAGGAGGAAAAAGAGGTCAAGGTGTAAGAGGAGGTGGAAGAAGGAGAAAAGGTTAAGTGGGGGAGGAGGAGGAGGGAAGAAAAGGAGATGTAGGAGGAAGAGGAGGTGGAAGAAGGAGAAAAGGGGAGGTGGGGGAGGAGGAAGAAGGAAGAAAAAGATGTCGAGGAGGAAGAGGAGGTGGAAGAAGGAGAAAAGGGGAAGTGGGGGAGGAGGAGGAGGGAGGAAAAGGAGGTGTAGGAGGAAGTGAAAGAAGAAGGAGGAACAGGAAGAAAAGGGAGGCCGAATAGGAAGAAGGTGGAAGGGGAGGAGACCGATGAAGTGGGGAAGGAAGAGAAGATAGCGGAAATGGAGGAAGAATAAGAACAACAGGAGGCGGAGGGGAGTAAAGAGAAAGAAAAGGAAGAAGAAGAGGGGAGGAGAAAGTGGAAGTGGAGGAGGATAAAGGAAGAATACAATTTAGGAAAGAGAGGGAGAGGGAAAAGAGGAGGTCTAAGAGGAAGCGGGAGGAGGAGGAGGAGGAGGCAGAGGAGGAAGGAGAAGGAAGTGAATGGGGAATACGAATAAAAGGAGAAGAAAGAGTAGAAGGGGAAGGAGACTGAGGGCAAATGCGAATGAAAAAGGGATAGGGAGGATAAAAAGAAGAAGGTGAGAGAGAGAGGAAGAATGATAAGGAGGGAAAAGAAGATGAAGAAAACGCGATGGAGGTAGAAGCCAAAGCGAGAAAAAATAAAACTAAATAGATAGAAGAAGGAGAAGGAGTAGGATAAAGGAAAATTATAGTGAAGAAGATGAGACAGAGGAGGGAGAATGATAGTGAGGAAGAAGAGCAGGAGGATGGAGGGAGGACAAAGTGGAAGAGGTGAAAGAGAGAGAAGGAAGAGGAAGGTGGAGAAATAAAAACATAATACGAAGGAGGAGATGGAAGATGAAGAATAAAACAAGAATAGGAAGAAGATGAAACAGTGAAGAATGGGGGGGGGGGGGGAAGAAATAATGAGAGGAAGAAATAAAGAAAAGGAGAAAGGGAAGCAAAAAAATAACGAGAAAAGGTGTGAAGTCGAGGAGAAGGATTAAGAACAAGACAAGACGAAAAAGAAAAGAAAAGAATGAAGGAAAAGCCAGAAAAGGGAAGGGAAAAAAGGAAAAAAAAGAAGCAGGAATAAAACAACAAAAAAAACCGAAAGGACCTAGAAGAAGAGAAAAAACACCACTAAACATCATAAAACACAAATCATAAAAAAACTCATAAAAAAAAAAAAAATCAAAAGCATCATTCATTGTTAACTGCAATGAGACCAGGGTTTCAAGGAGTGTCCGCGCCTGACAGACGTTGCGTCGTGAGGTTCTTTTCCCATTTGGCAATCTTGTTTCGGTCTCCTTCAGGTCACCTGGTCATCCCGCGTTCAGCATTTGGTTTTACCATCTGTTACTATCTGTTTCTTCATACCAGGTTGGCTGGACACCTGGATTTCGCGGCTGTTACCTGTATGATAAGAGTTCTGCACTCTGTTCGAACTGCCGTTGTGGCGGAAAAAAGAGATTAACAGTCGGATTCGGAGAGGGCTTTTTATATGTATACACTTAGCATAT
>NW_028234433.1:18661674-18679174 GCF_977035675.1 Penaeus japonicus
GCAAGATCGGCTCGCAATAAAGAAGACAGTATGGACAGACTTTGCAATCATCTCTAATATCTAAAAGGAAAAAAAAAACTAAGTCCAAAAACCCTCTTGAACCTCCCCCTCCCGGAGACGTACGTAGAAATATTATCTGCATTTTCGTTCAACAACATATGATATGCAAATTGCAACTCCACGATTTGCGCGATCAGTTTTCCTTTTATGGGTTTATGTGTTTTATATTGACTCAACATGGAGTCGCCATGTATACAAAGATGATACTCTGGGATGTCTTGGGTACCGGGCGGGGTGGGACACGGTGGCGGGGGTTGGGGATTCGTCGGGGCTGTCAAGGGCGGCCGCGTCTATGTTGGGTTTAGTCGTCGGGACGGGGGGAGGGGTTCCATGTGGCGACGGGCGGGAACATGGTGGCGGGGTGGGGGGGGCGGGGCCTTTTGGGGAAGCACTCATTGTTTTCAATGAGGTAAGGGTTGGGAGTGGGAGTGGAAGGGTGGGTGGTGGGATGGGGGGGGGGGGCGCCGCATATGTTGGGTTACACGGGACGACGACAAGCAGATCTGCGACGACGGCAGGGGGTGGGGTGGGGGGGGGGGATCATGTGCTCCGGGTTGGTGGGTGGAGGATCCTTGGGGAAGCAGCTCATAGTTTTATTGGTAAGGGGGATGGAGATGGGAGAGGAAGGGTGGTGGTGGCATGGGGGTGTGTGTAGGGGACGGGGGGGCGCCAGCAGTATGTTGGGTTACGCGGGGGTGGGGGGGGGGATCATGTGGCGGGGGGGGGGGGGGGGAGGGCTGGGAGGCTCTCATGTTTATGATGGTAGCAAGGGGGTTGTGGCAGTCAGAGGGAGTGAGGTGATGTGGTGGGATGGTGGGGGGGCGGCCGCAATATGTGGGTTTAACCGCGGTGGTATCATGTGCGGGGGGGGGGTGGGAAGGGCTGCCTTATATATTCCTGTGCAAAGATGTTGGATAGTGGGAGTGAGTGTTGAGGGTCGGGAGGTGGGATAGGGGGGGGGCGCTGAGCCGGCATAAGTTGGTAAACCGAGGGGGGTATCATGTCTGGCTGGGGAGGGGGGGGCTCACAGTGTGGCGTAAGCGGGTTTGGAATGGGAGTGCGGAAGTGGGGTGTGGATATTGGACGGGAGGGGCGGGATCTATGGTAGGATTTTTATGAAAATTTTGTGCTAAGGCGATGGATAACGGACTATGGTTTTTTATGGATAGAGAGAGATAAATAAGCACACAGGAAGCCAGGAATGGCGATGTAAATAAATATGAGTAAATGCATACATACATAGATGCATACACATGTCAAGACACTCACCGAACACAGAGACACAGACATATACTATATGGCAACACACACACCACAACTGACACGACACACACATCACACACCACATGACCACACAACATCACACACCACTCTCACCACACACACACACAGTGACACACACAACACACAACACACACACTACACACACACACACACCCATAATATATATAATAAATATATATATTAATATATATATATATATATATCACAGAAAATTAACTACATTATATTAACATACATATATACATTACAACACACCACACATCACACACACAACACACACATACACACACACAAACACACACACACACAATAATTATATATACTATATATATACTATTAATATATAGTATATATATATATATATATAATATATATTATACATATGTAACTCATATATATATATATATATAAATATTAACATATACATACATTAGTATATATATATATATTATATATAATATATATATTATATATATATATACTAATTTAATACTATATGGCATAATATATATATATATATAATATATATTATATATATATATAATATATATATGCATTTTATATATATATATACTATATATACTATACTAATATATATATATATATATATATAAATATATATATATGTATATACATATACATACAACCACACACACATATATATATATATAAGATATTATATATATAACTTATATTATATATATATAAAAATATATATATAATATATATGTAAATAAAAAAAAATATACATCTAATATATATATGTATATATATATATATATATTATTAATCTATATATATAAATATATATTATTAAAATATATATTATATCACATATATATACATACATACACACACACACACCCACCACACACACACACACACAACACACACACACTACATATTATATATAATATATTATATATATATATATATATATATATATATATATATAATAGATAAAATATATAACATATATATATAATATTATATATATATATATACAATTATATATATATATATATACTATAAATTATATACTATATAACTTATAAACTTATATATATATATATATATATTTAATCATATATATATATATATATATATATATATATATATATATATTAATATATACACACACACACACAAATATACACATATAAATTCATACATATGTACACACACACACACACACACACACACACACACACACACACACAAACACGCGTGCAAAACCTGTAAACCACATTCCTTTCCTACTCAATCTCCCTACAGATCATCATCGATTTCGTAAGAAAAAAGAAAAGAAGATACGATACTATAAATAGATATGGAAGGAGGGGAAAAGATATAACTATATTGCAGATTTGATGGAACCATATCGTGATATCTATTTCCTAAGGGGGGGGGGGTAGGAGGGGGAATGAAGGTAACTTTATGGGTGATGGAAGGATAATGCGAAGGGTAAAGATTAAAAGATGAAGAAATCTTAAGAAAAGGGTGAATATACAACGAAAGAGATGTAAGAGGGTAAGCAACGAAGACAGAGAGAGAGAGGGGGGGGGGAGAGACAGAGAGAGGGGGGGGGAGGGAGGGAGGGAGAGAGAGACAGAGAGAGAGACAGAGAGAGAGAGAGAGAGAGAGAGAGAGAGAGAGAGAGAGAGAGAGAGAGAGAGAGAGAGAGAGAGAGAGAGAGAGAGAGAGAGAGCGTATGGAGAGATTGAGGAGAGAAGAAAGAGGTGAGAGAGGCGGGGGGGGGGGCCTGCCGTAGAGAGTGGTGGGAGCAGGTGCACTCAGCAACAAAGAAAGAGACAAAGACAGAGGGAGAAAGAGCTAGAGACAAACAGACAGAAAGAGAGAGAGAGAAAGAGAAACGAGAGACATAGAAAGAGAGAGAGAGAAAAAAAAAAAAAAACAAGAGACAGAGAAAGAGAGAGAGAGGGAGATGAAGAGATATTTATAGGCAACGGAAGAGGGGGAGGAAGGGGAGGGGGGGGGAAGAGAGAGGAGAGGGGGGGATGGGTGAGCGGGAGCGCGAGAGAGAGAGATGAGAGAGAGAGATGAGGGCGGGAGAGGAGACGAGAGAGAGAGAGAGAGAGACGTGGGATGAAGGAGAGAGATAAGAGAGAGAGAGAGAGAGAGCGAGAGAGAGTGAGAGAGTGAGAGAGAGAGAGAAGAGAGAGATGAGAGAGAGAGGAGAGCAGAGAGCGAGCGGACATAGAAAGAGAGAGAGAAGGGGGAGATAAAGATGATAATAAAGAGATAATTTATAGAAATCGGAAGAGGGATGAGAGAGAGTAGGGAGGAGAGAGATGACTGACGGAGAAGAGCGAGAGAGGTGTTCGGGAGAGGAGAAAGAGGAAGTGTGAGAGGACCGAGCGGAATAGAGAATGATTTCTGAGACGAGAGAGACGAGAGAACGTGAGGGGTGGAGCGTGCGCATAGCCGGCGAAGAAGAGGAGGACCGGGCGAGAGGATGGGAGAGAGAGGAGCAGATGAGGTGGAGAGGAGAGAAGAGCAGAGAACGAGGAGAGAAGAGAGGAGATGAGATGGGAGAGATTGAGAGGGGGGGGGAAACGAGAGACATAGAAAGAGAGAGAGAGGGAGATAAAGAGATATTTATAGGCAACGGAAGAGGGGGAGAGAGAGTGCTCGATGATGTGTGTATTATGGAAGCCACGGAAGGAGGGTCGAGACTATTAAAAATTCTAAATAATAAAAAAAAATAATAAAACAAAGAAAGAAGAGATGGGAAAAAAGGAATAAAAAGGACAAAAGCGGGAAAGGAAAAAAGGAAATATTTTGTCAGTGGACATTGTGTGTGCATAAAAAATCTGACATATAAATATATACATACACATGCACATACGGGCACGCACACACACACACACACACAGACATACACACACACACACACAAACACACACACACACACACACACACACATACACACACATGCATATACAAACAAATATTCAAAGAAATACAGGCACAGTATAAAGCTAATGCAAAAAAAAACAAACTTTATAAGATGATATTAAAGCATATGATAAATAATAATGTTTCAATGATGGTAGTGATGATAATAATGATGATGGTAATTATGATAATAATAACAATGTTATCAGTAATAATAATGATGAATAATGATAAAGATATTAACAATGATGATAATGATAATGATAATAATAATGATAATTTCAATAATGATAATCATAATGATAATGATGATAATGATAATAAGGATGATAATGATAATGATAATAATAATGATAACAACAGCAACAATTATAGCAATAACAAAAATGATAACAGTAATAATCATAATAAAAATGGTGATTATAAGAATAATGATAATTGTAATAGTAGGAATATTTACGATGATAAAAATTAAGGTAACTAAGAAGCACAAAGACAAAGAAGAAAAAAACAAGTAAGAAACAAAACAACAAACAAGCAAAAATAAACTGACAAAGACAGCAAAAAACAAAAAACAAACAGCAACTAAACAACCAAAAAAGGAAAGCTAACAAACAAATGAACAAATAATGCAAACCAAAACAGCAACCAAACAACCCAAAACAAACAAACAAAACAAAACTAACAAAACAGTAACCAAACAACCCAAAACAAACAAACAAATAACCAAATCTAACCAAAACAGCAACCAAACAACCAAAAACAAACAAACAAAACAAATCTAACAAAACAGCAACCAAACAACCAAAAACAAACAAACAAAACAAAATCTAACCAAAAGAGCAACCAAACAAACAAACAAAACAAATCTAACCAAAAACAGCAATCAAACAACCGAAAACAAACAAACAAACAGCAAAAACAAACCAAAACAGCAACCAAACAACCCAAAACAAACAAACAAAACAAATCTAACAAAACAGCAACCAAACAACCCAAAGCAAACAAATTTAACCAAAAGAGCAACCAAACAACCCAAAACAATCAAACAAAACAAATCTAACCAAAACAGCAACCAAACAACCCAAAACAAACAAACAAACAGCAAAAACCAACCAAAACAATAACCAAACAACCCAAAACAAACAAACAAAACAAATCTAACCAAAAACAGCAACCAAACAACCCAAAACAAACAAACAAAACAAATCTAACCAAAAACAGCAACCAAACAACCCAAAACAAACAAACAAACAAAACAAATCTAACAAAACAGCACCCAAACAACCCAAAACAAACAAACAAACAATACAAATCTAACCAAAACAGCAACCAAACAACCCAAAACAAACAAACAAACAAATCTAACCAAAAACAGCAATCAAATAACCGAAAACAAACAAATAAACAGCAAAAACTAACCAAAAACAGCAACCAAACAACCCAAAACAAACAAAACAAACAAATCTAACCAAAAGAGCAACCAAGCAACCAAAACTAATGAAATGCAACAATGCAACAAGCTGAAAAGCAGGAGAGGAGAAGGTTAAATTAAATCATTAAATATACAAATAGTTAATCCAAATGGACTTAGTAATTACTTCATTGATTTGATTAAAACGTTACAGGATTAATAAAAGAAATGGAAGAATAAAGAATAAAAGGAAAAATGAAAGAAAAGAAGAGCAGAGAAAAAGGGGAAAAGAAAAAGGAAAAAGAAAAGAAAATAAGAAAAAGAAAAAGAAAATAAAAGAAAATAAGAGGAGAAAGAAAAGAAAATAATAAAAAGGAAATGGAAAGAGAAAAGAAAACCAAAAGGATAAAGAAAAGAAAATAATGAAAATAAAAAGAACGGGAAAATAGAACGGAAAGAAAAAGAAAAAAAAAATGAATAAAAAAGAAAGAGGAAAAGGGACATAAAATAATAAAGAAATAGAAAAGAAAAGAAAAATATATTTGAATAAAAAGGAAAAGGAAAAATGAAACAACATAAGAAAAAGAAAAAGAAAAGAAAAGAAAAAGAAAAAGGAAAAACAAATTAAAATAAGAAAAAGAAACAGGAAAAATAAAATAAAAGAAAACAATAAGAAAAAGAAAACAAAACAAAAGAAAAAGAAAAAAGAAAAAGAAAACAAAACAAAAAGAAAAACAAAAAGAAAGAAAAAAAATAAGAAGAATATAAAAAAAGAGAAGAAAATAAGGAAGAGTTTTCTAGATATCGTCGAATATTCTTTTCCTATCTATCTATCTCATCTATTTATCTTTCTTCCTGTCTGTCTGTCTATTCCTATACTACTGTCTGTCTGTTTGTATGTCTGTCTACAAGGTGGTGGTGGTGATGATGATGATAATGATATAATTCTTATATCTAATGATGAAAAGGAGAGCGATAGTGATGATAATGATGTTGATAATGACGACGATGATAACAGTGATTGCAATACCAATTATAGTAGTAGTAGGAATAATGATAATGATGATGATGATAATCATAATGCATTACAATAATAATAATGTGAGTGATGAGAATAATGACAATGATAGTCGCAATAATGACAATAATAGTAGTAATAATAATAATAATAATGATAATGATAAGAACAATATAAATATGAATAATTGTAACAATGATAATAATGATAATGATAATAATAATAATAATAATAATAATAATAATAATAATGATAATGATAATAATTATAATTATAATAATAATAATAATAATAATGATAATAATAATGATAATAATAGTAATAATGACAATGATGATAATGATAATGATAATGATGATAACAATTATTGGCATTATCATGAGACATTATTCACTATAACTAGTTGTCACAAGAAGGAGGAGGAGGAGGAGGAGAATATAATGAAAACGAAGATGCACAAAAAATAGAAGAAAAACAGACGTAAATCGGACAACAGAGCAGAATTAGTCGATAATGCGGATAAGAAAGAAAAGAAGAATGAACAATAGGGAGAGAAGAAAGAAAGAAAGAAAAAAGAGTCAGATGAATAAAAAGAAAAGAAAAAAAAAAGAAAAGGATGAAGATAAATGAAAGAAAGAAAGAAAACGAAAAGCATTGGAAAAGAAGTAAAAATGTGTATATACATACACACACACACACTCACACACACACACACACACACACACACACACACACACACACACACACACACACACACACACACACACATTATATATTTGTGTGTGTGTGTGTGTGTGTGTGTGTGTGTGTGTGTGTGTGTGTGTGTGTGTGTTTGTGGACACACACACACACACACATATATATATATATATATATATATATATATATATATATATATTCACATTCACTATATCCAAAGATAAAAAAGCTGCCGATATTCCGTAAGCCAGAAGAGAAAAAATGAGATGAGGATGATAAAGGTCTGACGGACAGGTCGGGGGCCACAAGACTCGCCTCAGTCAGCAAGTCATGTTAGCAATTATCTCTCCCTCAATGGCCGTGACAGGCATTACAATTTGTCCAGCAGTTGGCCCTTTCCCCTTTGCTAGAGCCATTTAGCTCTGACACCTTCCCGATTCCCTCGCACTTTACACGGGTTGGCGTATTTCCCTCCAAATCAGAATAATAGCTCGGCCCAAGAGAGAGAGAGCGTTCTGTGCTTAATATTCGCACTTACATACATACACACACTTACACACACGCATTCATTCATTCACGTTGTACGCACATATCCTCGAACCCTTTTTCCCATGGTAATCTCAAATCTTTTTTATTGTTATTCATTTTTTTTTTCTTTTACAGCCTCTCGATTTTTCCCCTCCATAGCCCCAACTTTTATAGTTTTAATATTATATAAAAAATTAAAATTTTTATGAAAAATAAATTTAAAAATTATTACCCGCGCTCGCTGCCCTCAAGTCATATTTTATATTCGCGGTCCCTTCCTCATCTTCCCTCACGCCCTCCTTCCTTCCCACCGCCGTCCCTCCTTCCTTCCCACCCTCCACCCTCCTTCCTTCCCATCCTCCACACTCTCCCTCATCCCTCCTTCCCTCCTACCCTCCCCTGCCCCCTCCTTTTCCTCCCTCTCCCTTTCAGCTTATGATCCCTCAGACCCCAAACACAGCGGCCATCATTAGGACGCAGCCACGTGACCGCCCCGGGCCCGCCACGTGCGCCGCCCTCGCGCCCACGTGTCAGGAATAGGGCGTGACCGCTCATGGAGGCCTATGACAGATAACTCTACTTACACCCGTCACCTCCTCGCCGGTTACAAGATAAACTGCGGCGCCCATCGCTCGGAACGGAAAAGGAAAGCGTATGTTATCTTCATATGGAGATGTTTCCTGCGCTGTAGGCCTATTTGTTGTTATTGATATCAGGATCGATTTGTTGCTGTATTTCTGTGTGCGTTGGGTTTCTGGAATCATTTCGGAATTATTTTCCTGTAGCTCTTCCTGACATGGGATGATTAACGACTCTGGATATGCTTCTTATATTATGTAATGTCTACATAGTGTATGAGAAGGCAACCATATGGAATTAATGATAATAATCTTTTAAGACACATTATAAAGACATGTAGGCATATATGTATACTTAAATGCATATGTGTATATATGTGCATAAATACACACACACACGCTTACATGTGTATATATATGTATATATATATATATATATATATATATATATATATATATATATATATATATATATATATATATATATATGTGTGTGTGTGTGTGTGTGTGTGTGTGTGTGTGTGGTGTGTGTGTGTGTGTGTGTGTGTGTGTGTGTACATATATACACACACATGCGTGTAACAGATAGATAGATAGATAGACATAGATACAGTATATGAATATATATATATATATATATATATACATATATATATATATATATATATATATATATATATATATTCATGTGTGTGTGTGTGTATTTATGTATGTATATATATACATATACATATATACATACATATATACATACATATATATATATATATATATATATATATATGTATGTATATATTTATTTACACATGCATGCATATATATATATATATATATATATATATATATATATATATATATATATATATGTATGTATATATTTATTTACACATGCATGCATATATACATATATGATTATATATAGAGCTATTACGTATGTATACACAAATCTCTTTCTCTCCCTTTCACACTCACTCTGTCTCTTTCATCTCTCTTTCTTCCTCCCTCTTACCCATTACCCTTCATGTCATTCACTCTCTCACTCTCACTCCTCTCTCTCTCTCTCTCTCTCTCTCTCTCTCTCCCTCTCTCTCTCTCTCTCTCTCTCTCTCTCTCTCTCTCTCTCTTCATTCCCATCCCCCCCCCCCATCCCCAAAGCATAACGATAAAGCCAACGATGACAACCTCCCTACCCCCTTTTCTTCCTCCTCCCCTCCCCTCCACCCCTTCCTCTCCTCCCCTCCTCCCCTCCACACCCCCTCCACCACCTCCTAAGCCCCTCCCCTCCACCACCTCCTCTCCTCTCCTCCCTCTCCCTCCCAACCCCCAACCCCACCCCCACCCCCACCCCCTCCCCCTCCCCTCTTTTCCATAATAATGTCGTCGATATGAAATATGATCCACCGTCGGGACCGGATTCCCCGCGTCGTAAATCCTGGTAATCCTTCCGATATACATACGCTAATGGGGGCGTTTAGGAGCGATGACTGTGGGGGGTTGGGGGTTGGGGGGAAGGATGGGTGAGTGGGGAAGGGGGAGGGGGATGATGGGTGAGTGGGAAAGGGGGGGTTGGGGGGAAAGATGGGTGAGGGGAGGGGGGGAGGGGGTTGGGGGGAGGATGAGGAGAGGGAGAAGGGGTGGGGAAGGATGGGTGAATGGGGAAGGGGAGGGGGGAAGGATGGGTGAGTGTGGAAGGGGGGATGGGTGAGTGGGGAATGGGGGGAAGGGGGATGGGTGAGTGGGGAATGGGGGGAGGATGGGTGAGTGGGGAATGGGGGGAGGATGGGTGAGTGGGGAATGGGGGGAGGATGGGTGAGTGGGGAATGGGGGGAGGATGGGTGAGTGGGGAAGGGGGGGAGGATGGGTGAGTGGGGAAGAGGGGTTGAGGGGGTTTGGGGAAGGGGAGGGAGGATGGGGATGGATGGGGAGTGGGGGAGGGTGGATAGCGAGTGGGTGGGGAAAGTGGATAGGGATTGTGTAAGGGAGTGAGGGGATGGGGATGGATAGGGGGTGAATAGGGTAAGGATGGGGATGATAGGGAATGGGGGATGGAGATGGATAGTTGGGGATGGATGGGAAGTGGATAGGAATGGAATTGAGAATGCGAGAAATGGGTGAATAGGGATAGGAGATAACTACAAGGAGAGAGGAGGAGAGTAAGGAGAAATGGGGGGTATGGGGAGAGGGGGGGGAGGGGAGCAAGCGTGAGAAAATCGACTTGTTTTTGCTATTGTTTGTTTTGTGCACGGGGGGGAGGGGGGGTACGGGTTGGGGTGTGGGGGGAATAAGGAGAGAATAGGGGAAGAGTTGGGGTGAGGGGAAAAATTATGCGTGAATAAAGATGGGAAAGGGATAAAAACAGTGGATAGGATAAGAGAGAGAGAGAGACAGAAGAAGACGAAGAAGAAGAAGAAGAAGAAGAAAAATAAACAAGAAAGAATGGTTGTTGTTGCGAAGAAAAAGAAGAAGGAAATACAAGAGGGAGAATGCAGATCAGAAAGAGGAAGAGGAAGAAAGGAGGAAATTGAAAAAAAGGAATGTAAGAATATTAAACTAAAAGCGAAGAAGGATGAAAAAGAAGGAGTGGGTAGAAAATCGGAAAGAATTTCAGAAAGCGCAAGAACAGAAAATAGTTGATGAATAAGAAAGAGAGAGAGAGAGAGAGAGAGAGAGAGAGAGAGAGAGAGAGAGAGAGAGAGAGAGAGAGAGAGAGAGAGAGAGAGAGAGAGAGAGAGAGAGAGAGAGAGAGAGAGAGAGAGAGAGAGAGAGAGAGAGAGAGAGAGAGAGAGAGAGAGAGAGAGAGGGAAAGTGGAAGGATGAGGGAAATTTGAGAAAGAATTATACATTAATATGGCGGAAGGGAAAATGGCATAAACCTGATAATGGGGGGAATAAACATTGGAATAAAAGAGAGAGGAAAGAGATGATTACGTACATGTGTGTGTGTGTGTTTATGTTTGAATGTCTGTGCCTTTGTGTAAGTGCCTTTTTGTGTGTGCGTGTGTTTGTGTGTGTGTGTGTGTGTCTTTGTGTGTGTGTGTGTGTGTGTGTGTGTGTGTGTTTATGTTTGTGCGTCTGTGCCTTTATGTATGTATGTGTGTGTTTATGTTTGCGTATGTGCATTTGTGTGTGTGTGTGAATGTGTGATGTGTGCGTATGTATGTGTGTCTTCATACCTATTCTTTTATATATACATATTTTCTTTTGTCTGCGCGTGGAGGGAGTAGGGGGAAGGAGGGGTGTGAGGGGGGGTTAGGGTGACGAAGGAAATCTGAAACAACGAACAAGGGATGAAAAGAAACGAAGATTAATGTCTCAGAAAGCGAGGGGCAGAGAGAGGGGTAGGTAATCCAAAGGGGAGATGGAGAAGATAAGAGTGAGAGAAAGAGGCACAGAAAAGAATTTAAAAAAGGGGATGAGAGAAAGGAGCGAGAGAGAGAGAAAGAGAGAGAGAGAGAGAGAGAGAGAGAGAGAGAGAGAGAGAGAGAGAGAACGAGAGACATAGAAAGAGAGAGAGAGGGAGATAAAGAGATATTTATAGGCAACGGAAGAGGGAGAGAGAGGGGGGGGAGAGAGAGTGAGAGAGAGAGAGAAAACGAGAGACATAGAAAGAGAGAGAGAAAAGACAGAGAACAGACAACGAAACAGAAGAATGAACAAAAAACAGAGAATATGAGACGGATAAAAGGCAGGGGAAAACAAAGCCGAACATGCAAAGCAAAAAGGAAATAGAGAAAGAAACATGGATAAAGCATAGACAGATAGAGAGGAAGAGAGAGAGAGAGAGAGAGAGAGAGAGAGAGAGAGAGAAAGAGAGAGAGAGAGAGAGAGAGAGAGAGAGAGAGAGAGAGAGAGAGAGAGAGAGAGAGAGAGAGAGAGAGAGAGAGAGAGAGAAAGAAAAAGAAAGTGAAAGAAATAAAAAGAGAGACAGAAAGAAGGGAAAAAAAAGAAAGACAGCGAAAATTAAAAGGAAAAAAGAAAGAAAAAGAGGAAAAATAGAAGGAAAGAGAGAAAGAGATTGCGAGACCAAGAGAAAGAGAGCGAAAAGGAGGAAAGGGAAAGAGAGAAAGAGAAACGACATGAGACAACAAAGAAACAAAAGAGAGAGAGAAAAAATATATATGTCGACCCCCCCCTCCCCCCTCTACCCCCATTTTCGCCACACGTTGACGTAAGAACTATTTGAATTTATGATGATGATGCCAGATATATTTTATGGTGCATATATTATGGCTATCTCTGGCACGGCTTCCGAAGGCGCCGTGCTCTTTCTCTCGCTCTGTCTCTCGTTTTTCTTTTTTTCTCTCTTTCTCTCGTTTTTTTTTCTCTCGTTTTTTTTTTTTTTTTTTTTTTTTTTTGCTCTTTCTTTCGTTCTTAACTTCTTGCTCTTCTCTTGTTTTTTGTTCTTTCTCTCGCTCTTTCTTTCTTGGTCTTTCGCTCGTTTATTTTCTTTTTGCTCTTTTTCTCGTTTTTTTGCTCTCTTTTTTCTCTCGCTCTTTCCTTCTTTCTCTCGTTTTTATACTCTTTCTCTCGCTTTTTTTCTTGTTCTTTCTCTCGTTTTTTGTTCTTTCTCTCGTCCTTTCTTTCTTGCTCTTTCGCTCTTTTTCTGTTTCTCTTTTTTTTTTTTCCTTTTTTTCTTTCTCTGTTTTTTTTCTCTCTTTTTATCGCTTTTTCGTTTTTGCTCTTTCTTTCGCTCTTAATTTCTTCCGTTTCCTCAAATTTTTATGCTTATTCTCTCGCTCTTTCTTTCTTACTATTTCTGTCTCGTTCTTTTGCTCTTTCTCTCTTTTTTTTCTCTTTTTCTCAATATTTTTTTTTCTCTCACATTCTTTTTTATTTGCTTTCCGTTTTCCCTCTTTCTACTACTCTCCTCTCTCTCTCTCTCTCTCTCTCTCTCTCTCTCTCTCTCTCTCTCTCTCTCTCTCTCTCTTCCTCTCTCTCTTCCTATCTCTCTTTCATTTTGTCTATTTGTTTATTTTTTTGTCATTCTTTAATATTACGTCATTGTTGTTTTTATTTGATATTGTTTATTTTTAGAATGTGTCATTGCCTATCTGTTTGCTTTGAATATAATTATTTATTTATCTATCTATCTATTTATTATTGGTTCATTGTATCTACATGAATTATTCTTATTTTTTTTCTGTGTTTTCATCTTTTTTATTTTATTATTTTTTTTCATTTTTTTTATTTATATTTTTTTTTTACAATTATCTTCTTTAAAATTACCGATATCTCATATATTCAGAAAAGAACATTCAATATGCAGTGCACCATTTTGTTTTCAAAGAAGTAAAACTTTAATTTGTTATATAAATTTTCTTTATATATATATATATATACATATATCTATCTATCTATATATATATATATATTTATACCTTTTTTTCTTTTTCTTCTTCTTCTTCTCTGCTTTTCTTTTCTTTTTCTTTTTTTTATAGCTCATCTAGTTCTCTCTCTCTCTCTTTTACATTAATGTTCTAAATTTTATCTCAGTTTGAATGAAAATCTAATCACCTATTTTGAAAGATTTCTTTACTTTTATGTCTGTTCTTCTAAGTTCCTTTTCTTTTTTTCTTTTATCTATGTCTAAGCAACTGCCACTTCTTTACTGTATTTGTTTTTTTACTATTTTTCTTTCGTATTATGTATTTCATCCTGACAATAATTTATGTCTATGCAACTATGACTTTTATATTCCTTTTTAGTATAACTTTGCTATATTTTCCTTTTTTCCCTTTCTTGCTTTGCATTTCATCATAACAAAAATTAATGTCTAAGCAATCGTGACTTTTACACATTTCTTTGTATTTTTTTTTCTTTACAAATATATTTTCTTCCTTTTTTAACTTCCATGATAAGCATTTCATCATAATAATAAATGATATCCAAGCTCCATTGACTCATATAAATTCATTTTGATTTAAATATACGTTCCTTACTCCTCTAATTTCCTAATAATTAAATTGATTAATTAAAGTTCATATCAATCACCACATCATACTAAGAAACATTATCTCAACATCTCAACCCTGACATCCATTTTCCTCTCTCGCAATCTCGGTCTCCCCTCATGTCATGTCATGTCATAACTTCCTGTCATGTCATCATGTTAATGCTCCCTAACATCGCCCTTATGACGAGCAAACATTCCCTGCATTATCAACCATCATAATGTATGCATGTCGCCATTTACCTTTGCAATGCGAGAATTTATTTCAACACGTAAGCTTACCTTGATGTTATCGTATGCAAATTAGTGAGATGTTGAGGCACAGATGGGTTTTAGGGGCGGGGGTGGGGGGGCGGGGTGGGGGGGGATAGGGGGAACTCTGTGGGAGAGATTTGGAGTGAGGTGGGGGTGGATGGGGGGAAGGGGGGTTGAGGGTAGGAGTAGGGGATGGGGGTTTGTGGGGGGGGGGGGGGTGAGTGCGTATATAGGCTAAGATGCTTGTTGTGAATGTATGCACACACTTAAACACACGTGGATACAAACAGAAATATAAATACACATGCACAAGCATACACAGAATAAAACTTAGATCAATCCACGGGATCACAGACAAGTACAAACACATACAAAAGCAGTCACGTATCCGTACGCACACAAAAACACAAACATACACACACACACATATACACACAAACAAACAAACATCCCACCTCCCTCCTCACAAACACAAACATAAACATCTCCCCCCTCCCCCAAACACTCTCCTCCCTCCTCTCCCCCCCTTCCCACCCAGGTCCCCCCACCCACATCCCTCCACCCACATCCCCCCTCACATTCCCCACCCACATCCCCCCACCCACGTCCTCTTACCCCCTTCCCACCCACATTCCCCCCTCACATTCCCCACCCACATCCCCCCACAAACATCCACACACACACACCCACACACTTACCCCACCCAGATCCCTCCACCCACATCCTCCCACCCACGTCCTCCTATCCACATCCCCTCACCTACATCCCCACACCCACATCCCCCTACCCCCCCACCCACATCCCACTACCCACATCCCCCCACCCACATCTCCCCACCCACATCCCTCAAATCACACCACCCCACCCACATCCCCCCATCCACATCCCCCTACCCACAACCCCTCACCCACATCCCCCCACCCACATCCCCCCACCCACATTCCCCGACCCACATCCCCCCACCCACGCACCCCCACCCCCATCCCCCTCCCCCCTTCCCACCCACATCCCCCCTCCCCCATCCCCCTACCCCCATCCCCCCACCCACGTGTCAAAGAACCACCACACCCCCACACATCAAAGATCAAAGGGTGGACAAAGACCTTCTTCACAACACAGGAAAAATAAAGTGTCTCCATATTCTATTCACGAAGTCAACAAAACAATAAGGAAATGGACTTTCTTGAGAATAAGAGAAAGAAAGAAATCGAAAGAGAATGAAAACAGTAAGAAAGAGAGAGAAAGAAAGAAATCGAAAGAGAATGAAAATAGTAAGAAAGAGAGAGAAAGAAAGAAACCGAAAGAGAATGAAAATAGTAAGAAGATTAGGAGAATGAAGAAAGAAAATTATAATTATGATGATTATGATGGAGATGATGATGATATCAATAATAATAGAATGATATTGATAATTTTGTAATGATAGTGATAATGATGATATTGATAATAATAATGATGATGATAATATCAATAACAATAATGGTAAAAATAATAATGATAATGATAGTGGTATTTACAATTACAATGATGATAATAATGAGGATATTGATGATAAGAATAATGATAATGATAATGATAATACTAACGAAAATAATGATAATGATGATACTATAACTACTTCTAACATTGATGGTGTTAATGATAATGAATAGTAATAATAATGATAATAATAATAATAATAATAATAATAATAATAGTAATAATGAGGATAATAATAATAATGATAATAATATAATAATGATAATAATAATGATAATAATAATAATAATAGTAATGATAATGATAATAATAATAATAATGATAATAATGATAATAATAATAATAATAGTAATGATAATGATAATAATAATAATAATGATAATGATGATAATAACAATAATAATAATAACGATATCAATATTAATAATATAATGATAATGATAATATAAAAATAGGCCTTAAAGATTTATATACATACATATATATCTAAATGGACCTCAATTTCGACTTTCTCTCTGCAGTAATGTAATTAATCATTCCTGTGATTGATGGATTGACCTTATTCCTGGTCATTAATTATCTTGATGAGGTTATCATACTAATGACGTTCTTTATTCAAGTGCGAAGTCTTCTTCCATCCTTCTTATCTTTTTTTAAAGATAAGAAACTTATTTTTTTCTGTGATAATTATGGTAGTGATGATGATAATAATGAGTGAGATAATTGGTAATGATTATAATGATCGTATTGATAAAGATGATGATGATAATAAGATAATGATGATGATGATAATGATGGTAATGATAATGATGATGATGGTAAATATAAAAATGATACGAATTATAAAGATAGTAATGATGATAATGATAATGACGATGATCTTAATAACTATAATGGCAATATTGGATATGAGGATAACAGTAATGATAATAAAAATAATTATAATGATAACAGTGATAGGGGGGATGAGAATGAAAATGTGTGTAATGATAATAATGATAGTGATAATAGTAATAATGATAATAATAATAATGATAATAATGATAATAATGATGACAGTAATAATAATAATAATAACAATGGTAATAGTAATGATAATACTAATACTACTAATAATGATATTATTAATAATAATAATAACAATAATGATAATAATAACAATGATAATGATGATAATAATAATAATAATAATGATAATGATAATAATAATGATAATGATGATGATAATAATAATTATGATAATAATGATGATAATAATAATAATAACGATAATAATAATAATAATAATAATAATAATGATAATGATGATAATGATG
>NW_028234433.1:18692041-18694541 GCF_977035675.1 Penaeus japonicus
ATATATATATATATATATATATATATATATATATATATATATATATATATATATATATTTATTTATATACACATATATATATATACAGACACACACACATACTCATATGTATACATATATGTATATATAGTATCTAGATATATAATATATATATATATAATATATAATTATATATATATATATCATATATATACACACATTTATGTATTTGCGAGTGTTTATGCATGTATGCGTCTTTGTGTGTATTTACGTCGGTGTTTGTGCATGCGTATATATGTGCGTGCGTTTGTGCGCATGTGCATGTGCGTGTGACGAGAGAGAGAATGTCTGTGTGTTTTTACATTAGAGTGTTTTGTAAGCGTATGTATGCGTGTGCGTAGGTGCGCATATGTGTGTGACAAAAGAGAAAGAAAGACATACACAAAAACAAAACATCTCCACCAACAAACAATAGATGAATAAACCACAAAGATAATCAATTTCACATGTTATCTATAACAACACACTGTCAGATGTCAATTACCAGAGAAACATTATTCCATAACGAAATACTCCTACAAGCATGTGAAAGTTACGCTTAAGACAGATAGGGTTGTCAAATAAAAGCGAAGAAAAAGGAGAAATATCTGAAGTATTTGTAATGCTGTTTTTTTTTTGTTTTTTTTTTAAGCCTAGACAGATAGGCCTATGAATATAGCTATACTAATACTCACTCACTCGAGAATTTAGGCTTTATAGAATGTGTCTGTGTTTGTTTGTTTCTTTACTTGTTTTCATGTTTGTTCTGTGTGTGTGTGTTTTTATCGGTTCAAAAGCTATATTTACTATTGTTTTTGTTGTTGTTGTTTTATTTTGTTTTGCTTTCGTTGTTGTTTTGTTAATACCAATGATCATAATAGCAATGATAATAGTAATTATTATTATCTTTATTATTGCCATCATTGATATCATCATCCTTTTTCTATCATGTTTATCCTCATTTTTGTATTATTATTACTATCATTATTACCATTATCATGATCACTCTCATTATTTTTAACTTTAACATTATTATTATCATTAGTATTACCATCATTATTATTATTACTATTATTATCAGTGTTATCACTATTACTACTCTAACAATTAATCATATCCATCATTATTTTTGTACATTACTTACTGAGCATTCATCAACATCACTTATTATACACTACTTTTTTCATTCTCATCATCATCAATCATCTACTACATTATCTACTATATATGATTTTAATAAGATATATAGAATATCTATATCTATATCTACTATCGTATTTAAGAATATAATATATATATATATATATATATATCATATACATATACATATATTATATATATAATATATATAATGATATATAATGTATATGATATATATATATTAATTATATATATATACAAGTAATCATAATATATATAGTATATATATATATAATATATATATTCACGGAGAATATCTTGTGGTGTGTGTGTGTGATGTGTGTGTGTGTGTATTAATATAATATATTAATATATGCGTATATTATATATATATATAGGTATAAATATATAATAGAGTATAATATATAATATACAATATAATATGTATAATATAATACATATTTATATATGTTTATATTTAATAATATGTAATGTTATAAACTACGTATATACATATATATATATATAAATATAAAGTATATATATAGTATATATATATATGCGTATATATATATATGCCCAAGACGTAGGAGAAGAACATATCCTACGGAAGTATCTGAGAAGGGAGGAGTCACTCTACACTCCGCAAAAATCGCTGTCCCTCGCTTGAAATCTCCTATCTACTCTCCCCACGGCCGACAGCTCCTAACTCCCTCCCTCTCTTCCACGTAACGCTAATTCATCTCATCTCTCAACTCAATGCTCTCCCAAATTCCCCTCCTCTCTCCCACTCACATCCCATCCCTCTCTCTTCCGTCCTCCTAATCTCGTCTCTCGCTTCACCGTCACTCTTCTCTATACAATTTCAATAACCCACATCTAAACTCTCATCTATCTCTCTTCTAAACTCTCGAAACCGTCTTTCTACCTTCCTCACACTCCCAGGTCCCTCTCTTAACCACTTCTAAGCGCAATCTCAATGTTCTCTCCTTCACACCCACCATCTTCTCTTCACTCCTCTTTACCCCTCCTCCTCCTCTCATTTGAATCTCTCCTCTTACATGTCAAACCCCTCTTCCCCCCCGCTCCCCCCCTCACTATCTCCCCCAATCCTATTCTCTCCTTTCCCCCCCCCTCCATTATGTCCACTCGGCCGGCTCTCCCCCCTCTGAGCTCCCACTACTCCCCTAGAACCTACCCAGTCACTCAGCGTGCCACCCCCCAACCCGCGCCCACCGCCCCCGCAGGTAACCCTTTAAACAACTCTCTGTCCTTGCTCCATCAAACCAGTGTACTGAGCCCTCCTCCGTCTCCCCCCCCACTCTCCCCCGCGCATCCCCCC
>NW_028234433.1:18704541-18712041 GCF_977035675.1 Penaeus japonicus
ACAAATATCTGAAAAAAAGTGAAGAAAAAAAAATCCCCAAAAAGGCTCTTCCATAGTATCACTCCGCGGCTATCGGGGTCAGAAGCCACAATATATGACATTAGATAAGAGAAAGAGAGAGAGAGAGGGGGGGGAGAGAGAGAGGGGGGGTGGAGAGAGAGAGGGGGGAGGAGAGGGTGAGAGAGAGAGAGGGGGGGGGGGATATGTGAGAGAGAGAGAAAGGGGGGGGTGAGAGAAAGAGAGAGAGAGAGGGGGGGTGAGAGAGAGAGAGAGAGAGAGAAAGAGAGAGAGAGAGAGAGAGGGGGGGGGGGGTAAGAGAGAGAGAGAGAGAGAGAGAGAGAGAGAGAGAGAGAGAGAGAGAGAGAGAGAAGAGAGAGAGAGCGCGCAGGCGGCGCGCTGAGCGCGTCCCGAGCTCTCGTGGGGTTTGGTAGGCTCTCTCGCTGCACCTCACGAGCTGGAGCTCGCTCTGGCGCGCGCGGTTGGGGAGGAGCGCGCGTAACGCCTCTTCTCTAGCGCTCTCGCTCGTTGTCTCGCGCTCTCTCTCGCGCTGCGTGTTGTTTTGGTCTCAGCGTAATCGTCTCGCGCTCTGTCCTCGCGCGCGCGCGCTCTCTAGCTCGCTCGCTCGCGCTCTCGCACTCGTGCTGAGATACTGCGTCGTCTCGCTCGCTCGCTCGCTCTCGCGCCCTCTCCTCCCCCTCGGCCCTCAGGCCCGCCCCATGCCCGCGACTTCACCTAAACCCTGCTCAGCAGGCCCGCCCGTCCCCGAGATCTCCGTGTGCTTTTTCGCGGATACTCTTGTTGCGTATTCGACGTGTCCTGCTCCCCTGCGTCCTCCCCCCCCCCTCCCGCCTCTCCGTCTTCTCTTATCATCGGCTTGCTGCCTCCTCCCTCCTCCCCTTCCCAGGCCGCGCCGACGACTGCCGTCCCCTGCCTCGGCTTCGTCGGCCCGCCGCCCGATCGCCTCATACAATCCGTCCCCGCGTCCGTCGCTCCAGCCCCTGCCTATCCCGAGTGGCTCGCACCCCCACACCCCCCTAACGACTGCCCCCCCCCCCCCCCCCCCCCTCCCCCCCCCCCTATCCGCCGTGCCCGCAAGCCCACTGCGCCTCCTCCCACGCACACCCCCACTCCCGCCTCGGACCCCACCCCCATCTCCCACCCCCTCCCCAGCCCCCTCCCTCCCCAACCCCCCACCACGCCCCACTCTATGGGTCCTGTTACACCTGTATAGCCCACGCGTAGACTCTACATTCTCCGGGTACCGGGAGCCCGGCCCGCCTAAATTCATGCGGGAGCAATGAGGGGACGGGGGTACCGGGGTCGGGGGTCTGGTTTGGGCCGGGGCTATGCTGGGTGTTGCTTCGTGTATGGGGGGTGACGGAGTGATGGGTTAAGGGCCTCTGCGTGCGTCCCGCGGCGGCGCGGGGGGGGTGGTTTCGGGAGGTCCGTGGCACTGCGGCCGGCCGGGCTGCGCGGCCAGGTGGGGCATTCGCTGGTGCACCAACGACGAAGGGTAAACTGGGTTTCATTTGTGGCCGCTCAGCTAGCTGCGACTCTGGTCCTGTTTTCTTGGGTCGGCTCCGGGCGTCCTGCCGCACAGTGGGTCCAGCTTCGTTGGGAACACGATGCATCGCCACCGGTTCGTTGGCCCGTCGGGTCTGGCGGGGTCACATTGGGCAGTGTGGCTTGGCCCTGGCTTGGTCACTGTCACTGCATCACGCCGCATGATGAACGGAAGCCCGCCACCACAAATCCGGCAAAGTCCTCCTGAATGGTGTGTACCGTGAGACCGTGATACCGAGTGAGAGTCTCTCGCGCCTGTGTTCATTGTCCCCTGTGTGTGTGTGTGTGTGTGTTGGTTTGTGCGCGTGTGTGGAGTGAGTTATTCATACACATATAATCATCCTACCTGTATAGACAAGCATAAAAAGGCCGGGGCGGCGCGCAGGTTCAGCGGGGGGCGTGGCCGGAGGCGCGCTCTGACTGCGGGCGCCATTAATTGGGCATTACTCGGGGTGGGCGGCGTGGACGGGGACAAGGTGCGCGCGTGGAGGGGTTGTATGAGGGATGGGTGGGCACGGGGCGCCGAGGGGGGGGGAGGGGTTGCCGGTGGGGGGGTGGTAATGGCGGATAGAGGTATGATGGGGTTGAAGATATGGGCGGTGCTCTGGGGGGGCGGAGACGCGTAGTGTGCGAGGGTGGGGCTTTGCGCGGGGCAGCAGGTGTTGGTCACACAAATAAAGAGGGTGTGGTGTGTGTCAGGAAGGAGGGGCGAGCGGCTGGGAGGGGTGGGTTGCTGCGTTGAGGCGAGAGGGGTTGGGCGGCGGACGGGTGGGGCGCGTAGAGTTAGAGTACAAAATGGCCCCATCTCACAGCAAGCAGATGTGATGGAAAGTGATGGAAAGAAAGTGCCAACACACAAGGTACTATGAGTGTGGTATGGATTTGGTATCAAAATGTTTTCGAAATCATTTAAGATATAATTCTTAAATCCTCCAGTATGAACAAAAACAAACAAATAAACATGCTCTATACAAAAAGGGTCAGAGAGAAAAAATCTCAAAATATTGAATGTAAAAAAGATATGAAGATGAAGATGCAAAGGAAAAAAATATAAAGAAGGAAAAAGTGAATGAGAAGAAGATAGGAAGAAGGAAAGGGGAAAGCAAAAGATGAGAAGGAGAAGGTGAGTGAGAATGCGATAAGGAGATGGAGAAGGTGAGGGAGAATGAAATAAGAAGGAAAAGGCGAAGGAAAATGAGATAAGGAGAAGGTGAAGGAGAAGAAGGTGAATGAGAATAAGATAAGGAGAAGGTGATGGAGTAGAAGATAAGGAAAAGGAGAAGACGAAGGAGATGGTAAATAGGAAGATAAGGAGAAGGAGAAGGTGAAGAAGGAGATAGGAGGAGGAAGAAACAGAAGAAGAGGAAGCAGTAGAAAATGAAGATGTGAATAAGACTGAGAAAGAGAAGGGAAAAACAGAGGGAACGAAAAGAAGAAGGAGAAGAAATAGGAGACGAAGAAAAGGGACAAGGAGAAACGGAATGATAAGAAAATGGACAAGGAATATCAGAAAGGAGAACAACAGATAACAGAAGGAGGGGAAGAAGGACAACAACAATAAGAAGAAACAGAAGAAGTAGAAAAAACAGATGAAGAAGAAGAAGAAGAAGAAAGAGATGAAGAAGAAGAAGAAGAAACACAAGAAGAAGAAGAAAAAAACAGAAAAAAAGAAAAGGAAACAAAAAAGAAGAAAAAAGAAAGAAAACATACGAACAACAACAACACCAATAAGGAACAAAGCCAAACCGAACGAAAAGGAGAAGGAGAAGAAGGAGAAAGAAGCGTCCACGCAGGCGAGAACCCGATGATGTTATCCCTAAGACGGAGGGCGATAATAACCTCGGCCAGGTGAGTGATCTGGCTTCGACTCCCGATAAGCCCCGACACCTAACGAAAGCCCGAGGTGAAATATAGCACAAGTCGGAGCCACACGCACGCACGCGGACGCAGCGAGTACCTGTGGATACAGACGCTAACTTGGACGGTGAAGCAGGAGTTTACGTACATGCAAATATAGGTGTATGTATATATATTATATATAATCTATAATGTATAATAATAAGAAGATATATATATTAAATATATATATATAATAGATATATATATATGTATATACATATATATATAATATACATAAATATATATATATATATAGATATATATATATATAGTATATAATGTATATATATATATATATATAAATATATATATATATAAAAATATATGTATATACATGATATAAGATATATATATATATACATATATATATATATATATATTATATATAATATATATTTATATATAATATGTATAACATATATGTCACACACACACACCACACACATACGAGCAACACACACACACACACACATACACACACACACACACACACACACACAACACACACACACACAACACATATATATAATATACATATATATAAATATATATATATATAAAATATAAAATATATATGAATATATAATATATATAATATATAGATATATATATATATATATACATACTACATACATATATATACATACAGATATTCATACATAAATATATACATCAATACATATATACATATATATTTACATACATACATATATTCATACACACATACATACATACATGCATATATGCATATAACCACATGAATACATTCATATTTTCATACATACATACATATATACATACATACAAACATACACACAAACATACATACTTACATATATACATACATATATTCATACATACATATATATATATATATATATATATATATATATATAATATATTAATATTATTATAAAACGATACATATATACATACATATATCCATACATACATACATATATACAAACATACACATATACATATATACATACATACATATATACTTACATACATATATACATACATACATTTATACATACATATACACATATAAACATTCAAACCCATACGGGAACACAGAATAATGTTCATATACATGCATACACAGTATACATAAATACTTGCATGACTACTTACTTAGATAAATGCAACATATAGAGATATGTAAACTCACATACATACATACATCCACACAGAGATGACACGGGAAAGTGTATGTATACATATATAAATGCGCAATGATATTGATAATGATAGCAGTAATGATAATGATGATGATGATAATGATAAAGATAATGATAATGAGGATAATAGCAATGATAATAACAATAGTAATGATGATAAGGTTAAAATGATAATAATGATAATGATAATATTAAGAGTGATAATAATAATAAGAATGAAAATGATAATAACAGTAAAAGTGATTATCATGATAATGATAATGATGATAGCAATAATGATAATAGCAGAAAACAATAACAATAATGACGATAATAATGAGAATATCAAAATTAATAATAATAATGATGACAATAATGATAATAACAATGAAAATAATGTTGATAATAATAGTTATTATAATAATACTAATAACAATGATGATAACAATGATAATAGGAGGAAGAGGAAAAGGAAGGAGGAGGAGGAGGAGACAGAGAAGGGGGATGAGAAGGAAGTGAAATAAAGGAAATATAGAAATTTGAGAACGAGAAGAACTGAAAGGAATATAAGAAGGAAGAGAAAAAGGAGAAATGAAGCAGGAATAGAAGCAGAAAGAAGAAGGAGAAAGGAAGGAGGAATAAAAGCAGAAAGAAGAATATAAGAAGAAAATGAATTAGGAGAAGGAGAAGGAGGAGGAAGAGGAGAAGGAGAAAAAGGATTAAGAGGAGGAGGAGGAGGAGGAGGAGGAAAAGAAGGAGGAGCAGGAGGAAGAGTTGAAAAAGGAGGAGGAGGAAGAGGAGGTGGTGGAAAAGGAGAACAAGAAAGAGGAGGAGAAGAAGTGGGATTAAGAGGAGGAGAAATAGGATTAAGAGGATGAGGAAGAGGAGGAGGAGGAGGAGGAGAAGAAGAAGTAAGGTTAAGAGGAGGAGAAAGAGGATAAAAAGGAGGAGGAGGAAGAAGAAAAAGGAGAAAAAGGAGGAGGAGAAGAAGGAGAATTAAAGAGGAGGAGGAGGAGGAGGAGAAGAAGTAGGATTAAGAGAAGAAGAGGGTAAAGGAGGAGGAAGACGACGACGACGAGGAGGAGGAGGAAGAAGACAAGAACGAGGAGGAGGAGGAGGAGGAGGAGGAGGAGGACACAGGAGGAGAAAAAGGGTGTAATGTATTTACTGTTGACAGCGTGTTTATATCACTCCAGGTGACTCCGTGGAATGCCCAGCCCGACTCTCTCTGGCCAGGCGCCTCTGTACTTCTTTCCTTCTTTGTCTTGTGCTCCGCCTCTGCTCGGGCCTCGATCTATTTGTCTATTGGTCTGCCTTGCGAGTGGAAGGGGTTTGGGTTTAGGTGTGTGTGTGTTTGTTTGTTTGGTTTGTGTTTGTATGTTTTGTGTGTGTGTATATGTACGTGTGTTTGTTTGTGTTTGTATGTTTTTTTTTGTGTTTTTTTGTGTGTGTTTGTTTGTGTTTTTTTTTTGTATATATGCATGTCTATATGTAAATATGTCTATCGGTGTATGTGTATATATATATATATATATATATATATATATATATATATATATATATATATAATATATATATATATGTATGTATGTATGCACATATATAATGTGTATATAAATATATATATATATATTATATATATATATATATAAAAAAAATATAGTATATTATATATATATATACCACACACACACACACACACACACACACACACACACACACACACAGATATATATAATATATAATATACTATATATATATATATATATAATATATATTATATATATATATATATTGATATATATATATGTATGTATGTATTGCACATATATAATGTGTGTATAATAAATATATATATATATATATATATATAATATATATAATATATATATATATATATATATATATATGTATATATGTATGTATGTATGTATGTATGTATGTATCTATGTAGGTACATGTATGCATACATGGACAATGTATGTAAGTATGTATGTATGTAGCATTGAGAAACGCACAGGTGGTTCGCCGCTATTGTCCTTTTCAAATAGTCAATAGTCTTCTGACATGAACATAAACCCAGCAATTAGCAGACGAGGAACCCCCTTAATTGAAGAACATCTTGAGTTTTCTCAATTTTTATCATTACTCGCGTGCTCACACTCCCCTCCCCTCCCCCCTTCCCCCCTCCCTCCCTCCTCCTCCCTCTCCTCGGCTCCTACCCTCTCTCTATCCCTCTTTTTAACCTCTCCCTCTCTCTGTACCCCTCTCAGACCTTCATCCTCTCCCTCCCCCCATGTCCTCCCCACCTTGTCTCCCTCCTAGCACCCACCCTCACCCATCCTCCCCCCTTTCTCGTTCTCCATCTTCTCTCCTTCATCTTCCCACTCCCTCCCTCCCACCCTAACTTCCGACCCCCTCCCCCGTCCTCCTTCCCTTCCCCTCCTTCCCTTCTTCAGTCCCTCCCCTTTCTTGCCTCCGCCCCTCCTCTAACACTCTCCTTCCGCCCCTCCCCCCCCCTCCTTCCCTTCCCTTCCGTCTCGTACCCCTCTCCCCCACCTCCATCCTCTCTATCTCCTATCCTCCCTCCTTCCCCATTCCCCATTCCCCCTTCCTCTCCTACTCCTCAATCCCTCCATCTCCCCTCCTCCCTCCCTTCCCCTGTCCTCCTCCCACTACCACCCTCCTTCCCTCTTTCTCCTCCTCCCATCCGTCTCCCTTCCTCCCTCCCTCCTTTCCCCCCGTTCTCCTCCCCCTCCTTCCAGTCCTCCCCCCTCCATCTCCCCTCCCCCCCCTCCTCCCCCTTCCATCTCCCCCCCCCCCCTCCCTCCCCCGAAACAGAGTCCCATCACTAGTATCTTGACCACATATCTGT
>NW_028234433.1:18717041-18719541 GCF_977035675.1 Penaeus japonicus
TCTTTCTCTCCGCCAGTCATCAGATATCATGACATACACCCACATGATAAGAGCAACTGCAGCTTGACACAGATACACCAAGGATAAGCTTCAACAATCAGATAAGATATAGAAACTGCTAAAAGATAAATAAATACATTTCTCAAAATCAAATATCTCCGAATTAAAAGACTTAATTAATATTATAAACAAAGGAGTATATGTGATACAATGTAATGTGATACAATTATGATAAAGTTTCATTCCACTGCTCTATCTAGCCCCCCTCCCCCCCCTACAACCCCCGCTTTCCTTCCCTTCCCCGTCTCTTCATTTTTTTATCATCCTTCCCTCCTTCTTCCTTTCCATCACCTTCTTTCGCCCTTCTTCCCTCCCTCTCCCTCTCCCCTCCTCTTTTTCTTCCTCCCTCTCCCCCTCATCCTTCCCCTCTTCCTCTTATCCTCCCTCCCTTCCCCCTCCCTTTCCCCTTCCCCTCCCCCTCCCTTTCCCCTCCCCTCCCCCTCCCCCTCCCCTCCCCCTCCCTTTCCCCTCTCCTTCCCCTCCCCCTGTCCTCCCCCTCCCTTTCCCCTTCCCTCCCCCTCCCTTTCCCCTCTCCCTCCCCTCCCCTTCCCCTCCCTTTCCCCTCCCCTCTCCCTCCTACACCTGACCAATTTCCATAAATAATCTCCCTAAATATACCCATATAATTTACAACCTTCGAGACACATATCTACTCTGCTACGTCTTCTGCCCTTCAGGAATGCTATTTTGGAATAATACGCTGTTTGGTAATGGAGAGTGAGTGTCTTGTGGTATATATTTGTTTTCTTTTCATCTTTTATTCTTGTTTTCTGTCTATCTATTTATCGATTTATTTTTCCCTCATTTCTTCCCTCTCTTTCCTTCTCTTTCTCTCTCTTTCTCTCTCTTTCGCATTTCCTGTTTTCATCTCTTCCTCTATCTATCCCCTCCCTCTCTCCTTCTCTCTCTCTCTCTCTCTCCCTCCCTCCCTCCCTCCCTCTCTCTCTCTCTCGCTCTCTCTCTCTTTCTCCGTCCCTCTCCCTTTCTCCCTCTCCCCCCTCCCCCTCCCCTCTCCCTCGCTCTCTCTCTCTCTCTCTCACTCCCATTCATATTTCCCCTCCTCTTCTCTCTTTTTCCCCTAAATGAGAACCACAAGGCCCTTCCACTTAGCCAAGGAACGTAAAAACACATATATATATTGCCGTTGATGCGTCGACACTGCTGCTACTCGACCGCACTAACTTCGACAGCGCATGCGCATACACGTACATGAGTACTTACACGCACGCTTGCATACACGCATAGAAGCGTAGATGTGTTTATATACGGACACCTGTATATACGTAGCGATGTGTGTTTGTATTTAGATAGGTGTAGATGAATAGATGTTTAGACTCATACACAGATTTTAACGTACATACTAACGCACACACACACACTAACACACAAACACTAACACACAGACACACACACACACACACACACACACACACACACACACACACACACACACACAATCGTCCGTAGAAGCTCACACGCACATACAGACGAACGCAGACGTACACATACGCCCACCTACGCACATAGGCACCCGCGAGACCGCCCATTTTGATAGACACTTGGAGTACGTCAGCCTCAACACCGCCCATTCTAAAACGCCCGCTTGAGTGAATGGTTCTCTCTACTACTGGGAGGTTGGGTGGATATGATGAGGGTGGAGAGGGGGAGGGAGAAAGGAGGGATGGGGGGGGAGGGAGGAGGTGGAGAGGTTAGAGAGGGTGGGTAGAGAGAGGGAGATGGTGTGGGCAGAAGGAGGAGAGGGAGGGGGAGGAGAGGGATGGTGGAGAGGGAGGAGGGAGAGGAAGAGGGTATGGGAAGAGGGAGATGGATATATTGCGGATGGAGAGGGAGGAGCATAGGGTGGACATGGGTGAGGAAAGGGAGGGGAGGGAGGAGGGATAGATAGACAGATTGATATAAAGATAGATAGATAGATAGAGAGAGAGAGAGAGAGAGAGAGAGGGAGAGAGAGAGAGAGAGAGAGAGAGAGAGAGAGAGAGAGAGAGAGAGAGAGAGGATGGAGGGGGGAGAAAGGAAAAGTTAATTAAGGAGAAAGGAAAGATGATGAGAATGAGATACAGAGAAAGAGTGGGAAGAGGGTGAAGGGGGGGGGGGGGTAATGATAAGAAATGGGAGAGAAGAATCCAATCTCTTATTACCTCTATCCCCCTTCCTCCCCTCTTCCCCTCCTTCCTCCCTCATCTCTCTCTCTCTCGCCGTCCCTCATTCTTTCCTTCCTCATCCCCCTCTACCCTTTTCTCCCTAATTGTCCCCTTCCACATCCCCCTCTTCCACCTTTTCCCTTTCTCCTCCATCATCTCCCTTACCCAAACCCCTCTCCCTTATTCACCCTCACCCCTCTCCCTCCTACAACCTCCACCCTGTCCACCCCTCCTCCCCCTCCCCTTCCCACCCCCATCCCCTGACTCTCCTTCCCTAT
>NW_028234433.1:18734541-18737041 GCF_977035675.1 Penaeus japonicus
CGAATGGGAAATGGGTAGGTCTGAGGAGGAGAGAGGGGAAGAGAGAGAGAGAGGGGGGAAAAGAGGGAGAGAGGGGAGGAGGGGAAACGAATGGGAAATGGGTAGGTCTGAGGAGGAGAGAGGGGAAGACAGAGAGAATGGGGAGGAGGGGAAATAGATAGGTCTGAGGAGGAGAGAGGGGAAGAGAGAGAGAGGGGAGGAGGGGAAACGAATGGGAAATGGATAGGTCTGAGGAGGAGAGAGGGGAAGAGAGAGAGAGAGGGGGGAAAAGAGGGAGAGAGGGGAGGAGGGGAAACGAATGGGAAATGGGTAGGTCTGAGGAGGAGAGAGGGGAAGACAGAGAGAATGGGGAGGAGGGGAAATAGATAGGTCTGAGGAGGAGAGAGGGGAAGAGAGAGAGAGGGGAGGAGGGGAAATAGATAGGTCTGAGGAGGAGAGAGGGGAAGAGAGAGAGAGGGGAGGAGGGGAAACGAATGGGAAATGGGTAGGTCTGAGGAGGAGAGGGTAGAGAGGGGAGTAGAGAGAGAGAGAGGGAAAAGAGGAGAGAGGGGAGGAGGGGAAACGGAATGGGAAATGGATAGGGTCTAAGGAGGGGAGAGGGGAGAAGAGAGAGAATGGGGAGGAGGGGAAATAGATAGGTCTGAGGAGGAGAGAGGGGAAGAGGAGAGAGTGAGAGAGAGGGGAGGCTGGTGGAAACGAAATGGAAATGGAATAGGTATTGAGGAGGGAGAGAGGGGAAGAGAGAGAGAGAGAGGGGAAAAGAGGGAGAGAGGTAGGAGAGGGGAAACGAATGGGAAATGGGTAGGTCTGAGGAGGAGATAGAGAGGGAAGGGAGAGAGAGAGGGGGAAAAGAGGAGAGAGGGGGGCGGGGAGGGAAACGAATGGGAAATGGGTAGGTCTGAGGAGGAGAGAGGGGAAGACAGAGAGAATGGGGAAGAGGAGAGAGGGAAAACGAATAGATAGGTCTGAGGAGGAGAGAGGGGAAGAGAGAGAGAGGGGAGAGGGGAAATAGATAGGTCGGAGGAGAAGGGAAGAGAGAAGAGTGGAAAATAGATAGGTCCTGAGAGAGGGAAGAGAGAGGAGGGGAGGAGGGAAACGAATGGGGAAATGATAGGTCTGAGGAGGAGAGAGGGAAGAGAGAGAGAGAGAGGGAAAAGAGGGAGAAGAGGGGAGGAGGGGAAACGAATGGGAAATGGGTACGTGGTCTGATGGACACACAGGAGAGAGGGGACGAACGCAAACAAGAGCGGAAAAAAGAGAGAGAGAGAGGGGGGAAAAGAGGGAGAGAGAGGGAGGAGGGGAAACGAATGGAAATGGGTAGGTCTGAGGAGGAGAGAGGGGAAGACAGAGAGAATGGGAGATGGAGGAAATAGATAGGTCTGAGGAGGAGAGAGGGGAAGAGAGAGAGAGGGGAGGAGGGGAAACGAATGGGAAATGGATAGGTCTAAGGAGGAGAGAGGGGAAGACAGAGAGAATGGGGAGGAGGGGAAATAGATAGGTCTGAGGAGGAGAGAGGGGAAGAGAGAGAGAGAGAGGGGAAGAGAGGGGAGGATGGGAAATGGGTAGGTCTGAGGAGGAGAGAGGGGAAGACAGAGAGAATGGGGAGGAGGGGAAATAGATAGGTCTGAGGAGGAGAGAGGGGAAGAGAGAGAGAGAGAGGGGAAAAGAGGGAGAGAGGGGAGGAGGGGAAATGAATGTGTCTGAGGAGGAGAGAGGGGGAAATAGGGAGAGAGGGGAGGAGGGGAAATTAATGGGTCTGAGGAGAAAAGAGGGGAAGAGGGAAAGGGGGAATGAGAGGAAAAGGGAGAGAGGGAAGGAGGGTGAGAGAGGAAGAGGGAGACAGGGGAAGAGGGAAAGGAAAAGGGAGAGAGGGAAGGAGGGGGAGAGGGGAAGAGGAAAAGAGAGAGAGAAAGAGAAAGAAAGAGGGAAATATAAAGATAGAGAGAGAGAGAGAGAAGGAAAGAGAGAAACAAAACAAAAAAAAGAAGGTTTTCCAGTACATTTTTTTTTCATCGCTTTTTTTTCTAATCTTTTCGTTGGATCTTGGATGCAGCTGACCTTTGACCCTGGCGTTAACGACGAACTAATTTGGGAACGAGTGAAAAAAATCCATTATTTTCCACCGGTTACGAAAATGATAATTAGTATTTCACGAACACGCTGGCAAGGATGGAGATGACTGCAAGCCATTGAGAAAGAGAGAGAGAGAGAGAGAGAGAGAGAGAGATAGAGAGAAGGAGAGAGAAAACGAGAGAGAGAGAGAGAGAGATGAGAGAGAGAGAGAGATGAGGAGAGAATGGGAGAGAGAAGAGAGGGTGTGTGAGAGATGAGAGAGAGAGAGAGAGAGAAAGAGAGAGAGAAAAAAAAAAGGAGAGGATGAAAGAAATGGGAGAGAGAGAGAGAGATAGATAGATAGATAGATAGAGAGAGAGAGAGAGAGAGAGAGAGAGAGAGAGAGAGAGAGAGAGAGAGAGAGAGAGAGAGAGAGAGAGAGAGAGAG
>NW_028234433.1:18740655-18743155 GCF_977035675.1 Penaeus japonicus
ATGTATAAATACATATTGATACGTACTTACGTAACGTGTTCATTTGATTGACATATCTAATTGTATTTATTCAATAAGCTTGTTTATCAATTGGTTAGTTTTCAAAATAAGATATTCATCCTTTTTTTCTAAAATTGGGAATCAGGTTTATTTCAAATTTATGAAGACTATTTGTGTGCCAATGATCTTTGTAATAAATACTTTAAAAAGAGAGCAACGTGAATTAGTCATAAGGTTGGTATTAATGAATATTGAAAATGAAATTTATACAAAGATATTGTTTTATGTTTACATGTCAGTTCCTGTCTATCAGGATATCTATTTATCCTTCTATGTGTCTGTAGATGTTTTTTGTCTATCTGTCCATTTATTTATTCGTCTGTATGTCTGTATGTCTATCTATCTATATGTCTTTGTATATGTATATGTATAATTGAACATATATATATATATATATATTTATATATATATATCATATATATATATAAATATACTATGTATATATATATATATATATATATATTATAATATATATTATATAATGAATGATGTATATATGTATAGATATATATATATTATTATATAGTATATATATATATAAATAAGGATTATGGTATATATGGTGGTATGATATTTATATATATATAATATAATATATATATGGATATGAGATATATATTCATGATATATATATATATATAAGTGTAATATATATATATATATATATATATATATATTTATATTATAATATATATATATATATATATATAGTAGAGTATACTAATATTTATATTTATATATATATATATATATATGATATATATATATAATATATATGTAATATACATATATGTATATATATAGATATATATCGATAATATATATATATATATATATATATATATATCTATATATATATATATATATAATATAGATATCAATATACATATATATATATATATAGATATATATATATATATAGGTATATAAATATATACTATAGACTATATAATATATAAATATACACATATATAATTACATATATATGTGTGTGTGTGTGTGTCTCTAAGATATATATATATATATATATCATATATATATATAAATAGTATATATATATATATATATATATCTATATAGAAATATATATATATATATAATATATATATATATATATATATATATATATATATATATATAAACATGCACACATTTTTATATCTCCATATATCTGTCCATACATTTTTCCTATCTATTTAGACACACACACACACACACACACACACACACACACACACACACACATATATATATATATATATATATATATATATATATATATATATATATATATATATATATATATATATATATGTCTATCTGCCGAGATATCTGTCTATCTATCTATTCACCTATCTGTCTGCCTACCTATCTATCCAAATATCTATACATGTATAGAAACATCAATGAAGCAGCCACATCCGTCACAAGAACACCCATAAGTAGACGCACACAAACACAAACAAACACCCTCCCCCCCCCACCCTTCCGATACCCACTAACACCACCTACCGTCCTACCCCCTCCCTACATCCTCCTACACAATCACTATCATACAAAAACAGTCACATAATCACAATCATACATTCACAATCATACAGTCACAATCATACATTAACAATCATGCATTCACAATCATACAATCACAATCATTAAATCGCAATCATACAATCACAATCATACAATCACAACCATACTAAAACAGTCACACAATAATATTCACACAATCACAATCAAACAATCACAATCACACAATCATACAATCACAATCATACAATCACAATCACACAATCACAATCATACAATCGCAATCCACCTTGAAGATTCGGCTAGCGACCGTCCAGATGCTAGTGTCGCCGCCCCGATCACGCCAGTGTTAAGTGTTATTGGGGATTTGCATAATAGCGCGGCTATAACGCCCCATGGCTAGTAGTGCATATGCAACAGATTGCTAGAAGACCTTTGGGTGCAAAACACTTGCAAGGAGCGGGGCGGAGGAGGTGCGAGATGTGGGTGGCTGTTGTGGTTTGTTGGATTAATTGGGTGTGGATGAAGTTAATGGAAGGATTTTTTTTTTATTTTAAGAGGTCTGCTTTTTCTTTTGTAGATTATTTAAAATCTAATTTTGAGTTGAAATTATGAATATAATCTGTTTTTTTTTTTATTGTTCTTCTAATTTTGAATGAATATAGGTATTATTGGTGTTATTGTTTATTCAGTAAAAAAAAAATGATAATGATAAGTGGAAATGACATAAAATATTTCTATCAACAATAACTAATCGACATCAGCTCCCCCCAATCTCCCCCCCTTTTCCCCTTCCTTCCCCTCCCTTGCCCCCTTGCTCACCCATCTATCTCTGGACTTTTCCCCTCCCCTGCTCAATAACTAACGCCCTCTACCCCCCCCCCCTCCCTTACCTCCCCATCACCCTTCCCCT
>NW_028234433.1:18766809-18774309 GCF_977035675.1 Penaeus japonicus
ATATATATATATATATATATATTATATATATATTATAATAATATATATATATATATATACACACACAAATATATACAGACATATATAAATACACATTATGGATTTTTGTCACACGCCGTAGGCCATTCTCTCCCCCCACCCTCCTCCCTCCCCCACTTCCACGCGACACAGACCATCTGCGTCGCTCCTTGTGCGGCAGCGGCGTCTCACCCCTCCTCTCTCCTCCCTCCTCTTTCTCTTCCCTCCTTCACTCCCTCCCTCTACTTCTTCTTCCTTCTCCTGTCTCCTTTTCCCCTCTTCTCTTCCTCCCCCTATCCAACGCCCACACACCCTCACTTCCCTCCACACACCTACATCCCTCCTCCTCCTCCTCCTCTTCTTCCTCCTCCTGCTCCTCTTCTTCTTTCACCTCATCTTCTTTTTCCTCCCCCCTCTTCCTCTTCCTTTTCCTTTACAACCCTCCCCCCACACCAAACCCACTCCCATTCCCCCCTCCCCCCATCCGACTAAACCCACTCCCCTCCTCCCTCACCCCTCCCACCCCTCTCCCCCCCTCTCCCACCCTCCCCATCCCCCCACGTGCCGCAAGAACAGCAGCCGGCCATCCCGCGGGTCATAATGATCAAGAATTCATGATGATGCAGTGTCAACAAGGTCTTAAGTGCCCCCTCGCCGAGCCACACACACACACACACACATCCCTTCCCCTCCTCCTCCTCCTCCTCTTCCTCCTCCCTCCTCCTCCTCCTCCTCCCTCCTCCTCCTCCTCCCTCCTCCTCCTCTTCCTCCTCCTCCTCCTCCTCCTCCTCCTCCTTCTCCCCCCGTCCCTTCTCTCCCCTTCTCCCCCTTTCCCTCCTAACCCCCTTTCTTCTTCTTCTTCCTTCTCCCTCTTCCCCCTCCCCCTCCCCTACTCGCGGGGAAAATAACACCTGGCATGGAGAGAGGGTGTGGGTGGCTGGGAGGGGGGGAGGGAGGGGGAGGGATGGAAGGGAAGAGGGATGAGAGAGGGAGGAGGGGGAGTGGGTGGAGTAGGAGGGGGTGGATTGTTGAGGGGGGTTTGTAGGAGGGGGGGGGGTCCGGGAGGGTTAGGATAGAGGGAAATGGAAGAGAGAGGGTGGAGGAAAAGGTGGAGAAAGGGGGAGACGATGAAAGGTGGAGAAGATGAAGGAGAAAGAGAGGGAAATAGGGAAAGGAAGAGAGACAAACAAGAGAGAGAGAGAAAGAGAGATATAGAAAGAAATTAAGAGAAAGTGGGAGAGCGAGAGAAAGAGAGAGAGAAAGTAAGAGAGAAAGAGAAAGAAATAAAGAGGGAGAGAGAGAGAAAGAGAGAGAGAGAGGATCCCACCTTCACTCAAGAAAATGCACTAAGTAACTTCTACTTCTTGAGAGATGAAGAAAGATGAAGACATTGCGCGGGAACCTTCCACCTGACTGTAGGGGGGGGGGGGGCTGGAGGAAGAGAATATATATATATATATATTATATATATATATATATTTATATATATATATATATATATATATATATGTATATATATATATGTGTTTGTAGATATATCTATATATATCTATATATGTATATATATGTATATATATATATATATATATATACATATATATGAATGTGTATGTGTATATATATATATATATATATATATAATATATATATAATATATATATATATATTGTACATATATGTACACACACACACACACACACATACACACACACACACATATATATATATATATATATACATATATATATATATATATATATATATATATATATATATATATATATATATATACATATATATGTATATATGTATGCACACACACACACACACACACATATGCGTGTGTGTGTGTGTGTATGTGTGTGTGTGTATGCACCTCAAAGAGAGGCCTACAGAGCCTATTTCATTCCTCAAACAATAATCAGGCAGCGCGCCGATTGAGGTGGGCGCCCCATCACTAATCAATAAAGCATCAGACTGTTTCTAGAAGTTTCCGAAAAGTACCTCCACCTTCAACTTTCGTACTAGCCTCCGTGTTGGCAAGGCTTTGCAACAACAGCCACTCGCTCTTGTTGCCTTTATCTGTTTGCTTGATGCCTTGCTGTCTGACTTTTTGTTTGGTTCGTTGTGTTGTTTTCATTTTGTTAATTAGATTTTGTTTTTCTTTCTGTTGGTTTTTCTTTCTGTCTCTCTTTTATTCTATCTTTCTCTCTCTCTTTCTTTCTTTCTTTCTCTCTCTCTTTCTGTCTTCCTCTCTCTCTCTCGCTCGCTTTCTTTCTCTCTTTCTCTCTCTCTCTCGCTCGCTTTCTTTCTCTCTTTCTCTCTCTCTCTCTCTCTCTTTCTCTCTCTCTCTCTCTCTCCCGCTCTCTCTTGCTCGCTTTCTTTCTTTCTCTCTTTCTCTCTCTCTCTCTCTCTTTCTCTCTCTCTCTCTCTCTTCCGCTCTCTCTTGCTCGCTTTCTTTCTTTCTCTCTCTCTCTCTCGCTTTCTCTCGCTCTCTCTTTCTCTTTCTCTCTCTCTCTCTCTCTCTCTCTCTCTCTCTCTCTTAGGCATAGTTCCTATGCCTATTCATGTGTATACAATGTATATAGTATGAATAAACATATCAAAATCAAATCAAATCTCTCTCTCTCTCTCTCTCTCTCTCTCTCTCTCTCTCTCTCTTACTCTCTCTCGCTCGCTCTCACACGCATATCCTTCTTCTTCTCTCCCTCTTTCTCGCCCCTTCCCCTTCCACTTCCTATCTTCTCGAATCTCCCTCCCCTCCCTTCCCCACTCCTTTCCCCACCCCTCCCTCCCCCACTCCTTTCCCCACCCCTCCCCACCCTTTCAATTCCTCCCCCCTCCCACTTCCTCCCCTCCCCCATAGAAGAATCACCCCCTGTGGAGTCCTCTATGCATTAGTTCAACCTCAGTACCTCTGAGGAGATGCAGCTATGTCTTGAGACTAATTCTTGAGTATATATCCCAGCTTATATAAAGGAGGGGGGGGGGGTGAGGGGATTACGAAGGGGTGGGGAAAGGGGGTTAGTGCGTGTTCGTGGGGGTTAGTGGTTTGATTAGTGGGGTTTGGGGGTTAGGAGGGGTGGGTATGGGTTCTGTGGGGGTTGGAAGGGGAGGGTTGAGGGTGGTGGAAGGAGGGAGGAAGGTTGCGAGGGAGGGGTTGGGGTTGAAGGGGTTGAAGGAGTTGGTAGGGGGATGGGTAGCAATTGGGGTGGGGGGCAGGGAGGGGAGGGAGGGAAGGAGGTGTCTTCCATGTAGGTGCTATTTTCAATACATATCTATCAATTCCTCTCTCCTTTCTTATCACCTTTCCCTTCCTTCCTCCCTCCTTCCCTCACAATCTTAACCTTTCGTATCCTTCTTACCATATTCTAATCTTCGCCAAATCTATTCCATTCTATTTTCTCCTCTCTTCTTTCTTCTCGCTCCTTCGCCTCCTCAATTTCCTTCTCCTCCTCCTTCTCATCTCCATAATTCATTTTTACGTCACGTTCCATCTCCCTTTTCTCTGTCTCTTGGTACCGCTTCTCGCTCTCCTTCTCCTTCTCATTAATTCATTTTATTTCATATTCTCTTGCATTTCCTCTTTACTCTTCCTCTCGCATTTGTCTTTCCTTTCTACTCCTTTTCCTCCTTCTTCTTTCTTATCATCGTCCTCGTTATCGCCTTGTCTCCTCATTCCCTTTCTCTTCTTTCTTCTCCTTTTCTACCTTCTCTTCTTAATGTCCCAACTCGTTCACTTCTTATCCACCTCCTACTCATCTTCCTGTTTCCATTATTCCACTTCCCATCCACTTTCCTCCACTTTTTCTTCCTCCATTTTTCCCTTTCTGCTGCCGTTCCTCCTCCTTCACATCTTACCTCACCTCTTCTTGTACTTCCTCCTTCTCCTCGTCTTTCTCCTTTTCTTACTTACCTACGTATTTTGCATCCTCCCCCCCCCACCCTCTTCCATCCCCTCCTCCTTCTTAGAATCCATTCTCTCCTTCTATTTATCCCTCCTCTCTCCTTTTCCTCTTCCTTTGCTTCTCCTCCCCTTTCATTACCACCTCTTCCTCCTCCTCTTCTTGCCCCTCTCCTTTCACTGCCTCTTCCTCCTCCTCTCCTCTCTCCAACTCTTCTTACACCTCCTCCTTCTCTCAATTCTTCCTCCTCCTCCTTTACTTCTTCTACCATTTCCTCTTTCTCTCACTCCCTCCTCCACCTCTTCTTCCAACATCTCCTTCTCTCAATCCTACCTCCTCTTCCTCCCCTTTCACCACCTCTTCCTCCTCTCCCCTTTCCACTCCATCTACCACCTCTCCCTCTCCCTCCTTCTCTCACTCCCTCCTCCTCCTCCTCCTCCAAATACCCATCCTCCAACGCGAAAGCTCCGCAATATATTATGTGTTCCTCAGAATATCGAAAACCGTCGGCGTAATTGAAGAATTTGTCAGTCCCCGCAGTTTCCAATGTTTTGTCTGAGCTGTTTACATCTTAAACATATCGGTTTGTTTGGGATTCGGCGTGTCGAGACGGGCCACCAGGAGGCCACCGACAACCTTTTTTTTTTGGCGGGAAGTCGCCATTTTTTCGCGCCTTTTATTTTTCTTCCTTACTTTTTGCTCTTCTTATGTTTTGGTGTTTATCTCTTCTTCCTTTGCTTTACTCTTCCTTTTTCTTTTTCTACTTTTTTTCTTGTTTTCTTATTCTTCTCTTGTGTCTTTATCTTCGTTGTCTCTATATTTTTTTGGTTTAACCTTCTCTTCTTATTTTCTTCTTCCTGTTCTTCCTACTTCTATTTTTCATCTTTTCTTCTCCTCCCTTTCTTTCCTCTCCGCTCTCTCTCTTCTCTCTCTCTCTCTCTCTCTCTCTCTCTCTCTCTCTCTCTCTCTCTCTCTCTCTCTCTCTCTCTCTCCCTCCCTCTCTCGCAGCGTATGTGAAGTAGCAGTGTTGTTATCCTGGGTGGTCCTCCTTCAGATCCCCGCTACGCAGAAGATCATCCCGCAATCTTTTTGAGGATTAAGGCTAAGAAAGCTTGTAAATAAATCCATGACGAGATGAACAGCTGGAGACGGAGAAAGCAGAGGAGGAGGAAGAGGAGGAGGAGAAGGAAGAAGATAAGGAAGATGAGGGATATAAGAAGTAAGTGGAGATGGATGCGGAGGCAAACAGGTTGTTGGATATTGTAAGTACAGACATATTGAGATTCTGAAGAAAAGATGAAAGAGAGAGACAGAGAGAAAGAGATATAAGAAGGTAGATGGAGATTCAACAGACAGAGAATAGAAAAAGAGAGGAAGAGATCGAAAATAAAATTACCTTCAGAATCGCGACGAAAATTACCAATCATAGCCACCACCTAATCAGCCTCAGATTCAGCCACTACATCATAATCACCATACTATAGGGAAAGAAAATCGAACACTCTCAACACCTCTCTCAGATCCGGTCATACGAATCACACACCATAACAGCATCTATACACCGCACAATTACAGGCCGTGTCCGATACGCTGTTCTGATCCGCTGGCGAAATCTGACGGGTAACAGGATTATCAGACACCCTATGCCCCTTCCCCCCTCCTCCCCTCCTCCCTTTATCCCTCCTCCTCCCACCCCCTCTCCCTCCCCCCTCCCCTCTTTCCCTTTCTCTACGCTTCCCTTCGTTCCCTACCTCCCACCCTCCCCTCCCTCCTTGCCTCTAAATCTATACCCATCTTTCTACCCCCTTTCCCATCCCTCCCTCCCCCCTTCCTCCCTACGCCCAAATCCATACCCTTCAATACGATCGTACCATTTCCCCTTTTTCCCTCTCCCTCCCCCACCCCTCCTGCCTTCTCCCCTCACTCCATCCCTCTAAAACCCATACCTCTCTCTCTCTCTCTCTCCACCCACTTCATACCCCTTTCAGCCTCCCTCACCCCCTTCCCTCATCCTATCTTTGACACTTATATCACTTATAAATTCACAATTATTCCCCGCTACTCTTTACTTTCAAAGTAACATTCAAAGAGAGATGTACTACGGTTAAGGGTGTATAATTTCTTTACTGATTGGGTGTTACCTTTTTTTTATAATTATTTTGGTACATTTACAATAATATTCATAGTATTTCAGTGGTTTTCATTCATCACTATACTGCAGATTATTACTGTAACAACAATATCTGAACTGTTGTAATTAAAGTCATAATATTTAGTGATATTATATTCAGTGTATATTGTTATATATCGAGACATTACAATCAGTGGATAGTGTTATAGAAAAAGATATCACATTCGGTTCAATAAAACTATAATTAGAAATGTTACTAATTATTATATATACATACTCCAAAGAAAGGTACAATTAGCACACCTATCAAGATGTATTTTAATATCCTTTATCTCCTTATCATTTTTTGATCTCTCAACGTCCCTTCCTTTCCCCTCCCCTCCTCTTATCTCACCTCCTCTACCCTCCCTCCCCTCTCCTCACTTCCTTCCCCCTCGCCTCCCTCCTCATCCTGGCATCCCCTTCCCTTCTCTCCCTCTTCCATTCCCTTCCCTCCCCTCCCCCTCCCTTCCTCCTTTGTGAGGTTTCTTCCCCCTTCTCTCCTCCTCCTCCTCCTTCTCTTCCTCTTCTTACGCTCGCCTTCGCCCCGCCCTCTTCTTCATCTCCTCCGTCACCTCATTCGTTCATGTCTTTTACCCTCGTTTCCGTAATGTTCTAGTCTTTTCTGTGTTGTTCTTCTCTTGCTTTCTCTCTTTCTATGTCTTTTTTTTCTCTCTCTCTTTTTTATTTTTGTTCCTTCGTCCTTCTCCTCCTCCTCCTCCTCTTCTCATTTTTCTTCCTCCTCCTCCTCTTTTTTCTTCCTTCCCCTCCTCCTCTTCTTCTTCTTCCTCCTCCTTTTCCGTCTTCCTCCTCCTCCTCTTTTTCTTCCTTCTTCCTCTCTCCCTCATTTTCCTCCTCCTGCTCCTCTCTCTCCGCCTCTCCAAGACCCCCCCCCCTAATCTGTCTTCCTCAATCCTCTTCCTCTAACATCTTTCTCCTCCTCCTCCTCCTCCTCATCCCAATCCTTAACCCCCCACTAAACCCCCCTCCCCCCTCCCCCCCCACTCTACTCGTCTTCCCCTCTTCCCGTTCCTCCCCGGCTACCACCCACTCCCCCTCCCCCCTCCCCCCTCCCCCCGCACCCTACACTTCCCCTCTTCCATACAGCAGAATGTAATTAGCCATTGATCTGATGTGCATATTAATGGAGCGGACAAACGGCCCATAATGGAATTAATACGCCCCCCCCCTCCCTCCTCCTCTATCTCCCTCCCCCTCCCCCACCTCCCTTTAGCTGGCGCAAGACGGGATTAGACAGATGAGAGAGATGGAGGACTAGGGGGGAGGGAGGGAGGGTGGAGGAGGAGGAGGAGAGAAGGGAGGGAAGAAAGGAAGTGAAGAGGAGGGGTGAGGAAAGGAAGGGTGGGGGGTGAAAGGAAAGAAGGGAGGGAAGGGGGGGGGTGAAAG
>NW_028234433.1:18799309-18801809 GCF_977035675.1 Penaeus japonicus
CGCTGAGACTAAAATCAAAAGTAAACTAACTATCCCTTAAAAAGAAACAAAATCACATCAAGACTCACAGTCAAGAGTAGACCGCTGTTTCGAATGTGTTTCGAAGCTTCATTTGTATCGAACAGAAATTTTGATCTGGCACATGTAACGAACATTAGTCTTCAATATCAAACAAAATATAATTTCAACGATCATAGACACATCATAGATATTGCAACAGAGTGATATTATAGTGAGCCAAGATGTGATAAAATCTGCGTTTATATCTACAGTATATTCCATATCATGCAACTAAAACAACTAGTCTTTTAGTATGACAGTAACACCGCGACGAAAGATGCATGACAAATAAATAGAAGACAGTATAAAATGATACGGAATACAATACAAAATATAAATAAAACAGAAGTTACATAACAATAATGCAATATACATCATAGTGTTACAAGTTACAAAATGTGTTTTATGATACAAAGGAAATACAATAATAACACTGAAAATACATCTTAATACAAATTATGCATCATGACACAAAATACAGTTTCTAAATATTACTTTGAACATTTTTCTAACAGGAAGATAAATTGACCCCTGGTGTATATATATCGTCCTACATATATCTATCGTCTGCTGTCTATTTGTCGCTGTATCTTAACATTTACACAAACACAAATACACACACACAAACACAAACACACACACACACATACACACGCACGCACGCACATACACACACACAAATACAAACACTTATACACGTTCTATCTCTCTCCCTTGTCCAGTCTGTGAACTGTGTGTGTGGGGGGAGGGGGAGGGGGAGGAGGAGGAAAGAGGGAGGGGGATAAGAGTGAGGGACGAGAGGGAGAAGGAGGCGGAGGAGGAGGCATAGAGGGGAGAGAGAGAGAGAGTGAAAGAGGGGGGGGAGAGAAAGCGGGGGTAGTGAGGAAGAGGGAGGGGCTGGTCAGCGCAGAAGGGGTGCTGGGGGTAGAGGGGAAGAAGGGGGGAAAAGAGAAAAGGGGGGGGGGGCGTGCCTCCGAGGGGAAAGGAGAGAGAGAGAGAGGGGGGGAGGGGGCCATCCAGGGAGCGGAGGAGGGAGTGGGAATGCTGGAGGAGGAGGAGGAGGAGGAGGGGGAGGAGGGTCATCTAGGGAACGGAGGTGGAGGTGTGTGTAGGGGGGGAGGGGATAGGGGGGCAAGGGAGCAGGAGGAGGAGGAAGAGGAGGAGGAGGAGGGAGGGAGGGGGAAGGGAGAGGGACTGGGATGGGGGCTTTATCATCAATCAATAACATCTTACAAGACAACGACTCCAACAGTTCGTAGTCGGCGCACCGGAGAACGCACAACGCACTCCTCCTTCGGCCAACGCACCCCAGCGCAGTCCGAATAAGCGAATAAAGCCGCTTATCCGAAGAAAGGACACCGGGGAGAGAAAATATATCAGAATGTGATGATCGCAACACCGGCCTCCTCTACCCCCTCCCCCCTCTCTCTCTCTCTCTCCCCTCTCTCTCTCTCCCCTCCTCCCCACTCTCTGTCTCCCCTCCCTTCGTTCCCCTCTTTACAACCCCCCCTCCTCTCCCCCTTATCCCCGACTCGGTTGACCCCCCTGCCCCCCCCTCTGGACTTCCTTCTGACCACACCCACCATCCCGCCCCCTCTCACCCCCCCTTTCGGTTTCTCCCCCTCACTTCCCCCCCCCTCGCCCCCCCAACCTCCGCCGACCAGCGTCCAGCGACCCATCATCATAGCGAGTGTGTGCGTGTCTGTATGTGTGTGTGTGTGTGTACGTAACTGGTGTGGATTTGAGAACATGTATACGTGTGTGTGTGTGTGTGTGTGTGTGTGTGTGTTTGTGTACGTGTATATATGTATTTTGATTATGTCAACTTGTTGATGTGTAAATTTATGTACACACAACAACCAGTCATGTTTCTCTGGCTCTCTCGCACTCTCTCTCTCTCTCTCATTCTCTCTCTCTCTTTCTCTCTTTCTCTTTCTCTCTCTCTCTCTCTTTCTCTCTCTCTCTCTCTCTCTCTCTCTCTCTCTCTCAAGAATCATGATTCAAAATTAAGAAAACGTAAGAGATATAAAAAAAAGGGAAAAGCAGATAATCACAATACTAAAGGACAGAGAATATAGAAAACGATAAATAATGAAAACAAAGATAGAGACAAAAATACAAACAAATGAAAAAGATAGAGAAAAAAAAAAGAATAAAGGCAAAGATATAGAATAAACAACAGAGACCAAAAAAATGAAGATAAAAAATAAAGATAAAATAGAGAAGAGAGATAAAGAACAAAGATAAAAATAGAGAAGAGAGATAAAGAATAAAGATAAAAATAGAGAAGAGAGATAAAGAATAAAGATAAAAATAGAGAAGAGAGATAAATAATAAAGATAAAAATAGCGAAGAGAGATAAAGAATAAAGATAAGAATAGAGAATAGAAATAAAGAATAAAGAATAAAGATACAGATAGAGATATACCCAGTCAAGAAG
>NW_028234433.1:18811809-18814309 GCF_977035675.1 Penaeus japonicus
ATATATATATATGTTATATATATATATATATATATATATATATATATATATATATATATATATATATATATATATATATATTATATATATATATATATATATATAAATATATGTATGTATGTATGTATACGTACATGTATATATATATATACATATGTATATATATATATATATAATATATATATTATATATATATATATATATATATTATATGTATATATATATATATGTATATGTATAACTATATATATAAAAGATATATATATATAAAATATTATAAATATATAATATAATATAATATAAATATAATAGTATATACATACATACAATGTATACACACACACACACGCACACATATATATATATATATAAACCCTATATATAATATATATATATATATATATATATATATATATATATATATATATATATATATTCATGGTTGTGTGTATTTCGATGATTCAGCTTACTCTCTCTCTATCTGTCTGTTCCCCTCATATCTCCTATCTCTCTCTCTGTCTCTCTCTCTCTATTTCTTCCTCTCTCTCTCTCTCTCTCTCTCTCTCTCTCTCTCTCTCTCTCTCTCTCTCTCTCTCTCTCTCTCTCTCTCTCTCTCTCTCTCTCTCTCTCTCTCTCTCTCTCTCTCCTCGTCTCTTATCTCTTACTCCTCTTTTCTCTCTCTCTACCTTTCTCTCTCTCCTTCTACCCCGTCTGCCTCATTCCATCCCATCCCTCTCCATTCCTCTCGCTCCCTTCTTCCCACCTTTCCTCCCTGCTTCCCTCCCTCCTCTCCCACCCTTTTCTCTCTTCTCTTTCTCCCTCTCTCTCTCTCTCTTCTCCCTTACCTCCACCCCACCCCCCACCCCCGCCACCCCCACCCCCCCGACGCCGACAGATTTCCCCATCACTCCTTCATAGTAAAATCTAGGTGTGCTGGCTCTTTGATCAGGAAATATGGCTCAGGAACGCTCAAGTTCAGATTGAATCCCCTTGTCAGATCGGCTTTTGCCAACTCCCCCCTCCCTCCTTCCCTCCCTCCCCCCACCCTCTCTCCCTGCCTCTCCCTCCCTCCATCCCCCCCACTCTCCCTGCCTCTTCCTCTATCCTCCCTGCCTCTCCCTCCCTCCATTCCCCTACCATCCCTGCCTCTCCCTCCCTCCTTCCCCCCACCCTCCCTGCCTCTCCCTCCCTCCCCCCACTCCTTTACCCTCACCTTCATCCCTTCACTCTATCCTCCTTCCCCTCCCCTCTCCCTCCTCTCCCCTTCCTACTGGTCTAACTCTCCCCCATTTTCCTCTTCCTTTTCGTCTTCTGTGTTCTGTTCTTTTATTCTTTTTTAATTGTTGTTTTTTTCTTTAGTTTTCTTTTTTACTCTTTTTTTTATTATTATTCCCTCTTGTTTGGCTCTTCCATTTTCTTTTCTTCCGCTCTTTTTCCTTCTATATTTTTCTATTTCTTCTTCGTCCTCCTCATCTTCTTCGTATTCTTTCTTCCACCTATTTTTATTCCTTTTTTCTCTTCCTCTTTCGTGCTTTCTTTCCTTCTTTTCATTCTCTTTCTCTTCTTTTTTCTTCTTTCTTCTCTTCCTCCCTCTTTTCTTTCGGTTTTCTTCTTGTTTCTCTTCCTTCTATTTTTCTTTCGCATTTTCTTTCTTCTTTTTCTTATTCTACATCTTTTTTTTTCTTTCTCTCCCCTTCTCTTCTCTTTCCTCATCTAAACAGCTGTCTTTCATCTCTTGCTTATTTCGCTATTTATTGCTTCCCCTCCTATCAACATCCTCTATCTCTTCCCTTCATCATTTTCCCTCTTCTTCTTCCTTTCTCTCTGTCTCTCTTTTTTACCTTTCTCTTTTCCCCTCATCATCACTCTTTCATTTCTCCTCCATCTCTTTCTCTATCAACCTCCCCCCCCACCCAACCCCCACCCTCCACCATTTTACTTTATCACGCTTAGTCCCCTCGCCCCCCCCCCCTACAGCACCCCTCCCTCCTCCTCCCCATCCCTTTCCCCTTCCTTTGCCTATCACCCTCACTATACCTCCCCCCTCCCTTCCCTTCCTCTTCTCCTACCCTCCCTCCCCCTTTCCCTTCCTCTTCTCCTACCCTCCCTCCCCCCCATCCCTTCCCTTCCTCTTCTCCTACCCTCCCTCCCCCCCTTCCCTTCCTCTTCTCCTACCCTCCCCCCCTTCTCTTCCTCTTCTCCTACCCTCCCTTCCCCCCCTTCCCTTCCTCTTCTCCTACCCTCCATCCCCTCCCCCCTGCCCCCTACCCCACCGGTGACATTCCCCCATCAAAGCTTTTGCTCTTTTGACTTGCACATAATCTATATTTTCTGCCATGTTGCGCCTCACTATTTCAACGCTTTGTACGCACCCTCCTGCTCACTTTTATGTCTTGCAAGCTCCTCGTATATTATTGTGAATATTCATCCTTCCCCTCTTATACCCCCCCCCCACCCTCTTTCTCCCCTCTCTCTCTGCTCCATACTCCCCCCTTCCCCC
>NW_028234433.1:18819309-18821809 GCF_977035675.1 Penaeus japonicus
TCCTCCCTCTCCTCCCATCCCCCCTTCCCCCCTTTCCCCCTTTCTGCCTTCCTCCCCCTCTCCTCCCTTCCCTCCTTTCTTCCTTCTTCCCCCTCCCCCTCTCCTCCCTTTCTGCCTTCCTCCCCCTCCCCCTCTCCCTCTCCTCCCTTCCCCCTCACCCCTTCCTCTCCCTCTTCTCCCTTCCCCCTTCCCCTTCCCCCCTTCCCCCCTATCAGCCTTCCTTCCCCTCCTCCCCCTCTCCTCCCTCCCCCCCTTCCCCAAGACGTAAGCCAGAAGTCGTGTCATCACTCATAAGAACCCGAGGAAATGTCCCAACGTCTCGCCTCGTCTCGTAATATATCGTATAACGCTCACCTGTCGTGTCCGGGGGAGAGGGGAGTAGAGGGGAGTAGGGGAAAGAGAGTAGGGGGGAAAGGGAGTAGGGGGAGAGGGGGTAGGGAGTGAGGGAGTAGGGGAGGGAGAGGGGAGAAGGGGGGAGAGGGGAGAAGGGAGCAGGGGGAAGAGGGGAGGGGAGGGAAAAGTGAGGGAGAGGGGAGGAGGGGGAGATAGGTGAGGGAGAGAGGAGAAAGGGAAGGAGAGGAGAGGGAAATTTGAGAGAAAGGGGAGAAGGGGGAGAGAGGTGAGGGAGAGGTTAGAAGGGGAAGAAGAGGGGAGGGTGAATGGAGAGGGGAGATAGGAGCATCAATGGAGAGGGGAGTGGTGGAGGGAAAAGGGGAGAGAAGGGTCAAGTGACATAAGGAGAAATGGGAAACGAAGGAGATGAAGGGAACAGGGAGAGGGAGAGAGGAGAGATGGGGAAAGGGATAAGAGATAAGAGGGAGGGAAAGATATGAAAAAAGAAAGAAAGGGAGAAGAAAAGGAAAAAAGAGGATAAGGAAGAGAGGGAGAGGGAATGAGCTAGTAACGTTAAGATGGAAGGGGAAGGAAGAACGGTAAGATGGAGGAAGAGGGATTAGGGATAAGGGATGAAAGAGGGGAAGAAAACGGGCAAAAGGAGGTCCACATAGAGAGAGAGAGAGAGAGAGAGACGTGCGAGATGAGGTGAGGAGAGAGAGAGACGAGGAGAGAGAGAGAAGAGGGAAATGAGAGAGAGAGATGGAGATGAGGAGTGAGATGAGAGATATGAGAGAAGGAGAGGCGAGATAGAGAAAGAGAGAGAGAGAGAGAGGGGGGGGGGGAGGAAGGGAGGGAGGGAAGGAAGGAGGGAGAGAGAGAGAGGGAAAGAGAGAGGGAATGAGAGAGAGAGAGAGAGAGAGGGGGGGGGGGGGGAGAGAGAGAGAGAGAGAGAGAGAGAGAGAGAGATAGAGATAGATAGATAACTAGAGGGAGAGAGAGAGAGAGAGAAAGAGAGAGAGAAAGAGAGAGAGAGAAAGTGTGTATGAAAGAAAAAGAGAAAAAAATAGCGAAAGGGAGAAAGAGAGAGAATGAATAATGACCACCTCTCCGACCAGACACAAAAAATGACATACATATTTCACCGCCAAAAGTGAATGATGAAGATAACGATAGAAAAGAATGATGAAGAACAAATAACCAAGATAAGATAAAGAAATCGTAACTTCCTCAAATGTAGCGCTTTTGTGTATCTAGCGAAGTTATAATGTAGCGATATCAGGTGTCCAGTTGAAGTTCAATATGGTTCTGTGTATCTAGCGAACTTCTGCATGTTATAGTTTTTTTGTTGTTTGTATTTTGTAATTGTATTTGTTGTGAATTTTCCTATCTAGCGATCTTGTGAAGTTGAACGTAAAGTTTTCCTGTGTAGCGATTTCGTAGAGCTAAAGAGTGTGTAGCGGGTGTATGCGTGTGTGTGTCTGTGTGTGTGTTTGTGTGTGTGTGTGTGTCTGTGTGTAGAGAGAGAGAGAGAGAGAGAGAGAGAGAGAGAGAGAGAGAGAGAGAGAAGAGAGAGAGGAGAGAGAGAGAGAGAGAGAGAGAGAGAGAAAGAAGAGAGAGAGAGAGAGAGGGAGAGAGAGAGAGAGAGAGAGAGAGAGAGAGAGAGAGAGAGAGAGAGAGAGAGAGAGAGAGAGAGAAAAGAGAAAGAGAAAGAGAGAGAGAGGGAGAGAGGGAGAGAAAGAAAGAGAGAGAGAGAGAGAGAGAGAGAGAGAGAGAGAGAGAGAGAGAGAGAGAGAGAGAGAGAGAGAGAGAGAGAGAGAGAGAGAGAGAGAGAGAGAGAGAGAGAGAGAGAGAGAGAGAGAGAGAGAGAGAGAGAGAGAGAGAGAGAAAGAGAGAAAGAGAGAGTTAAAGAGAGAAAACGAGAGAGAAATGGAAAGGGAAATAGATAGATAGATAGATAAATAAATAGATAGATAAATAGTAAGAGTGAGAGAGAGAGAGAGAGAGAGATAGATAGATAGATAGATAGATAGAGAGAGAGAGAGAGAGAGAGAGAGAGAGAGAGAGAGAGAGAGAGAGAGAGAGAGAGAGAGAGAGAGAGAGAGAGAGAGAGAGAGAGAGAGAGAGAGAGAGAAAGATAGAGAGAGAGAAAGCGAAAGAGAGAAAG
>NW_028234433.1:18826809-18829309 GCF_977035675.1 Penaeus japonicus
TTTTCGCTGTTTATTACTTTTTCTTGTTTTCTTTCTTTCGAATCTATTTTTCCTTACTCATTATTCTCTTTCTTTATCCACCTTCTTCTCTTCCTATCTATCTATCTATCTACTTCTCTCTCCCTCTTCCTTCTGATTCCTTTTCTTCCACATTCTTTATCTCCTAAAATGCTACAGTTTATAAAAGGTTTGAACTTTCTTTTATCTTTTCACTACTTTTAGCATATCTATTTTGCGCGAGAGAGACTTTAGTGCTAATTATTTGCAAGGCCACCCGCCCTCCTCAGGCATTCGAATCTCGTAAGAATTACATTTCCGCTCTTTTGCTTTATTTAGTTATATGTATATAGTCATGTTTATGTATTTATATATATATATATGCATATATATATATATATATATATATATATATATATATATTATATATATATATATATATATATATATATCTTATATATATATGTGTGTGTGTGTGTGTGTGTGTGTGTGTGTGTTGTGTGTGTGTGTGTATGTATGTATATTATATATTTATATTTATATGCATATACATACATACATATATATATATATATATATATATATATATATATATATATATATATATATACATATATATATGTATACATATACATGCATACACATATGTATATATATAGCGTGCGTACACATTATATAAGTCTCCTTCCCTGCGTCATCTCCTATACGTAACATAGGTATCATGCAGCGCCCGAGACCCCCCACCTCACCATCAATTAAGTCCCCCCGAGCCCCCCCCCCCCTCCCCTCTTCCCCCTCCACATTAAAATCCGAGTAGCTCCCCCCCCCCCTCCTCTCACCATCTGTCTAACCTCCTTTACTCCCCTCTCACCCATCTCTCCCCTCCCTCCTCTTCCCCAACTTCTCCCCCTTCTCCTTACCGGTCCCCCCCACCCTCCTCACCAGCTCTCCCCCCTCTTCCCCAATATCTACCCCCCTTCCCCTTACCAGTCCCCCCCTCCTCACCAGCTCTCTTCAATCCCCCAACCCCCTCCTCCACCCCTCTCCCCACCAGCTCTCCCCTTCCCCCTTTTCCTCCTCATCTCCCCCCCCCTACCCACCCCTTGCCTGAGCGCACCTGAACACAACCATTGCCACGTTTATGGGTCTTAAAGATTAATAACTTGTAACTAAGTGGCGCAGAATGTTGCCGAGGGGACAGAGCTGGAAGAGAGAGGGGAGGTGGGGGAGTGGGGGAGTAGGGTGGAGGAAGAGAGAGGGGAGGTGGAGGAGTGAGGGAGTAGGGTGGGGGAAGAGAGAAGAGATGGAGAGAGAGAAGGGAGGTGGGGAGTGGGGTGGGGGTGAGGGGAGATGGGGGAGTAGGGTGGGGGGAAGAGAGAAGGGAGTGGGGGAGTAGGGTGGGGGAAGAGAGAAGGGAGATGGGGAGTAGGGTGGGGGGGAGAGAGAAGGGAGTGGGGGAGTAGGGTGGGGGAAAGAGAGAAGGGAGGTGGGGAGTAGGGTGGGGGAAGAGAGAAGGGAGATGGGGAGTGGGGTGGGGGTTTGGGGAGATGGGGAGTGGGGTGGGGGTGAGGGGAAATGGGGGAGTAGGGTGGGGGAAGAGAGAAGGGAGATGGGGAGAGAGAGAGGGGAGGTGGGGGACTGGGGTGGGGGAAGAGAGAAGGGAGACGGGGAGAGAGAGGGGAGGAGGGGAGTGGGGTGGGGGAAGAGAGAAGGGAGATGGGGATAATGAATGAGAAAGGAGAGAGATAGAGAGAGGAGGATGGGGTTGGGGATGGGGGAAGAGAGAAGGGTGGTCGGGTGGGGGGGTGAAGGACCAGAGTAAGCGAGAGAGAGGAGGTGGTGGGGAGGGGGCATAGAGAGGGGTTTTGGAGTGGAGGAAAAGGCCGAGGCTTTGGGGGTAGTGGGTGAGAGAGGGGTTAGAGTATGGGGGAGGAGAGAGAAAGATAGGGGAGGGGGATGGAGAAGAGGAAAAGAGAAAGAGGGAGTTGGTGTAATGGGAAGAAGAGGATGAAAAGAGGGAGGGGGAGAAGGTGAGGGAGAGGGGGGGGAGTGAGAGGAAAAGGGAGGGGGAGATGGAGAAGATGAGGAATAGGAAGGGGGAGGAAAAGAGAGGGGGGGAGAGGGAGAGGGAGAAGGCGAAGGAGCAAGAGAGGAAAATGGGGAGGAGCAAGAGGGAGATGGGGAGGGGCAAGAGGGGGATGGGGATGGGGAAGAGGGAGAGGGAGGAGGGCATTCCGGGCATTGGTAAGCGTAGGTACATGGGTGAAATTATGCCAAATGCTCTATTCATCTTACACAACCTGAAAGCTATGATATCAAAGGCATGCTCTGGCTGGCTGCCTGTGCTGCTGTTGCCTATCACTTGTTGTTACTGTTAGATTGTTGTTGTTGTTGTTGTTAGCTTGTTGTAGGCTTGTTGTTGTTATCTTGTCGTTGTTGTTATCTGAAAGTTGATGTTTTTGTTGTTGTTATCTGAAAGTTGATGTTTTTGTTGTTGTTATCT
>NW_028234433.1:18834309-18836809 GCF_977035675.1 Penaeus japonicus
TATTAGTGATAGTAGTACGAGCTGTGGTGGTAATCATAACAGCAGGTGTGTTTCTGGTTCTTGAGAAAGGAAAAAAAAAGAGAAAGAGAGACAGAGACAAGAAGAGAAAGAGAAAGGGAGTAAGACAAAGAAGTGAATTAATTATATATATATATATATATATATATATATATATATATATATATATGTATATATATATATGTATATATATATATATATATATATATATATATATATATATATATATATATATATATTGACCGATCCATATACCAAAAATAATTCACAAACAAGTAACCTTGTACGACCGTATGGTTTAAGACATCGCGATATCTATCTATCTATCTATCTATCTATCTATCTATATATATATATATATATATATATACATTTCCATCTCCCCCCTCCTCACCCCCCACCCCTACCCCCAGAGATACAAGACCACCCAACCAGTCAGGAAAAAAAATCTTTATATGACAGAAGTTCTCACGCTTGGCATGTATATCTCACATTCTAGGCGTGGTTGCTTGAGACGAGAGAACGCAGGTTGCGAGATCGTGCAAAGGGGACCATTCAGTGTTGTTATGAAGTTTATGAATGTCGGTGTCGGTGAATGTAGGGAGCTCCTGGGCTCTTCGGACACGGCTCTCTTGCGCTCTCTTCCTCTCTATCTATCTACCTATCTCTGTATCACTCATCCTGTCTGTCTGTCTGACTCTCTCTCTCTCTCTCTATCTATCTATCTATCTCTCATCCTGTCTGTCTCTCTCTCTCTCTCTCTATCTATCTATCTCTGTCTCTCATCCTGTCTGTCTGTTTGTCTCTCTTACTTTCTCTCTCTCTCTGTCTATCTCTCTCTATCTATCTATCTATCTATCTCTGTCTCTCATCCTGTCTGTCTGTTTGTCTCTCTTACTCTCTCTCTCTCTCTGTCTATCTCTCTCTATCTATCTATCTATCTATCTCTGTCTCTCATCCTGTCTGTCTGTCTGTCTGTTTCTCTCTCTTTCTCTCTCTCTTTATATATATATATATATATATATATATATATATATATATATATATATATGTGTGTGTGTGTGTGTGTGTGTGTGTGTGTGTGTGTGTGTGTGTGTGTGTGTGTGTGTGTGTGTGTATGTGTTTGCACGTATGTGTGTTATGTGCATGTGACACCGCATATGTGGATTCCTCTCTCCTCCGTATGATATCTCCCCGTGCGTGTATTTCTCTGTCCAGGAACGCAAGCACATTCTTCTCACTTTTCTCACTTCAGAACGTACATGGTGAGCCACGCTGAAAAATTCACTGGCTAATGAATTTTGACTGAAACCCTGTGACATCAGTGACGAAGCGAAAGAAAGTTGATCTTAAAGTTTCGACAATTTTTTTTTTTTTTTTTTTCATGGGTGTATGTATGTAGGTTGTGTGTGTGTGTGTGTGTGTGTGTGAAGGAGAGAGAAAGAGAGAGAGTGGGATAGAGAGAGCGAATGGGAAGAGAGAGGGAAAGAGAGAGAGAGAGAGAGAAAGAGAGAGAAAGAGAGAGTTAAAGAGAGAGTGAGAGAAATGTTTGATCACACTGAAAGAATCCCAATACCCTTTTTAATCATGCAATAAAAAAAAAACTTGCTCTACTGAAAAGTTTAAAGTTTAAAGTACAGTGTTTTTTGCAGGTTCCTTCTTCAGTATATATGCAATAATAATAATAAATCTGAACAGGCTGACTGACAGTAATTCAATACATCATATCAATTCCATAACACTAACTTAGAAATTATTTTCAATAGTAGAATTACCTAGCAAAGATAACAGAGTCGTACTTTGAAATCTAAGACATTTACTTTGATCACTATTGCAGATTCATGATAGGAATGGCTTCCTAGTTATATGAGGCGCAACTTTATCTAGATATGTCTTGAAGATTTTTTTTTTTTCTAGTACCGTTCTATTGCTAGAGCTGTAAAAGTCTTAATGATATTTTACGTTTTTGTTTATCGTTATGATTAGTCATTTATTCAGCCATTATTATTGTTGTTGTTGTTTCGTTATAATCATGGTTATTGTAATCACTATCATTATTATTGATATTATTATCGTTATTGCCATGATGATTTTGGATTATCATTATCATTATTATTGTTATCATCTTCAATACTATCATCAATATCATTATCATTATTATTATCATCATAATTATAATTGCTATTGCTATTATTATCATCATATTCATTATCATTATTAACTAATGATATATTCTACACTGTACCTACAAAAACCTACTAAGAATCTGGAAGATTCCTAATTAAAGGGTACCAAACTTCGTAATTCTTATTTCTTGAAGTTTTCAAAAATGCCTCCAAAAATAAAATGTGTGAAATATCAAAAGCAAACTGGAATTCAATCCCATTTCCTTTGGCTATTGCTTATAGATATTAATATAGACATGGTTATAGGTGGAGAGATTGATATGCTAGATATATAATTTAATAAATGTCATTCAAAT
>NW_028234433.1:18839309-18841809 GCF_977035675.1 Penaeus japonicus
TATTATTATTTTTACAATTATCCTCATTATTATCATCATTATCACTATCAGTATTACTATCATTATTATCATTACTGTTATCTCTATTGTCATTATCATTATCATTTTTATTCTTATCATTATAATCAATGTCATTATCATTATCATGTTATTATCATTATCAGTATTGTTGCTATCACGATTATCATTATCATCATCATTGCTGTTGTTATTATCATCATAATCACCATCACTATGATTATTATTCTTACTATGATCATTATCATTAACATCGTCATTGCTGTTATTATTATCAAGATTCTTTGTATTGTTATAATCATTATTATTTTTATTATTATTGTTATTATTATTATTATTATTTTCATCATTTTCATTATCATCATCATAATTAATATCATCATTATCATCATCATCATTATCATCATTATCATCATTATCATCATCATTAATGTAATTATTATCATATTTTATCTACTTTCCTTTCTCTCGTATATTCATCATCTTCGTCTGCCTATTCTTATTTAATTTTATTAATCTTTTTTAATAACTATTTCATGTTGTATCCACCCTTCTTTATCCATCAATTTATCTATTTTTCTGTCTATTCTTTTGTTGTTTTCCTTTATTTTTTTATTTTTTTATTTTTTTATCTTTATTTTTTTTTTGTTCTCCGCTCACGTGCCTTGTCCCCCTCCTCTGACCCCCCCACCCCCTTCCCCTTCGATGACTGACATCCCCGAAACATGTTTGACCTACTCCCCTCTCCTCCTCCTCCCCCCCCCCTTTCCCCCTTTCTCTTCCCCTCTTCCCTTCATATCTCCTCCTCCCCTCTTCCACTCCCCCTCTCTTCGTTATTCTATCTCTCTTTCTTTCCATCTACCACTCTCTTCCCCTCTCCCACTCCCTTAACTAGTCATTTCGTTTCCCCTCTTCCCCTTCCTCTTTTCCCCCTTCCCCGCGCCTCCTCATCTCCTCCCAACCCTCTTCCCCTCTTCTCTCCTCCCCTCCTTCCTCCCTTCCCCCTCCTCCTCTTCTCCCCTCCCTCCTTTCCTCCTTTCCCCATCTTCCTCTCTTCCCCTCTTTCCCCCTCCCTCCTCTATCCTTCCTCTCTATTCCCCTCCCTCTCCCTCCTTCCTATCTTTTCCCTTCTCCTCCCTACCTTCCCCCCCTCTCCCTCTCCCCCCTCTTCCTTCCCCTCTCTCCCCTTTCCTCCTTCCCCTCTCCCCCTCTCTCCCCCTCCTCCTTCCCCTCTCCTCCTCTCCCCTTTTTTAAAGATGTGTAGATCCTCCCAAACGTTTTTTCTCTCCCTTTTTTTTATGAATTCTCCTTCTCTTTATTTATTTTAATTGCGTCGAGTTATTTTCCCCTTTTCTTTAAAATCATGTGTCATTTAAAGTTTTTTTTTTTTCTCCTTTTTTTATTTTGTGTTTTGTTTATTTATAGGATGTCGTTTCTGTTCCGTGATTGTTGTTGTTGTGTTTTGTTGTTGTTGTTTTTATTATCATAATTATCATCGTGATCATTATTATTGTTATCATTATTATCGTTATCATTGTTGTTATTACTAGTCTTATTATATTTATCATTATCATCATTATAATCATTATCACTATCTTTATCGTCATTATTATCATTAGTATCATTATTATTCCTTATCATTATCGTCATTATTGTTATCACAACTATCATATTCCTTATCATAATTGTTGTTGATGTTGTTGTTGCTATAATTATTCTTATCATCATAATCATCTTCGTCATCTTCATTATCATCATTATCATTGATCTATATATCTGTGTTTCTTCTTTTAGTTTCTTCCAGTTCGTCTTTTTCTTCTGTTTTTTTTTCGTCTTTCTTTCTTTCAACATTCTCTTTATTTTCCTCTCCATCCTCTCCACTTCCTCCACTTCCTCCCCATCTTAATGACATTTCACCATTCTTCCACTTCCCCTTCCCTCTCCCTCCCCCCCCCCACCTCCAAATCCTCTCCACATCCTTCACATCTCCCTATCTTTATCACTTCTCATCCCTCCTCCTCTTTCCCTTCCCTCTCCCTCCATCCACCTCTCTACCTGAGCTCTTCCCCGTAAACTAGCTTCCACCTCTTTCTCCACTCCCACGTAAACTCGCTTTCACCTCTCCCTCCATCCACCTCTTCACCCTCTCCACATCCTCCACTTTCTTTATAAGATCTCACCCCTCTATGAATCCACCTCTTCACCCTTTCCGTATTCACGTCTCCACCCTCCCATTCCCTCGAAATCTCTCCACTCCCTCTCCACCCTCCCTACCTTCTAAACCTCTCCACTCCTATCCACCCCCATCCACCCTCTCTCCGCCCTTTCCGCATCCACCTCTCCACCCTCCCATTCCCTCTAAACCTCTCCACTCCCATCCACCCCTAACCACCTCTCCATCCTCCCCTTCCCTCCAAACATATCCAACCCCACCCCCATCCACCTCGCCACCCTCCCTTCCTTCTAAACCTCTCCATTCCCA
>NW_028234433.1:18854291-18861791 GCF_977035675.1 Penaeus japonicus
GAGAGAGAGAGAAAGAGAGAGAGAGAGAGAGAGAGCGCAACACGACTGGGGGCGAGAGAGAGATTGAAAGCGAGACAGACAGACAAAGAGAGAGAGCAGCGAGACAGAGACAAACAAAGACAGAGAAAGAAGCAGAGAGATAGAGAGAGAAAGTGAGAGAGCGAGAGCGAGCCAGGACCACGACCAAAAGGAATGAAGCACATCCCTACAACAAAGGATCTCTCACTCCATCTATACCTGGGTTGCAGTACGGATAATGTAAACAGTGGCTCGTGCACTTTAGCCTTTGACTGGAGGATAGTGTTAAGGGCGGGGAAGTGTGTGTGTGTGTGTGTGTGTGTGTGTGTGTGTGTGTGTGTGTGTGTGTGTGTGTGTGTGTGTGTGTGTGTGTGTGTGTGTGTGTCTGTGTGTCTGGGTGTAAGGATGGGCGTGAGAGGAAAGTTCTCTCTTTTTCTTTCTTTCTTTCTCTCTTTCTTTCTCCCTCTTTCTCTCTCTTTCTCTCTCTCTCTCTCTCTCTCTCTCTCTCTCTCTCTCTCTCTCTCTCTCTCTCTCTCTATCTCACTTTTTCTCTCTCTCTCTCCATTCCTCGCTCTCCATCTCTCCACATTAGACATCACTCTCTCTCACACTTCTCCTCCTCTCTCATCATTTCTCTCACTCACTCTCACTTCTTTTTCTCATGTCTTTTCTTTTCATTCTTTTTTCCTCCCCATCTCCTTCTCTCCCGCTATTTTCCTCACCATCTCCTCGGCTTCCTACTCCCCTCTCCCCTCTCCGCCTCTCCCCTCGCTCTTCATTATTCGCCTCCTCTCTCTCCACTTTCTCTCTCACTATGATAATGAAAGTGAAAGGCAAAAGGATAAGTTTGTGTGTTTGTTTGTTTTTAGGAGTTGCTTATCATTTCCACCAACATGAGCTATGTGGTGTATCTATGATGCTGGTGTGATGTGGTATGTTTTATGGTCTATTAAAATGATTTTCGAAGTATTTCTGCGAATGGGAGAGGTGCATGAAGATTCCCGATATATTGCGAAGAATCAAATGAGGCAGTGATGATAAGATATATCTCCATATCATACTTAAATCTTCTTCCCCCTTATAGTATAACTATATTATAAATATATATATATCTCTAAAGATATAATATATATAATATATATATACATTACATAATATATATAGATATAATATATATATAATAGAATATAATGTATATAAATAATAGTTAAATATAATATATATATATAAATATATATAATATATACCTTTATTAATATATATATATATATTATATATAATTGGTAGAGATTAAACATACACATTTAACTATCAAAGAGTATCAACTTAGTGTTATTTTAAAATCACTAAAATAATAAACACATAGTCCTATATAAAAAAAAATGCATAATGTAACGTGATATGTTATAATAATAATGATAATTTAATATCATGATATCTTAACAGCATAATATGGGAAGATGATAACACATTACAGTAATGACATGACGCTAATAACAGCATCGCAATGTCATCCTCAGCATCATATCCCTATCCAAACACCCAACACATCCACAAACTCACCCACCTCCGCACCTACCCACACTCTTCGAATCTTCGAAACCTTCGATCATACCACTCTCAAATTGAACTCTCATTACCATTATTACTTACATTCAAAACATCACCATTATCGATTCACCATTAGACGACGAACGCAGGTTGAATCCGGTATTTAACGGACGTATAATCATTCCTATCGTCTTTATTCGTCCATTTATCTACACCTTCGTTATTCCCCGGCAGTAGGCTGTAGGTAAGCTAGGTTAGGTAGTGGCTGGATTAAACAATATAACAGACAGTGCCCCTAAATTCGGTCTGTCTATACGGCGTCACTGAAAATTACAACACCCAATGCATTCAGGGGACAGAATGGTCTACAATAACAAAACTCTTAAAAGTCAAAATATCTTGGAAATGAATGGCCTGACGAAAACTTATTGGAGGTGTTAAATATGGCCGGCTCTGGATTAGTTTTATTCGCTAAGGGTATGTATCATTTCTTTTTTTTTCTTTCCTTTTTTTTTCTTTTTTTTTTGAAAGAGGGGAGGTTCCTATTTCTATCTTGTCTTGTTGTTGTTGTTGTTGTTGGATGTTTGTTATAGATTAGTGTTTTTTTTCTAAAAGGGGAATGGAGAGACGTGGTTTTATATATATATATATATATATATATATATATATATATATATATACATATATATATATATATATATATATATATATATGATATAATAATATATATATATATAATAGATATATATATAAAGGTTTTGAAAAGGTGGTGTTGCTATTGTGAATTAAACTTCTTTGGGGATGGTCCCTTGCCATCTTTTCTAGTCTTCCGTAACGAGTACTTATAGCCGATATTCTAGTAAAGGTAACGAATGCAGTGTTTATATATCCAGTTTATGCAAATGTGTGTTTAGAGATGCTTACACTCTGCAGTACTTTTCTATTTTACCGCATTTGCATAAATTAGTAGAATATGCAGTCGAAGATGTAAAAGAAAAAAGGGATATATACATTTTTTTTTTCTCTCTCTCATTTCTCTCTCTCTCTCTCTCTCTCTCTCTCTCTCTCTCTCTCTCCTCATCTCCCTTCTCCCACCTCCCTCTCCCTACCCCACTCCCCCTCTCCCATCTCTCCTTCTCTCCTCTCCTCCGACCTCCTCGTCTCTCTCTCTCTCTCTCTCATCTCCTCTCTCTCTCTCTCTCTCTCTCTCATCGGCCTTCTCGTCCCCTCTTCTCACCTCTCTCTCCTCTCTCTCCGGGTCCTCCTCCTCTCCTCCTCCCCCTCCTCCGTCCTCCCTCTCTCAACTCTCTCTATCCTTCTCCCTTCTCTCTCTCTCTCTCTCTCTCTCTCTCTCTCTCTCTCTCTCTCTATCTCTCTTTCTTCCTTCTTTTTCTCTTTCTTCTTTTTTTTTTTTTTTCTTATGCATATATAGTTCGCTGATGATGATGATTATGATATCAATAATGATACCAATGATAATAATGAAGATGTCAACAATTATAAGGATATTAGCAATAATCATTGTTTATTGATAATAATATCAATAACAAGGATAATGATAACAATATTAACGATGATAATGACAATAGTAATAATGATTACAACAAGATTGATAATGATGATCATGATGATAATGATAATAATAATAATAACAATATTGATAATGATCATGATATTAATCATGATAACAATAATTGTAATAACAATAATGGTAGAAATGAAAAGGATTATGATGTACAAATAGTCGCTGTATTCGTAGTATTAGTGATAATGATAATGATAATCATTTTGATAAAAGTAACAATGACAATAAAAACATTTTAATGATGATGATTATAGTAATGAGGATGATACTGATAATGATAATAATGAAAATGAAGACAGTGATACCAATAACAGCAACAACAATAACGATGATAGTAGTAATAATAATAATAATAATAATAATAATAATAATGATAATTATAATAATAATGATAATGATAATGATGATAATATTAATAATAATAATGATAATGACAATAATATTAATAATAATAATAATAATAATAATTATAAGAACAATAATAATGATAATTATAACAATAATGATAATAATAATAATAATAATAATAATAATAATAATAATAATTATGATAATAAAAATAATAATTATCATCATGATAATGACAATGGGAAAAAAAGAAAAAATAACAATGGTTTTAATTACAAAAATTATAGTGATGATAATAACAATATTAATGATTATAACAAAATAATAATGAAAATGATAATGATAATAATGGTGAGGGAAAATAATGATAACAATTATATAAAGAATATGAATTAGAAGAACAAAAAATGAGAATATAGTAATAACAAAGATAAAACAATAACGATTTTAAGTATTATGATAACGGTATTGACAATAATAGTAATTATGATAATAGTAATAATAATAACAATGATAAGTATAGATGATAATAACAATAATAATGAAAACAAGCATAACTAAAAAAAGAAAAAAAAAATACTAATAACGACCACAATAACAAATAACCTCAAAACAATCACAACAACAACAACAATCCCAAAAGCAACCACCAATAACCCATAAATAATAACACCAACACCAACACAGCATCTGAACCTTTTCTGAACATCCCATGGACAGATTTCCTCTCCACGCTCTCCTGTCGCCAGTCGTTGCCATACTAACTACCTCGCTTTTTATGCACATTTAGGCTCACACTTAATTCCAAATTCAGTGCCACACACACGCTTACACAAGATAGCGGTCGTCACATTTGCTATTGCATTTATTACTGTACTTGTTGGCATGTCTAGTCACATACACACACACTCTCATTCCCCTGGACTGAGATATTTGTTAATGGACTGGTTACTGAACAACTGCACATCCACACGGCTGGGCTTTTTGTGCGGTGGTCTCACAAGTAGTCGTCTCTTGTTTAATTCGTGGCTCGAGGGAGGTGTCGTTTACTATTTTAGAGAGCTTTTCGTTTTTTTTTTTTTTTTTTTTTTTTGGGGGGGGGGGTGTGGGTGGTTCGGTGGATGGTAGGTGGGTTGGTTATTGATTTTTTTTTCTTTTTTTTTTTTCTTTTTTTTTTGTATAATTGGTATGTTTCGATTTTGATATGTCGTGTTCGCTTCGGTTCGGTTTATCAAACTTTATCCTTATCTCTCTTCATTCTTGCTCTCTTTCTCACTCTCCCTCATTCTTTCTTTCTCTCTCTCTCTCTCCCTCTTTCTCATTCTCTCTCTCTCTCTCTATCTCTCTCCCTCTCTCTTCTTCTGTATCTATATATCTAATTTCGCTATATATCTATCTATCCATATTTATTACATTGATACATCTGTATACATGATATCACCCAGTCTTTTCATACATCTACTTAAATACCCATCATTTCCTATCTCACAATTCGTCTTCTTTATACCGACTTTCCCCTTTGTCCTCCGTTCTATTCCCCCCCCCACTATCCTCCCCTTCTCCCTCTTCCCCTCTCTATCCTCCCCTTCTCCTCTTCCCCTCTCTATCCTCTCCTTCTCCCTCTTCCCCTCTCTATCCTCTCCTTCTCCCTCTTCCCCTCTCTATCCTCTCCTTCTCCCTCTTCCCCTCTCTATCCTCCCCTTCTGCCTCTTCCCCTCTCTACCCTGAGGCTACACTCCATGACGTCACCGAAACCTTTGCGTGTTATTCATTTCATCTTTATCTTTTAAATTTCCCCTCGTGACCACTCTTGTGAGGGGAGAGTCTGATTCTATCCCCCCTCCCTTTTCCCCTTATTTCTCATTTTCATGTGAATCATATCACCATTTCTCCTTATTTCACTTCTCGTATTCTTCCTCTGTTCTTTTTATGTTTTTTCTTTGTCTCTTTATCTACGCTTTCTGTCTCGATTATCTTTTCCTTTCCTCTTGTTTATTATTATCTCCCTCTCCCTACTTCTATCTTCTCCTCTTTTTCTACGTCTTTCTTCTTTCTTGTTTTCATCTCTTTTACTATCTCCCTCCTTCCATCTGTCATTTTACTGTCCATTTTGCCCTCTTCCACCTTCCTTCTCCTTCTCTTTATCCTTTCCCACTCTCCCTTTATCTGTTTGTCCCTCTGCCTTCCTTCTACTATCTTCTCCACTTTCCTTTCTTATGTCTATCCTCTCTCCATCCCATCTACCATCTCTCTCTTTGCCTCCTTCAATTTTTTCATCCTTTCTCCATCTTTCTGTCACTCTCCTTCCCTCTTACCATCATTCCCACCTTCCCTCCCTCTCTTTCCATCTCCCTATCCCTCTCCTTCTCTTCCCGTCCTATCCGCCATTTCTCTCTCCTTTCTTCCTTCCATCTTCCCCAACCTCCATCCATCATTCTCTCCTTCCCTCCTCCTATTCTTCTCACCATCCCTCAATCTCTCCCTCCTTCTACCTTTCCCACCTCTCCCTCCATCTCTCTATCCCTTCCCCTGTCCACATCTCTCCCGCTCCTCTCCTTACACCCCCATCCCATCCCATCTCCCACCCCTCCCCCTCCCCCCAACTCCCCATTCCATCCCATCTCCCACCCCTCCCCTTCCTTTCCTCTCCCCCAAACCCCCAATTCCATCCCATCTCCCACCCCTCACCCTCCATCGCTCGCTCTCTCTCCCCCACCCCCACCCCCATCCCTCCTCCTACACCCCCCCCCCCACCCCCAACCCCCCCGAAATGTGCTCCCCGGCAGCGTGTTGTCGCATCCCAGCGCCCCGGGCGGGTTGGCCGCGCCGAGTTGCTCAACCCGAACAATTAATTCGCACCAATGATCAAAGGGAGAACAGGTGCCGCTTTCCTGGGTTAGGTCCTGAATGTTTCGGTGGGAGCGGTCGGGGGGGGAGGGAGGGAAGGCGGGAGGGAGGGAAGGAGGGAGGGAGGGAAGGAGGGAGGATGGGAGGGAGGGTGGGAGGGAGGGTGGGAGGATGGGAGGAAGGAGGGAGGGATGGCTGGTGAGGTAGGGTGGGGGTGGGAGGGTTGAGGGGGGTTGAGGGGTTGGGGAGGAGGGGAGGGACTTGAGGATGGGGGTGAAAAGGGGATGTATGGTCTTTCCAGATAGGGGGAAGGGGGGAGGGTGCGGAGGTGTATGGATACTTGGGCAAGGGGAGGGGTAAGGAGCGAGGGAAAGAGAGAGAGAGAGAGAGAGAGAGAGAGAGAGAGAGAGAGAGAGAGAGAGAGAGAGAGAGAGAGAGAGAGGAGAGAGAGAGAGGACATCAGGACTGAATGAATTGACATGTTGCGGCGGCGGTGAATTTGTCGGTCTATGTGGATAAGCTCTCCTCCTATACCCCCCACCCCCTCTTTCTCTCTTCCCTTCCCTTACCTCCTCCCTCTTCTCTTTCTCTCTATCTCTCCCTTCATTTTCATCATCACTCTTTCTCCCTTTCCTCCTCTTCCCTTCCATTCCTCCTCTCTTTCTCCCTTTCTTTCCCTTCCCGCCCTTCTCTCTCTCTTCCCTCTTCCACCTCTCTTTTTCCCTTTCTTCCCCTTCCATCCCCTCTCTCTCTCTCTCTCCCTCCTACACCTCTCTTTTTCCCTTTCCTTCCCTTCCATTCCCTCTCCATTCCTTTCCATCCCTCCTCTCTCTCTCTCTCTCTCCCTCCTCCATCTCTCTTTTTCCCTTTCCTCCCCTTCCATCCCCTCTCTCCCTCTCCATTCCCTTCCATCCCTCCTCTCTTCCCTCCCCTTCCGTTCCCCCCTTTTTTCCCCTACACTCCCTTTCTCTCCCCCCCCCTCCCCCTTCCTACATAGGCTCTCTCGTTCGCTAGATGAGTTAGTTACTTAGCGGTGGCGGAGGTTCGCGATGGCGGCGAGCGCGGGAGGGGAGGGGGGAGGGAGGCAGGGGGGATATATGATGCGCTATTTAGCGGCTCGCTGGCGACCCGGACTCTAATAGACCATCACT
>NW_028234433.1:18874291-18879291 GCF_977035675.1 Penaeus japonicus
TTATATTTATAAATATACATCTAATATCTTTATATATATATATATATATATTATATATATAATATATATATATATATATATATATGTATTGTGTTATATACATCATAATTATATGTTACAAAACAACACACACACACACATATATATATATATATATATACTATATATTAAATATAGATATATATTTATATATATATAAATATATATATATATATTATGTATATAATATATATGTACATATTATTGATACTATAGAGAGAAATATTTTATATATATATTTATTCATATAATATATGATATATATATATCAAAGTGCACCATTTAAGTTACCTATCGACATCCATGTATATTGTGGAAGAGAATAGAACGAACGGATAGTTAATGAAACACGAACTATTTAAAAAGATATACAAACTATATAAATACAAACACGCCGAACCCGAATACTAGATAGTAATAGTCCAAAAAGATCAAGATATGATATGTACATCAAAAAATGAAAATAAAAACTAGCAAAGAATTACGTATACATTAGGAATTTAACCATAATAATGAATGTAATTAACGATCATTATTATCATTATTATTGTTACTGTTACCATTATAATTGTTATCATTATCATTATTATTATCATCATTACTATTATCATTATTATTGTTTTTATCACTATTATCATTATTATTATCATTATTATCATCATATTATTATTATCATTATTATCATCATATTATTATTATCATTATCATTAATATCATTATCATTATCATTATTATCATTATTACTAGCGTTATCATTATTATGAAAATGATAATAGGAAGAAGAAGAGAAAAGTTACAAAAAGCCAACAAAAAAAGGAAAATGCGAGAGAAAATTAGAAACAAAATGAGCGAGAGAGCGTGAGAGAGAGAGAGAGAGAATGAGAGGGACATGGGTGGTGGGCGGAGTGTTCAAACAAATGCAAAACCGATCGAGGGGGTGGGGGAGGGAAATCAGAATAAAACACGAGAATAAACATGGACAGAAAGAGTAAGATGAGGATGCACGTATTCGGCCAGTTGTGGCGTACGTATGGTCGCGGAGGCACTGTATCCATCCCTCGTTAAGATTCCCTGCCCCTCGATTATTATTATTCGAAATTTATCCGCGCGTTTTTCAAAAAATTTAAAAACTTCAGCATCACCTTCACAAGCACGATGCATGATGAATATTAAAACGGAGTGAGAGCGATATGGAAGGGATATTAAAATAATGGCTAAGTTTGAGAATTACTCGATTTACTTTTGTTTTCCACTTCTGCTTTCCTCTCTCCCCCTTCCTATCCCCCCCCTCCCCCGCTCCCTCCGTCCCTCCCTCCCTTTCCCGTATTTTTTTTTTTTTTTTTTCAACATTGTTTGGCGTATAAATTTTGATTCTGTTTTATGTCTGGTTCATGTATATTTTGTCTTTGTTCTTTTTTTGTATTTCTAAACTATCATGGTATTTGTTGGTGCACTGCGGATAATAATTCGCTTTAAAATAATGACGTATGGAATTCCCGCCATAAATTGCGCATCTCGATGCTCTATTTATTTCTTCTTTTTTGGCGCGATTTTATGATATGATTTATTGCTTTATTCTTTACTATTTTGTTTGCATAATTTTATTTTTTTGCTTTATTGTTTTGTTTTAATTATTTGTTTATATATTTTTTGCCGATCATTTGTTTCTTCCAATGCAATTAATGATGTTATTAGTTGAACGCATGTCATTGTTTTTTTCAGCCTTTTTGTTATTATTTTATTTTCAATATTTTCGTCATTGTCGTATAAACATAGCAAGACCTGAAAGCAAAAAAAATGTGAAAAAAAGGATGATAAAAAGATGATAAAAAAAACGAAAGAAAAATTACAAACTTTTCGAAAAGGAACCATAAAAAAATCCCTTATACTCGTCATAGCTTTTACCCCCCCCCCTACCTAACCCCTTCTTACATACCTCCCTCATTTTTCCCCTCTCGAGCTTCCTCACTCCTCCCCCTCACCCCTTTTCATAGCCCCTCATACTCTCATCTCTCGTAGCTCCCTTCAATGTCCCCTCACAATCTTTCTCACCCTCAACCCCCCCTCCCCGCTTCACCCCTCTCGTACCCCGCCCCCCCCCACTCACTCTCCCATCTAACACCCCCTCACCCACCTCCCTCATCCCCCCCTCTCGCCCCCCCCCACTCACTCTCCCCATCTAACACCCCCTCACCCACCTCCCTCATCCCCCCTTCCTCTATTGCCCCCTCACCCTTGCCCCCCTCTCATTGCCTCATTCCTCCTCCCCCCCTCTCCGCCCCCCCCCCCCTCTCACGTACCTGGACGTACCCGTCTCCCTCCTTCCTTCTTGTGCCCCTTAGAATAGAGAGGCCCACCCACCCTATACCCTCCCCCCTCTCACCTACCCCTTCCCTCCTTCCTCTTGTGCCCCCTTAGCCCCCTCCCCCCCTCCCCCCCTCCAGCGGCAGAAGGAGCGATCAGGATGTCTGACAAGAGAAAAAGAATTTCATTTTCCCGCGCGATGCTGGGCCATCCCTACGCCTGCCTTCATCCTATATCCTATATCCTTCTTCTCTTCCTCTTCAATCTCTTCTTCCTTCTCCTCCTCCATCTCTTCTTCTCCTCCTCCTCCATCTCTTCTTCTTTCTCCTTTTAAACTTTCTTCTCCTTCTCCTTCTCCTTTTCTTCTTCCTTTCTCCTTCATATTTTTATCTTTCCTTTCCTCCTTCTCGTCTTTCTTTCTCTTCCCACTCTATCCGACTATATTATCCTTGTCTTTTTTTACCCTCCTACTACTTCTTCCTACTGTTCTGCCTCTTCTCCTTTTCTTTCCTCCTCTCCCTACTTCGTACTACTCCTTCTCCTACTCCTCTTCTCTTCTCCCTATCTTTCTTTCTCCTCCATTTTCTTCTATTTCTTCTTTTGATCTTTGTTTTCCTCGGTTTTATATCACATGTCTTCCTCCTCCTTCTCCTTCTCCGTCTCTTCCTTTGTCTTCTCTTTCATTCGCCATTTTTTCCTTCTTTTGATGCCTTTCCTCGTCCTATATTTCTTGTCCTCCTCCTCCTTCCTCTTCTTCCTTCTCCTCCTCCTCTTCTTCTTCTTTCGTAGGATGTTGCTCCTCCCTTTCTTTCTCTTTCTCTTCTTCCTTATTTTCTGCCCTCCTTCCTTTGCTCTTCAACCTTTCCTTTGACTTTTCCTCCTTCTTCCTCTTCCCCCACATCCTCGTCATCCCTCCTCATCTTCCTCCTCCTCCCTCCTCGTCTTCCTCCTCCTCCCTCCTCATCTCCCCTCCTCCCCCCTCTTCCTCATCTTCCTCCTCCTCCCTCATCATGCTTCCATCTTACTTCCTCCTCACCCTCTCCTTCCCAAATCTTCCTTCCTCCTCCTCCCGACCTCCTCCCTCCTCGTCTTCCTCTCTTCCTCGTCTCCACCATCCCTCGTCTTCCTCCTCCTCTCTCCTCCCCTCCTCTCATCTTCCGGGGGGGGGGGGAGCCTCCTCCCCCTCTCCTCGTCTTCCTCCTCCTCCCCCTGCTCCTCGTCCTTTCCCTTCTCCTTCCTTTTCCTCCTCCCCCTCCTCATCTTCCTCATCTTCCTCCTCCTCCCTCCTCCTCCTTTCCTTCCCTCCTCCTCCCTCCTCATCATTCCTCTTTTCTTCCTCCTCTCCTCCCTCCTCGTCCTCTCCTCGTCTTCCTTTTTTTCCTCCCCCTCCCTCCTCGTCTTCCTCCTCCTTCCCCCTCCTCATCTTTCCTCCTACTCTTCTTTCTCCCTCAGCTCACTCCCTCCTCGTCTTCCTCCCCTTTTCTTCCTCCTTCCGGCGTTGTCTTTTCCTCGGCCCTGCGCGCCGAGACGGACAGCAGGAGCGGGTCCGAGCGGCGAGTACGACCCTGCTGAGGTCGACCGGCGGGCGGCGGACATGATATGTGACATGACGTCCATGTCACGTGAACCAACCACCAACGCACTGGGGATGAGGGGCAGAGGGTGGGGGGAGGGGAGGGGGGGAAGTGGAGGGGAAGGGGGATTTGAGGGGCAAAGGGAAGGGAGAGGGGGTAGTGGAGGGGAGGGTGAATGAAAAGGGGAGGAGAAGGGGTTGGGGGGGCAGGGGTAGAAGGGGGGAAGGGAGAGGGAAGAAGGGGAGGAGGGGAGAGGAGGAAGGGAGGGAGGGGAGAGGGGAAAAGGGGGGAGGGAAAGTTGCTCTTTGCCCCCTTTTTTCTTTTCTCTTTCCTAGGGAAGTAATGAGGGGGGAGGGGAGGAGGAGAGGTAAGGGAGAGAGAGAACCGAAGCAACGCATAATCTAAAACACCCCTACTGTGCGCGGGCAAAATACCACCCCTGGATCGTGCATCCGTAATCCTCTCGCCTGTCCTGGTGAGGGTCTCCACTCCACTTTCACCTCTGGTTCTCCCGCTGGTTCTTCTCTCATCTACTCTCCCGCTGGTGCTCTCTTTCCGATCTTCCTCAACCCATATCCTCAAACACCCCCCCTCCCCCCTCCCTCTCCCCTCCCCTCCCCTTCGCCGAAAAGACGGTCCGAACCAGGATACCGCCGCACTGGTTCCCCTGAGGCTCGACGGGCCAGGCGGATCGGCGGCGGGGCGGGGGGGCGGCGGCGGCGGCGGTGCAGACGGCACAGGAGGCGGGCAGTGGGCACCGACGGCGGCCGCTTGGAAACATATCATGGTCATTCGAAAATTTTAATGTCTGTCACGATCAGCGACCGTTCGGTTAAACGAAAACGGTGATCGGTTGAGGCGAGCGAGCGGAGCGGGGCCGAGATCCTGCGCTTCTCTTCTGTGTGAACAAGGACTTGAGGGTAAAATAGTTGCAATGTTTGTGATCGTTGGACAATCTAAATCTTGCGGATTATGAGTATCAGGCAGTGCTCTCACGCGTGGGGCGTAACGCTGCATGACCTTCCAAGATCTGGGAGGAATGGTGGCCCTCCTCTGGTAAGGCGGGGGCGGAAGGGCGGGAAT
>NW_028234433.1:18889291-18891791 GCF_977035675.1 Penaeus japonicus
AACTAAAAGAAGAAAGAGAAATAGACGAAAGAGAGATAGACGAAAGAGAGAGAGAGAAAAAAAAAAAAAGAAAAAAAGAGAAAAAGACAAAAAAACGCAATTGTGAGAGAGTGTGTATATCTTTGACGTCCGAAGCAGAAACCGCCTGTCACTCACAAGTTCGCTGGACAATAACGACAATAACAGCGCCCATGTGTAATTGTCTCCGCATTCCCGTCTTGCACCTGCTTGGGAGGTGGGGAGGGGAGGGGGAGGGGAGGGGAGGGGAGGGGAGGGGTGGGGACGGGAGGGGAGGGGAGGGGGGAAGGTGGAAGGGAAGGGGGAGGGGAGGGGTGAGGAGGGAGAGGGGAAGGGAAGGGGGAATATGGAAGGGAAGGGGAGGGAAGGGGGAATATGGAAGGGAAGGTGGGAGCGAGGATGGGACTGGGGGAAGGGAAGGGAAGTGGAAGGGGAGTGAAGGGTGACAGGTGAGGAGTGAAGGGGAGAGGGAAGAGGGACTGGGGGAAGGGAAGGGTAATGGAAGGGGAGGAAAGGGGGAGGGGTGAGGAGGGAAGGGGGAATATGGAAGGGAAGGGGGGAGCGAGGATGGGACGGGGAGGGAGGAGGGAAGACGGACAGGGGAAGGGGAGGGAAGGTAGGAGCGAGGATAGGAGGTGGGGGGAAGGGGAGGGAGGATGAAGAGAGGAGGGAGGGAGGAAGGAAGGGAAGGGAGGGAAGCGGGGGTAGAAGAGGGAGGGAAGGGGTAAGGAAGAGAGGGGGGGTGGAAGGTGGAGGGAGGGAGGAGGGAGGGGGGAAGGGAGAGGGGAGGGAACGAGACTGAATAGGGTTATAGAGACACGTAGAAGAGGAAAAGTAGAAGGAACAGAATGGATAAGAAAAGGTTAGAAGGAAGAACAGAGGGGCATGGGTAAGGGGCGGGAAGAGGGAGGGAAGTGAAGGGAGGGAGAAGGAAAGGGTTGATACAAGGGGAAATATACAGGTGGAGGGCAAGGAGGGAGGGAGGGAGGGAGGGAGGGAAGTGAAGGAAAAGAAGGAAAGGGTTGATACAAGGGGAAATATACAGGTGGAGGGCAAGGAGGGAGGGAGGGAGGGAGGGAGGGAAGTGAAGGAAAAGAAGGAAAGGGTTGATACAAGGGGAAATATACAGGTGGAGGGCAGGGAGGGAGGGAGGGAGGGAGGGAGGGAGGGAGGGAAGTGAAGGAAAAGAAGGAAAGGGTTGATACAAGGGAAAATATACAGGTGGAGGGCAAGGAGGGAGGGAGGGAGGGAGGGAGGGAGGGAAGGAGGGAGGGAGGGAGGGAGGGAGGGGAGAGGGGGGAGGGGGAGGGGGTGAAAGAGACTGATGTGACGTCGGCTTGGTTTCATCTCGTAATTCCTTTTATTGATGTTATAATGCATCGAAGGGAAAAGGCGAGAAAAATCAAATGTGCTTCTTTATTTTTTGAATGTCAAAAGTTTCCCGCCAAAAAAAAAAAGACAAGAAAAAAAAAAAAATGGACGATATCTTCAGAATTCGAGTCACGTCTCCATCCCTTATTATATCTGCGGTGTCTTTATTGAACTGTAAATAACACTCCTTTTTTTTATCTCCGCTTATCCAACGACTTGTAATTACAATTCCAAAGTTTTTTTTTTTTTTACTCTCTCTCTCTCTTTCCATCTCTTCTCTTATAACGAAAATTTAGAAATTGGAAAAAAAAAACGAAAAAAAAAATGTCTTTGCTCTTTTGGCGGTGTTGCTGAAAACCCGATTCTTGTTGACACTTGAATGAGATCAATAAGGTCCAATAACCGGGTAAAATAGATATATTTATAAGCTTTACGACTGTATCCGTTTGCGTAAAAAAATAGGAGGAAAAGAAAAGTGTGCGTCTGTGTGTGTCTGTGTACGTTTGTGTACGTTTGTGTGTGTGTGTGTGTGCTGAGGGGGGCAGGTGACTAGGTGTGTGTGTATGTTGATACGGGGAGGGGTAGGTGAGTGTGTGTGAGTGTGTTGATGGGGGGATGGGGAGGTGTGTCTGTATGTGTGTGTCTGTTGATGAGGGGAGGGGGAAGTGAGTGTGTGTGTGTGTGTGTGTGTGTGTGTGTGTGTGTGTGTGTGTGTGTGTGTTTATGTGGGGAGGGGGGAAGTGAGTGTGTGTGTGTGTGTCTGCATGTATGATCTTTTGTGTGCGTATGTATTTGGCTTTAAGTTTATACGTATATGTCTTTTTATGTTCAACTTCATTTAGTTATGAAGATATGAAAAAAAATTATATGACATATTGAAATAATCTGAGGATCAAACAGACATGACAATGATGATGAAATTAATTACGGTAATAATGATAATAAAAGTATTAGTAATAATAATAATAACAAAGATAACAATAACGATGATAATTATAAAAAATATGATGATAATGATAACAACAACAACAATAATAATGAAAATAACAATAATGATACTAATAATGAAATTAATAATGATAGTAACATTAATAATAATAGCGATGATGAT
>NW_028234433.1:18896791-18906093 GCF_977035675.1 Penaeus japonicus
CACGCCGCCCCCACCCCCGCCCTGAGCCGTTCCCCCCCCACCAACCCTTTTCACCCACCGGCCTTTCCGCGCCCCCCCGCCGCCCGCCCCCGCACGCGACCCCCCCTCCCCTCTCCCCTCCCCCCCCCCCTGTCTGCCCCGCACCCCTTTCCACCTCTTTCTCCCGCCCCCTGGCTCGCGCCCCCTTTCCCCTCCCTTTCCCCCCTCCAGCAACGTGCATCCCCGGGATTCCCGCCCCCCCCCCACGCTCCCCCCCGATCGTTCCCATTCACACCCACCTTTTCCACCCCCCCCCCCTTCGTTGGTAACCCACCCCTTCACCACCATTTCGGTCCCCCACCCCCCCTTCCCCTGCCCCCCCGCACCGTCTCCACCCGCCCCCTCCTAACACCCCCCTATCCCCCCCCCTTTCTTACGACCCCTTTGCCCCCCAACCGGGCGCCCTCTTTCCCTCTTGCCACCCCCTCCCCTTCCCCCCCAAACCTTCTTGTTCTCCCCCCCCCTTGACCCCCCCCTCCCCCTTCCCCCCCCCCCCCTCCCCTTCCTTTTCTCCCCGCCCCCCCCCCCCCCTACCGCGTCCCCCCCCCCCCACCCTCCCCCCCACCCGCCCCCTGCCCCCCGCCTCTCTCCCCCCCCCCCCCCCCTTTCCCCTGTCCCGCCCCCCCCCCCCCCCCCCCCCCCCCCTCCCTTTCCCCCATTCCGAGCGCATCCCTTCCCCTTTACCCTCCTTTCCCCTGTCTTCACCCCCCCCCTACCCACTTCCTTCCTCCCCTCCTCCTCCCTTTCTCGTTCCTCTCCCCCTTCGCCATTACGCCAAAGCCGTTTGCGGCCCCTTCTCCCCCCCTCCCCCCCCCCCCTCTTCTTTCCCCCCCCTCCTCCTTCTCCCCCCTCTTGCCCCCCCCCCCCCTCGCCTTTCCCTTCAACATTTGATGACCCTGCCATGCACTTCTCGCCACGGCCCCCCGGCTCCCGTCCTCCACCCCCTTCGCCTACCCTTCGTTCCGCCCCCACGTCCACCCGTTGCCCCCCCCCCTCCTCCCCCGTCCCACACTTCGCCCCCCCTCGGCCCCCCCACCCCCCCCCTCCCTTTCCCCCTCCCCCCCCCATTGCCTTCGCCCCTTCCTATTCCTCCCCTGCGCCACCGCCCTCCCCTCCCCCGCTCCCGCCACCCGGCCCCCCCTTTTCCCTCCTGTCCCTTCCCCCTTCTTTCCCCCCTCCCTCCCCCCCCCTCTTCCCCCGCCTTCCCCCCCTCCTTCTTCCACCCCCCCCCCCCCCGCCACTCTGTCCCCCCAAGCCGCCTTCCCCCTTCCCGCCCCATTTCTTGCTAACCCCCACCTTTTCCCTTTCCCCCCTTCCAACCCTCCTGTACCCTATCTCACCCCACGTTCCCCTCTCCCCTTATCTCCGTACCCTCTCTCACTCTTCCCTTCTCTCCCCTACCCTTCCTTCTCTTCCTCTTCCTCCTTCTTTGCCCTTCCCTTTCATTCTCTTTCCTACCCTATTCCTTTCTCCTCTTTCTCTTTCTCCTACTCCTCTTCTTCAATCTCTTTCTTCTTCATTCTTTCTTATTTTTACTCCTTCCTCCTCCTCCTGTTCCGTCTCTTACTCTCCCTCCTCCCCATCCCTCTCCTCCCCCCTTCCTCCTCTGCCCTCTCCCTCCCTTCTTCCTCCTCCCCCTTTCACCTACCTTTCCCCCCCTCCTCTACTTCCTCAAATTTATTCCCCCCTCTCTCTCTCCCCTTTCTTCACCCCTCGTTCCGTCCCCTCACAATCCACCCTTCTGCTTATCCTCCCCTCTCTACGGCCTTGACACTAATTATGGTTTTGTATAGCGATACTTTATACGCTCCCTTTTCCTCTCTCTCTCTTTCTCTCTCTCTTTCTCTCTCTCTCTCTCTCTCTCTCTCTCTCTCTATCTCTCTCTCTCTCTCTCTATTTCACTCGCTCGGTTGCTCGCTCTTTCTACCTATCTGTCTATCTATGTGTCTCTCTGTCTATCTTTCTGTCTCCCTCTCTCTCTCTCTCTTCCCTCTCCCTTCTTCCTTCCTTCGCTTAATCCTCCTTCGCCCCTTAATCCCTTTCCGTCCCCCCTCCCCTCCCCCTTCCCCTTCCTTGCCCATTTCCGTCTTTTGGCTGCGATCTCTACGGAAGGAGGGAGGGAGGGACGGAAGGAGGGAGGGAGGGAAGGAGGGAGGGAGGGAAGGAGGGAGGGAGGGAGGGAGGGAAGGAGTGAACGAGGGAGGGAGAGAGGGAAGGAATGAGGGAGGGAATGAGTGAAGGAGTGAATGAGGGAGGGAGAGAGGGAAGGAATGAGGGAGGGAATGAGTGAAGGAGGGAGGGAGGGAGGGAGGGAGGGAGGGAGGGAAGGAAGGAGGGAGGGAAGGAAGGAAGGAGGGAGGGAGGGAAGGAAGGAGGGAGGGAGGGAGGGAAGGAGGGAGGGAGGGAAGGAGCGCGTGGGAGGTGAGAGAAATGATGAGAGATGAAATGAAAGTGAAGAGAAGAGAACGAGAAAGAAGAGAATGAGAGAGTGTATGTGAAGAGAAGAGAAAACGAGAATGAGAAGAGAAGAGAGAGAGAGAGAGAAGAGAGAGAGACGACGACATGTAGTAAGAAGAGGGAAGAGAGAAGAGATAGAGATGCATGAGGAGAGAAGAGAGAGAAAGAAGAGAGAGAGAATGAGATAAGAGAGAGAGGAGAGAGAGAGACGAGAAGAGGAGAGGGAGAGAGGAGAAGAGCGGAGAAGAAAAGAAGAGAGAGAGAGAAAGAGAGAGAGAGAAGGGAAGAGAGAACGAGGAAGAGGAAGAAGGTAGAAGGAAATGGAGAGAGATGGATAGAGAGGAGAGAGAAAAGAGAGAGAGAGAGAGAAGAGAGAGAAGAGAGAGCAGAAGAGAGAGAAAAAGGAAGATGAAGAAGAGGAGAAGGAGAAAGAGAGAGAAAAGAGAGAAGAGAGGAGAGATAGAGAAGGAATGAGTGAAGGAAGGAGGGAGGGACGGAAGGAGGGAGGGAGGGAAGGAGTGAAGGAAGGAGAGAGGGAAGGAAGGAGAGAGGGAGGGAAGGAATGAGTGAAGGAGGGAGGGAGGGAATGAATGAAGGAGGGAGGGAGGGAAGGAAGGAGTGAAGGAGGGAGGGAGGGAAGGAAGGAGAGAGGGAGGGAAGGAATGAGTGAAGGAGGGAGGGAGGGAGGGAAGGAAGTAGGGGGGAATGAAGGAAGGAGGGAGGGAAAGGCAGAAGGAGGGAAGGAGGAAGGAAGGGAGGGAGGAAAGGAGGAAGGGAAGACAGGGTGGTGGGAGGGACGCTTTCAAGAGGGAGAGAGAAAGGGGAAATAATCGGAGAAAGATTGAAAGAGGGAAAGAAAGAAGGAGGGGAAAGGAAGAGCGAAAGGCATGGGGAAAAATGAGGGAATAGACGGAAAGTAGAGAAGACAGAGAAACGGAATCAAAAAGGAAAGAGGAAGAAGAAAAGGAAATGTAAATGGAAAAGAAGATAGAAGGAAAGAAAAAGGAAAGAGAGAAAGACGGAGAGAAAGAGGGAAAAAAGGGAAACAGAGAAAGACGGAGAGAAAGAGGGGAAAGAGGGAAAGAGAGAAAGACGGAGATAAAGAGGGGAAAGACGGAGAGAGAGAGGGAAAAGAGGGGAAAGAGAGAAAGACGGAGAGAAAGAGGGGAAAGAGAGAAAGACGAAGAGAAAGAGGGGGATGAGAAGAGACAAACGCGGGCGTAGGGTGGGTCGGGAGGGATGAGGGAGGAGGGGAAGGGAGAAAAGGGGGCGTGGCTCCACATATGTCTGATAAAATATGGCCAACAATTTTCCGCTTAATTGACTGGCAAGTGAATATGATCCCCATCGTGTATCATCGAAACCCAACCGCCGCAAGGGATTATTACCCTTACGCCCCGTCTCCATAAGGCTAATGACCACGCTTAGGACATGCGTCCGTGTTTGTTACGTTGTTCACCCCTTATTTACCTCGATGAACCACCGATAGACGATACGCGAACTGACCCACCCGAAGTGGGACCACTCGGACGACCCAACCTCTCCACCACTATCCTACGCCCCTACATCATCGTTGCAACCTTCCTCTTTCTCTAAGACGTCCTGACAAAACAAACACTCAGGAACCCCCCCCCCCGCGCTGGAGACGGCCTAATCATACGCAAATGATTAGGGGCGAAGTGCAGGGGAGAAGATAGAGTGGTGGAGTATACTGTATCAAATTACCATATGATCAATTGCCCAGCCCCGAGGGGAACCCGAGGGGGAACCCGAGGGGGAACCCGAGGGGAACCTGAGGAGACCTGACGCCCCAAAGATCTTCCTAACACAAGCACCCTTCGCCGCCAGCTGTGTCTCCGTCGACCCCTTCCGTGACCCTGCTTTCGCCTACCTCGCTACGATCGCGTTCTCGTGCGCCGCGGATCGGGTCAGGCTGTCGTTGATTTTATTGTTTGTTGATTGATTTAACTTGTTTGTTTGTTTGTTTTTGTCTTTTTGTTTAGGAGGGTATCTGGTTGGATTTATGTTTTTTGTTTTCATGTCTAAGCGGGTAGGGAGGTAATTAGGGGGGGGAGGGGGATTTGGAATCCTATTGAGGGGAAGATATGAAAGGGTAGGAAAGGGGGGGATAGGGGTGCTGGGAGGGGGGTGTCCCTCGTAAGCTCTCGTCGATCATAAAGTGAAGTCGATTAATTGCGTGAGATCGATTGATTACATCTGTGAGTGGTTATGTGAGACGTGATTTTTTTCGATAGTATTTGTTTGTTGTTTGTTTGTTTTTTGTTGTTTTTGTTTTTCTGTAAATGTTTTTTTTTCTCCTTTTTTTGTCATTTGAGTTGTTTCTTTAATTCTGATTTTCTCATTATTTCTTGTTTGTATTTCTTTTTCTTTTTCATTTTCTTTACTTTTTTTCTATTTCTTTTTCTTTTGTTATTCGTTTTTTTTTTTGTTTCTATATTCATCTCTCCCTCTCTCTCTCTCTCTTTTCTCTCGTTCGAGCTCTGCGAGGCGGACTCTTACTTCTCTCTCTCAGAACTCAGCTCTTCTCTCTCCTCTCTCTCTCTCTCTCAGAGCTCTACTCTCTGCAGCTCGCTCATACATATATATTAATAAATTATGTATTTCTCTATCCTTATATCCTTATATCTAATATAATATATATCGTATATATATATATAGCTGTGATATATATATATATAGAATAATCCAGTATATATAAGGGATATAAAATACATACACAGCGATACATATATATATATTATATATATATAGATTTATATAGAAGCACTATTTATATATATGGCGAGTAATAGTATAAGTATATATAATATAAAGGATACATTGTGTATATATATATATATATAAGAGGAAGTATATTATTTAAATATAATATCATACCTATATATATAGTATAATTAGAGGAGTATATACATATTAGAAAATAAACTAAATTATGATCCCTGTAATTATAGTGATGATATTAAAGATAAGCAATATTGCAATATCTGTTTTGATGATAGTGATGTTGAAAAAACATAGATTTGATTTTTTTTAAACATTTATTAGTCCATTATCTATATTTACACACACACACACAAATACATTCTCGGCCACACAAACACACACACACACACACACATACACACACACACACACACACACACACACACACACACACACACACAATCACGCTGTGATTGAGGTCTAAGTTTGCATGTTGAACAAATAGCAATATGAGCTTTATGTGTGTAGGGCCATATTGTTCAATTTGAGTGTGCGTAATGATTGTATGAAAATGTTCTGTAAGTGGAGAGAGAGGAGGACTTACGTGTGGTGTGTGTGTGTGTGTGTGTGTGTGTGGTGTGTGTTGTGTGTATGAGCGTGTGTATGTTCTGTGTGTATTGTGTAGTTGTGTGTGTGTGGGCGATTGGGGTAAATCAGACGCTGAATGAGAGTCTGTTTACATAGTAAAAGGGGAAAAAACCCGCGCCCCTAACGTCCCCCTCCGAGGCGCCCAATGGGGGATAATCAGAAGGGGTGTGAAGATGGCCAAGTATGCTTAGCTAACGCGGCATTTCGGTGCCTACTCTCTTCACCTCTTACAGCGGTACGAAAAGAGCAGCATGCTAGCGCCCACCTGCACCCCTCTTGCGAGTCAACTTGGCCCCCTACTCCCCCCTCCTCACTAAACCGAGAGAAAGAGATGGTTTTAAGAGTGATGTAAAATTCAGATGGTATAGACACAAATGTTAAGAGCTAGCTGCAGGACGCCTTGTCAAACATATTATCAACCCCCATCGCGTCACCCCTCCATCTTCCCCCCCCGCGCCGACCCTGCCTCCTTGCTTTCCTTATTACTTAACCCTTTCACCCCTGCCCATTCTCTCATTTCCCCCCTTCCTTTCTCTTCCTATTTATCTTCCCCTTATCCCCTCTCACCTCCTCTAATCCTTTACTCCCCCTTTGTTCCCCCACCCCTTTTCCCCCCTCACCCAGCTCCGTCGCTTTTCTAGGTGCTCTTTCTCCTAATCCTTTATCCTTCTGCTTCCTTTCATACCTCCTCATCGTCCTCTGCAGATCTCTACACCTTACTTCCTCCCTATAGATATTTGTCCTGCCTCCTATTACAAACCCAGTGCGTCCTCCCTTTTGTAATTCACCCTCCCCCTTTTCGCCCTTTTCTCCCCTACTCCCTCACCTCCCCCAGGCTTGCCGAGTCACACACGCAGGGGCGATCACTCCCCGCCCCCTTCTCCTAACCTCACCTTTAGACCCACCCCTAACTGGGCGCTTCATATATACCGGATCCCCCTGTCGCTGCCCCTCAGCTCCTCCGTCCTCCCTCCCTCCTCCGCCTTTCAGTCCAACCTTCCCACTCCCTCCCCCTCTACCTTCTCATGTCCTCACCCCATCTTACGCTATCACAACCCCTACGGCCGAGCCTTCATTGTCCCTGTTTCCCCACCTTCGCTCTTCTCAACCCCGATTCCCCTTCCTCAGCCATCCAGCAACCCACCCTCCCCCTATCCTCCCTCAGTCATCACCGCCTCGGTCCTCATCTACCCCGCCTCCTCCTTGCCTGCCCCCTCATCCACCTGCCCCTAACCCCTCGTTCATCCAACGCCCACTCCTCCCTCCTTTGCCCTCACTCCAGCTACCCTAACCAACCATCCTCCACTCAACTTCCACGTGAAAATTCCCCCCCCCTCCTCAACACAACGAAGAATCATCACACTATGTCCCTCACGTGAACTTCCTCTCCCTCTCCTTCCGAACCGACATCCTCGATGTAAACTCCCCCCCCACCCCCCCCCTTAAGGCAAATGCCAATTTCCCTCCCCTCCCATCCACTTTCATGGGGTAGTCAGATGATTGTAATGTATAAAAACATGGGGGATGGGGAATAAATAATACCATGATGAAGCGAAATGGTCATAGGAAGGTGGGTAAAGTTAATGGACACGCAAAGTTTCCTCAAGGAGCGTTTATTGGGTAAATGATCTTGTCAGTTATGCAAGGATTCTTTTCAGAGGGATGGTGCATGTTAGCAAATTTCGAGATTAGGAATATGAGATGCAAGATTTTTGGAAAAGAACGTCTCTTCTCTATCTCTCTTTCTTTTTTTTCTTTTTTTTCTTTTTTTTACTTTGTCTCTCTCTCTCTCTCTTTCTGTTTCTGATGGTCATCTTCTTTATTATTATTATTATTATTAATTTGTTTTTGTATTCCTCGTTCCCCTATTTTTTTCTTATTTTTCTTATTTTTCTTCTTCTCTTTCTTGTTGTTATTGTTTTTTCTTCTTCTCTTTCTTGTTGTTATTGTTTTTTCTTCTTCTCCTATATCAGCAGACTACCATCACTTCCTCCTCCTCCTCCTCATTCTCTTTCTCTAACTCCTCCTTTTTTCCCTCCTTCACCTCCTTTACTCGTTCTGCCTTCCCCCCTTTTTTTATCAATCCTCTTCCTTTTGTTCTTCTTCCTCCTTCTCCTTCTTCTACTTCCCCTCCTTCTACACTTTTCCTTCTCCCCTTTCTCCTCTTCCACCACTTTACTTCTCCATTTTCTCCTCCACTTTTCCTCCAGTTACTCTCCCTCTTCCATTTCCTCCTCCTCCTCCTTTTCCTCCTCCTACCCCTCCTATCCTCCACATCCTCCTCCTTTTCCTCCACTTCCTATATCTCCTCCTCCTCCCCCTCCTATCCTCCACTTCCTCCTCGTTTTCCTCCACCTCCAAAGCCCCACTTCCCCCTCCAATCCCCCAGCTTCCTCTTCCTCCTCCTCCCATTCCTCCTCCTCCTCCTCTTCCTCCTCCTATTCTTCCCATTCCTCTTCCTCCCATTCCTCCTCCACCTCCACCTTCTCTCCCTCCTCCTCCTCTTCCCCCTCCTCCCGTACCTCCTCCACCTCCTCTTCCTCCCATTCCTCCTCCCATTCCTCTTCCACCTCCCCCCCTCCACTCCCTCCCCATCCCACCCCCTCCATTTCCATCTCATATACGCATGAATAATTTTACAATCAAATTAGAAAGGAATATATCGCTGTCAACTCTAAACCCCGCCTCCCTTTCCTTCATTTCATCTCAGGAGGAGCATCTCTCTAAATCAAGTTAGAAAGACCTTTGTTACGGAGGTCTAAATGATCGGATTCTGAAGCCTTATCTACGACTGATGTAAAGTTGATTATAGGCAGTGTATTTGCATATTAACTAATCCTTTGTTTGATTTTTTTTTTTTTTTTTGGGGGGGGGCTGGATTTTTTGTAAGATTTTTTTTTTTTTTTTTTTGATTGGTTGAGTGTGAGGTTGTTATGTGTATAAGTAGTGTGGGGTTGTTAATGATGATTGGATGATAGTTCAGTTTGCAATGTTGACGTACACACACACACACACACACACACAAACACACACACACACACACACAGACGCATACTCACACCCCCTACACACACACACACCCATCCCCCACCACGAACTACAGAGCCACACCCCTCTTCCCTCCTTCCCACGCAACACAAACAACGAATCCACAACCCATCCCCATCCCCACGGAGGGTGTAACCCATAACCCCCCAACACCCCTCCCCCCCTCCCACCACACCCATAACACTTACTGCACTCTTAAGTAATTAATCAGGTCTTAAACTTTCCTCCCTCACTCTCTCTCACTCTCCCTCACTCTCCCCTCGGCTATCTAATATCCCTCTAGTTATTCCTTGCTCAATTCGGTCATTTTTATTATGATCTTATATGTCTTTCGTATCCATTCGTTTTCTTGATTAGATCTTTGGTTCAGCTTTTTCCCCTCTCCC
>NW_028234433.1:18906193-18911193 GCF_977035675.1 Penaeus japonicus
TCACATCACTCTTTCCCCTTTCCTCCTTCCCTTCCATCTTCTCTCTCTTTTCCCTTTCTTCCTTCCCCCTTCTCTCTCTTCCTCTCCACCTCCCCTTTTTCCCTTTTTTCCCCCTTTCCATCCCTCTCTCCCTTCCATTCCCTTCCATCCTCCTCTCTTTCTCCTTCTTCCCTTCCCGTCCTTCTCTTTTCTCTCTCTTTTTCCTCTTTTTCCCTTTCCCCCCCTTTCCCATCCCTCTCTCCCTCCCATTCCTTCCACCTCTCTCTTCCCCCCCCTTTCCCTTTCCCCCCTTTTTTCCCCTACACTCCCTTTCTTTTCCCCCCCCCCCCCCTCCTAATGGCTCTTCGTTGGGCTAGATGATTTGTTACTTGGCGGTGGCGGGGGTTTCGCGATGGCGGCGGGGCGGGGGAGGGGAGGGGGGAGGGGGGGGGGGATATATGGTGCGCATTTAGCGGCTCGCGTGGCGACCCGGGCCTCTAATAGACCATCACTCAGACACGTCAAAGGAGCTCTCTGGTTGCAAAAAGTCGGCCGCTAGATGGACTCGCCGTCGAGGAAGCCCTCCTCCCCCTCCCCCCCCTCGCCCCCTTTCCCTCCTCCTCCCCCCCCGCCCCCTCCCATACCCTTTCGTCAAACCCCCCCCCCCCCCCCTTCAATGTGTTTCCTGTTGCAGAGCAAGATTTAGGAAGAACAGGTCTGGCGTCTCTTCCGAACGAATGCATGATATTCAGTGTTCATTGCGCAGCACGAGGCGTTGTATATGGTTTTTTGTGCCTGACGGGTTAGTTGGCCCTGGCATGCATGATGGTGTGCTTCATTCAAGTCAGTATTCACGGCCAGGGTAGAATGCAAGCACGAACATGCAGCGTAGCGGGTTTTGTAGGAATTAGTGTACAGTATAGTAGTTGAGAGAGTGTGTTTGCGTGCGTTGCGTATTTGCTTGCTTGCGTGTAACTGCGGTTATATATTTCAGCAACAATTTAAAACAAAAAGTTGTATATGTAATACCCGAACAGAGCAATCTTTATGAACACAACTCCCGACTAACCGAAACCCCTACAGGCGAACACCCCCCAAAGGATCGTTGCTGACTCGACGCCTCAACACTCGACCAAGATGAGGAACCCGCGGCGCGGGATTTTAAAGGAAGCCGCGTTCATACGACCAAAGGGGGAATTCAAAGCCCCGAAAGCTGTTTCGAGTTTCGGCGGCGCTGAACAAGAGCTCGGACCAGCCCAGCCAGCGAGGGTTATTGAACCAAGAACTCTTCCCCAAAACCCTTTTTGTCAAACTTTTTGTTTTGTTCGTTTTTTCTTTATAACTTTTAAGAACCCCAAAGAAAATCGTTTTTTTTTTCTTTTGATAATCGCTCGGATAGAGGCCGAGAGGTTAAGAGTTATCTATTTTGTAGGCCTATTATTCTTTTGAAGAGGATTTAAAAGGGACAGGGAAGCAAAGGGTGGAGAGGGAGAAGCAAGGAAGTGAAGAGGGGCCAAGGAAGGGGTGGAGAGGGGAAAAGGAGTGGAGAAGGTGAGAGGTTAAAAGGGAAAGGGGGTTTGAAGGGTGTATGGAAGGGTTGGAAAGGAGAGCACGGGGGGAAAAAACGGAGATAAGGGAAAAGGGAAAGAGGTAGAGGAAGGAATAGGAGAAGAAGGAAGGATGCGGAGACCCCTCTATGGGAAAAGCGGAAGGGTGCCAATGGCAATGAACCCAAATCAATCCTCGCTTTTCCCCCTTTTGCACGTCCCTCCCCCACCACCCACCATCCAGTCCCCTAGCTCCCCTCCTCCCTCCACACACCCCCTTCCCCTCCCCCCCCCCCCCCCCACCCCCCCCTCCAAAACACATTTCCCGGGACGGAGAATCTCGCTTTCTAGTTCCGAGTTTCTTTTCCTGACTAGGCCTATTTGCTTTACTGCAGGGCTGTTGGGCCAAAAAAATGGAATTCAGACACGTCTAACGCAATTAGAAAGAAGGGGTGACACAAACGGGGTTGGCAGGGAAGGGTGAGGGAGGGGGGGTGGCGGGAGGTTTGGGAAAGGGGGTGAGTAGGTTTGGAGGGAGGGAAGGGGTGTGGAGGAGGGGTGAGGTGGGATGGAGGGGAAGGAAGGGGGAGAAGGGTCAAGCTTAGCAAGGGGTATCGAAGGGGGAGGGAGGAAGAAGGGGTGAGGGGGGTGTAGGGTAATTTGCTTCACGCGGGTGTCCGAAACTACATCGACATGGCCACCTTCAATGACATTCCTTTTACTAGATTATCATTATTATCAATTATTATCTTTATTACCATTATCATTTTCATGATGAGCCTCATCATCATTTTCATTGTTCTTATTATTATCATCATTATTATCATTATCATTATTATAATAATAAGAACAATTATCATTATCATTGATATTCCTACAATTATGGTTCAGTTCAACACATATGTTGTAGTGTAATTAGTTGTTACTGATTATTGAATTATATATCGTTTTATTTGTCTGCAATATGATTTATCGAAAAATGATTAGACGCTCATCCAAAATCAAAGGAATTTCCAAAGAAACATCATCCATAGAATTACATAAAACTGAAAAACGTGTGCATGGATCTTTCTTTTCTCTTCGTTCTCTAAAAAGTCACCTCAGTGTATCTTAAGTTAATGCACACGCAGACACAAGTAAGTATGTATGTATATATGAAAATATAATATAAATAGATATATATAAATATAATATTAAATTTTATATGAATTATGTATACATAATATATATATGTATATATGTAAATTTTATATATATATATATATATATTATATATATATATATATATATATATATATAAAAAACAGTATATATATAAATAAATATAATAAATATATATTTTATAATATATAATATATATAATATATATGTGTTGGTGTGGTGTGTGTGTGTGCGTATTATGTTTATATTTATATATATTATATAGATATAAAAATATATATTATATATATATATATAATATAAAATATATATATATATACACACACACCACACACACACACACACACACAACCCCTATATAATTTTATAATATATATATATAAAATAATTTATATATAATATATATAATTTATATAAAAAAAAATTTGTGTGTGTGGTGGGGGTAGTGTGTGGTGTTTGATGGGGCATATATATAAATATACATCCCAAATCTAAACATTCATAATCTTAAATATAAAAATAATATATATAATATATATAATACACTTTTTTAAAAAGGGTATACATAAAATATATATAAAATATTAAATCAATACCAAATATAAAAATATCCATATACATTAAAATATATATAAATATAATATATATTATATATATACATATACATATATATATACACATTTCATAGGTATAATATATATTATATATATATAAATATAATACTAAATAAAATACATATACATATATAATATATAATTATATATATATAATATATATAAAAAATATACCTATACAAATATTTTTATATATATATAAATATACATATACATATAATATATATCTAAATTATATACATATACAACATACAAATATATATATATATATTATATTATTATATATATATAAACTTTACATACATACATAATTGTATTATCATATATATAATTTATATATATATAAAAATTTTTTATTATATATATATATAATATATATTATATATATATTTTTATAAGAGAGAAGAGAGAGAGAGAAAGAGAGAGAGAGAGGGGAGAGAGACATCAAAAATTAGGGAAATTATGTATATGTGTATATGTACATATATATATATATATATATATATAATATTAATTCATATATACATATACTACTTATATATGAATTATGTATATGAAGTGTATAATTTTAATATATATATATATATATATATATATATATATATATATATATATATATGTGTGTGTGTGTGTGTGTGTGTATACATACATGGGTATACATATATGTATATATATACACACTCAAAGGTATGTATAAACACATATATATGTATGCACATACATATATACACACATATATGTACATATATATATATATACATATATATATAGATAGATAGATAGATAGATATAGATATATATATACATACACCAGAAATTTGGAACCTAAAATCCAGAAGACTGCAATAAATAAACAACCAATAAGTAACAAGGTTTAACCCTCGTCACTGGGCCCCGGCGAAAAGAAACTTCAAACCCGGGGTTTTCAAGAGCCGGGTTTCGCTCCTTCAGAAATCCGAATAAACCCGAGTTCGAAGCAGGAATTAAAATGAGGGAAAATTTTCCCCCCGGGGATTTCCAGCAGGGGAACGACGCAGGCAAGAAATAAACCGACAAGTCTCGCCGAGTGTACGGGGGGAGGGGGGTGGGTAGATGGTGGTGGGTAGGTGGGGTGAAGGAGCTCGGGGGGTGGGGTGGGCGGGGGGGGAGGGGGGGGGGTGGAAGGGAGAAAAAATTACAAAAAATTACTACACTTTATGGGAATTCCACTCCTAATTGCCAACAGGGAAAATTTAATAATGTTTTCTCCGTCCCAAATTTTGCGTCAAAGTATAAAAAAGTGAAATACGACTTGATACATTAGGCCACTCGTTCGCGGAGGGGAGGCCGGACGCGCGCGGGCATTGTCTCGCGTCGAGTGCGATCTGCCCGCCGCACGTCAGTCGGTACCGCGTTCCGGCCAAAAAACGTCGGGAGCTACGTCGTGTTTGTCTCCCCTTTACCCTCCCCCTCCCTCCCCCCTACCCCTTTCCTCTCTCTCCTCCCTCTACGTATGTCCTCTCCCTCTCTACCTCTCTCCCTACCCCTTTCCCCTCACCTCCCTTCTACCTCCTCCCTCTCTACCCCTCTCCCCCTCCCTCCTCGTATGTCCATTCCCTCTCTACCCCTCCCCTTACCCCCTTCTCCCCTCACCTCCCTCCTCCCTGTCTACCCCTACCCCGTGTCCCCTCTCCCCACCTCCCCTCTTAACCTGCCACAC
>NW_028234433.1:18918693-18921193 GCF_977035675.1 Penaeus japonicus
CTCCCTCCGTCCCTCCCTCCCCTCCAGCCCTCCCTCCCTCCCTCCCATTCCCGCATTTTTTTTTTTTTTTTTTTTTCAACATTGTTTGGCGTATAAATTTTGATTCTGTTTTATGTCTGGTTCATGTATATTTTGTTTTCGTTCTTTTTTTTTGTATTTCTAAACTATCATGGTATTTGTTGGTGCACTGCGGATAATAATTTGCTTTAAAATAATGACGTATGGAATTCCCGCCGTAAATTGCGCATCTCGATGCTCTATCTATTTCTTCTTTTTTGGCGCGATATTATGATATGATTTATTGCTTTATTCTTTACTATTTTGTTTGCATAATTTCAGTTTTTTGTTTTACTGTTTTGTTTCAATTATTTGTTTATATATATTTTTTGTCGATCTTTTGTTTATTCCATTGTAATTAATGGCGTTATTAATTGAGCTCATGTCATTGTTTTGTTTTTTTCAGCCTTTTTGTGATTATTTTATTTTCAATATTTTCATCATTGTCGTATAAACATAGCAAGACCTGAAAGCAAAAAATAAATAAATAAATAAATAAATAAAAAGGATGATATAAAAAATAGAAAAAAATAAAAGCTGAGAAAAAAAAGAAACGAAAGAAACAATTTTTTTTTTTTTTTCGAAAAGATACCATAAAGAATTCCCGTACACTCGCTATAGCCTTTACCCCCCCCCCCCTACCCAACCCCTCCTTAAGTAACTCCCTCATTTTCCCCTCTCGAGCTTCCTCCCCCCCCCCCCCCCCCCCTTTTCATAGCCCCTCATACTCTCACCTCTCGTAGCCCCCTTCAAAGCCCCCTCACAATCTTTCTCACCCTCACCCCCCCCCCCGCTCCCCCCCTCTCGTAACCCCCCCCCCTCACTCTCCCCATCTAATACCCCCTCACCCACCTCCCTCATCCCCCCTTCCTCTATTTCCCCCTCCCACTCCCCCCCCTCACTGCCTCATTCCTCCCTCCCCCCCTCTCACGTACCCCCTCCCTCCCTCCTTCCTCTTGTGCCCCCTTAGCCCCCCCCTCCCCCCTCCAGTGGCAGAAGGAGCGATCAGGATGTCTGACAAGAGAAAAAGAATTTCATTTTCCCGCGCGATGCTGCGCCATCCCTACGCCTGCCTTCATCCTATATCCTATATCCTCCTCCTCCTCCTCCATCTCTTCTTCCTTCTCCTCCTCCATCTCTTCTTCTTTCTCCTCCTCCATCTCTTCTTCTTTCTCCTCCTCCATCTCTTCTTCTTTCTCCTCCTCCATCTCTTCTTCTTTCTCCTTTTAAACTTTCTTCTCCTTCTCCTAAACTTCCTTCTCCTTCTTCTTCTCCTTTTCTTCTTCCTTTCTCCTTCATATTTTTATCTTTCCTTTCCTTCCTCTCGTCCTTCTCCTCTATCACTTTATTATCCTTGTCTTCCTCCTTCTCTTCTTCCTACTTCTTCTCCTTTTCCTCTCCCTCCTCCTTCTCCTACTCCTCTTCCTCCCTGTCTTCTTTCTCCTCCATTTTCTTCTATTTCTTCTTTTGATGTTTGTTTTCCTCGGTTTTACATCACATGTCTTCCTCCTCCTTCTCCTTCTCTTCCTTTGTCTTCTCTTTCATTCGCCATTTTTTCCTTCTTTTGATGCCTTTCCTAGTCCTATGTTTCTTGTCCTCCTCCTCCTCCTTCTTCTTCCTTCTCCTCTTCTTCTTCTTCTTCTTTCGTAGGATGTTGCTCCTCCCTTTCTTTATCTTTCTCTTTTTCGTTCCCCTGATCCTCCTTTCGCCCTCATCTTCCTTCCTTCTTCACTGACTTTCTTTTTTTTCCTCTCTTCCTTTCTTCCTTATTTTCTTCCCTCCTTCCTTTGCTCTTCAACCTTTCCTTTGACTTTTCCTCCTTCTTCCTCTTCCCCCACATCCTCATCATCCCTCTTCTTTCCTTCCCCTTCCTCCCTCCTCATCTTCCTCCTCCTCCCTCCTCGTCTTCCTCCTCCTCCCTTCCTCGTCTTCCTCCCCTTTCTCCTCGTCTTCCTCCTCCTCCCTCCTCGTCTTCCTCATCCTCCCTCCTCATCTTCCTCATCCTCCCTCCTCATCTTCCTCCTCCTCCCTCCTCGTCTTCCTCCTCCTCCCTCCTCATCTTCCTCCTCCTCCCTCCTCGTCTTCCTCCTCCTCCCTCCTCATCTTCCTCCTCCTCCCTCCTCGTCTTCCTCCTCCTCCCTCCTCGTCTTCCTCCTCCTCCCTCCTCATCTTCCTCCTCCTCCCTCCTCGTCTTCCTCCTCCTCCCTCCTCATCTTCCTCCTCCTCCCTCCTCATCTTCCTCCTCCTCCCTCCTCATCTTCCTCCTCCTCCCTCCTCGTCTTCCTCCTCCTCCTTCCTCATCTTCCTCCTCCTCCCTCCTCATCTTCCTCCTCCTCCCTCCTCATCTTCCTCCTCCTCCCTCCTCGTCTTCCTCCCCTTTCTCCTTCTTCCTCCCCTGCGCGCCGAAACGGACAGCAGGAGCGGGTCCGAGCGGCGAAACGAC
>NW_028234433.1:18931193-18933693 GCF_977035675.1 Penaeus japonicus
AGGGGAGGGAAGGGAAGGGGGGAAGTGGGAGGGAGAGGGGTGAGGAGGGAAGGGAAGGGGGAATATGGAAGGGAATGTGGGAGCGAGGATGGGACGGGGGGGGAGGAGGGAAGAGAGACAGGGGGAAGGGGAGGAAAGGTGGGAGCGAGGATGGGGGGTGGGGGGAAGGGAAGGGAGACTGGAGAGAGGAGGGAAGAGAGGATGGAGGGAGGATGGAAGGGAGGAGGGAAGGGAGGGGAGAAAGAGGGAAGTGGAAGTAGAAGAGGGAGGGAAGGGATGATGGAAGGGGTAAAGAAGAGAGGGGGGGGGGGGGGGAAGGTGGATGGAGGGAGGAGGGAGGGGGGAAAGGAGAGGGAGAGGGAGGGAACGAAACTAAATAGGGTTATAGAGTCACGAAGAGGAGGAAAAGAGGAAGGAACAGAATGGGCAAGAAAAGGTTAGAAGGAGGGACGGAGGGGCATGGGTAAGGGGCAGAAAGAGGGAGGGAAGTGAAGGAAAAGAAGGAAAGGGTTGATACAAGGGGAAATATACAGGTGGAGGGCAAGGAGGGAGGGAGGGAGGGAGGGAGGGAGGGAAGTGAAGGAAAAGAAGGAAAGGGTTGATACAAGGGAAAATATACAGGTGGAGGGCAAGGAAGGAGGGAGGGAGGGAGGGAGGGAGGGGAGAGGGGGGAGGGGGGAGGGGGTGAGAGAGACTGATGTGATGTCGGCTTGGTTTCATCTCGTAATTCCTTTTATTGATGTTATAATGCATCGAAGGGAAAAGGCGAGAAAAATCAAATGTGCTTCTTTATTTTTTGAATGTCAAAAGTTTCCCGCCAAAAGAGAGAAAAGAAAAAAAAATGGACGATATCTTCAGAATTCGAGTCACGTCTCCATCCCTTATTATATCTGCGGTGTCTTTATTGAACTGTAAATAACACTCCTTTTTTTATCTCCGCTTATCCAACGACTTGTAATTACAATTCCAAAGTTTTTTTTTCTTCTCTCTCTCTCCATCTCTTCTCTTATAACGAAAATTTAGAATTTGGAAAAAAAAACGAAAAAAAAAATGGTCTTTGCTCTTTTGGCGGTGTTGCTGAAAACCCGATTCTTGTTGACACTTGAATGAGATCAATAAGGTCCAATAACCGTGTAAAATAGATATATTTATAAGCTTTACGACTGTATCCGTTTGCGTAAAAAAATAGGAGGAGGAAAAGAAAAGTGTGCGTCTGTGTGTGTCTGTGTACGTTTGTGTACGTTTGTGTGTGTGTGTATGTGTGTGTGTGTGTGTGTGTGTGTGTGTGTGTGTGCTGAGGGGGGCAGGTGACTAGGTGTGTCTATGTTGATCCGGGGAGGGGTAGGTGAGTGTGTGTGAGTGTGTTGATGGGGGGATGGGGAGGTGTGTCTGTATGTGTGTGTGTGTGTGTGTGTGTGTGTGTTGATGTGGGGAGGGGGAAGTGAGTGTGTGTGTGTCTGTGTATAAGCTTTTTTGTGCGTATGTATTTGGTTTTAGGTTTATACGTGTATGTCTTTTATGTTCAACTTCATTGAGTTATGAAGATATAAAAACAGATTATATGACATATTGAAATATATCTGAGGATTAAACAGACATGATAATGATGATGAAATTAATTACGGTAATAATGATAATAAAAGTATTAGTAATAATGATAATAACAAAGATAACAATAACGATGATAATTATAAAAAATATGATGATAATGATAATAACAATAACAATAATAATGAAAATAACAATAATGATAATGACAATGAAATTAATAATGATAGTAACATTAATAATAATAACGATAATGATTGTGATGATAGTAACAATGATCATGATAATGATAATTATAATAATGATAATCATAGTAAGGATAATGATGATTATAATAATAGTAACGATACAGACAAAGAGTAATAGCAGTGATGATGATGATGCTAATAGGAATAACGATAATAAGATTAATGCATAACAATAATGGTAATAACAAAGATAACCATATTAATGATAATTAATGATAATGATAATGATAATTAATGATAATGATAACAATGATAATAACAGTAATAGTTACAATAAAGATAATGGTAATAATGATAATAGTGATCATAATAATAAGAGTAATCATGATAATAACAATGATAATGATAATAGTAATAAAAACAATAATCTTAATGATGGTAATGATAATGATAACAATGATAATGGTGATAATAATAGTGATAATGATGATAATAATAATAATGATAATTATAATGGTAATAATGATAATGATAATGATAACAATGATGTTAATTATAATAATAATAATGATAATAATAATAACAATAAAGATGATAATAATAAAAACAATAATGATAATGATAATAATCATAATGATAATAAAGATAATAATAATAATAATAACAACAATAAAATTAATGATGATATTATCAATAAGAAGAACATGAAGATGATGATTAATTAATAATTTTAATAATGATAATAATAATAATAATAATAATAA
>NW_028234433.1:18938693-18943693 GCF_977035675.1 Penaeus japonicus
GCCCTAGGGCCTCCCGATCTTCTCTCTGTATCCTCTCTTACTCTTCTCTTCCTCCCTACCCTTCTCTCTGTACTCTCCCTTCCTCCCTACCCTTCTCTCTGTACTCCTTCTCACTCTCCCTTCCTCCCTTCCCTTCTCTCTGTACCCTCTCTCACTCTCCCTTCTTTCCTACCCTTCTCTCTGTACCCTTTCTCACTCTCTCTTCCTTCCTATCCTTCTCTCTGTACCCTTTCTGACTCTCCCTCCCCTTCTCTCTGTACTCTCTCTCACTCTCCCTTCCTCCCTACCCTTCTCTCTGTACTCCTTCTCACTCTCCCTCCCCTCCCCCCTCCCTTTCTCCCTGTACCCTCTCTTACCCGACGTTCCCCTCTCCCCTTCTCTCCGTTCCTCTCTCTCCTTCTCTCTCTCACTCTTCCTTTCTCTCCCCTACCCTTCCTTCTCTTCCTTTTCCTCCTTCTTTGCCCTTCCCTTTCATTCTCTTTCCTACCCTATTCCTTTCTCCTCTTTCTCTTTCTCCTACTCCTCTTCTTCAATCCCTTTCTCCTCTTCTTCATTCTTTCTTATTTTTATTCCTTCCTCCACCTCCTGATCCGTCTCTTACTCTCCCTCCTCCCCCCTTCCTCCTCTCCCCTCTCCCTCCTTTCTTCCTCCTCCCCCTTCCACCTACCTCTCCCCCCTCCTCTTCTTCCTCAAATTTATTCCCCCCCTCTCTCTCTCTCCCCTTTCTTCACCCCTCGTTCCGTCCCCTCACAATCCACCCTTCTGCTTATCCTCCCCTCTCTACGGCCTTGACACTAATTATGGTTTTGTATAGCGATACTTTATACGCTCCCTTTTCCTCTCTCTCTCTTTCTCTCTCTCTCTCTCTCTCTCTATCTCTCTCTCTCTCTCTCTCTATCTCTCTCTCTCTCTCTCTCTTTCACTCGCTCGCTTACTCGCTCTATCTATCTATCTGTCTATCTATGTGTCTCTCTGTCTATCTTTCTGTCTCCCTCACTCTCTCTCTCTCTTCCCTCTCCCTTCTTCCATCCTTCGCTTAATCCTCCTTCGCCCCTTAATCCCTCTCCGTCCCCCCTCCCCTCCCCCTTCCCCTTCCTTGCCCATTTCCGTCTTTTGGCTGCGATCTCTACGGAAGGAGGGAGGGAAGGAGTGAATGAGGGAGGGAGAGAGGGAAGGAATGAGGGAGGGAATGAGTGAAGGAGGGAGGGAGGGAGGGAGGGAGGGAGGGAGGGAGGGAAGGAAGGAGAGTGGGAGGGAAGGAAGGAGGGAGGGATAGAAGGAAGGAGGGAGGGATAGAAGGAAGGAGGGAGGGAGGGACGGAAGGAGGGAGGGAGGGAAGGAGGGAGGGAAGGAGGGAGGGAGGGAGGGAGGGAACGAGTGAACGAGGGAGGGAGAGAGGGAAGGAGTGAGGGAAGCGAATGAGGAAAAGAGGGAATGAGTGAAGGAGGGAGGGAGGGAGGGGGAGGGGAGGGAGGGAGGGAGGGAGGGAAGGAAGGAGGGAGGGAAGGAATGAAGGAGGGAGGGAGGGAGGGAAGGAATGAGGGAGGTAGGGAGGGAAGGAGGGAGGGAGGGAATGAGGTAGGGAATGAGTGAAGGAGGGAGGGAGGGAGGGAGGGAAGGAAGGTGGGAGGGAATGAATGAAGGAGGGAGGGAGGGAAGGAAGGAGAGTGGGAGGGAAGGAAGGAGGGAGGGATAGAAGGAAGGAGGGAGGGATAGAAGGAAGGAGGGAAGGAGAGAGGGAGGGAAGGAGGGAGGGAGGAAAGGAGGGAGGGAGGAAAGGAGGAAGGGAGGACAGGGTGGTGGGAGGGACGCTTCAAGAGGAAGAGAGAAAGGGGAAATAATCAGAGAAAGAGTGAAGGAGGGAAAGAAAGAAGGAGGGGATGGGAAGAGCGAAAGGCACAGGGAAAGATGAGGGAATAGAGGGAAAGTAGAGAGGACAGAAACACGGAAACAAAAAGGAAAGAGGAAGAAGAGAGGGAAATGTAAATGGGAAAGAAGAAATAAGGAAAGAAAGACGGAGAGAAAGAGGGGAAAGCGGGAAAGAGAGAAAGACGGAGAGAAAGAGGGGAAAAAGGGAAAGAGAGAAAAACGGAGAGAAAGAGGGGAAAGAGTGAAAGAGGGAGAGAAAGAGGGAAAGAGAGAGAGACAGAAAGACGGAGAGAAAGAGGGAAAAGAGAGAAAGAGGGAAAAGAGGGAGAAGAGAGAAAGACAGAGGGAAAGAGGGGAAAGAGAGAAAGACTGAGAGAAAGAGGGGGGGAGAGAAGAGACAAACGCGGGCGTAGGGTGGGTCGGGAGGGATGAGGGAGGAGGGGAAGGGAGAAAAGGGGGGGGGCGTTGGTTTCGTTTTTTTGTTGGTTGTAATTGTGGGTCGAGGTGTACAGGGCTCCACATATGTCTGATAAAATATGGCCAACAATTTTCCGCTTAATTGACTGGCAAGTGAATATGATCCCCATCGTGTATCATCGAAACCCAACCGCCGCAAGGGATTATTACCCTTACGGCCCGTCTCCATAAGGTTCAAGACCACCACATGCGTCCGTGTTGTCGTTGTTCACACCCTTATTACCTCGATGAACCCCGATAGAGCGAACGACCCACCCGAAGGACCACTCGGACGACCCCCTCTCCCCCCTTCCTACGCCCCTACATCCTCGTTGCAACTTCCCTCTTTCTCAAGACGTCCTGCAACACCTCAGGACGAGCTGAGACGGCCTAATCATACGCAAATGATTAGGGGCGAAGTGCAGGGGAGAAGATAGAGTGGTGGAGTATACTGTATCAAATTACCATATGATCAATTGCCCAGCCCCGAGGGGAACCCGAGGGGGAACCCGAGGGGGAACCCGAGGGGGAACCCGAGGGGAACCTGAGGGACGCATCTTCCCTAACCCTTCGCCGCCAGCTGTGTCTCCGTCGACCCCTTCCGTGACCCTGCTTTCGCCTACCTCGCTACGATCGCGTTCTCGTGCGCCGCGGATCGGGTCAGGCTGTCGTCGGTTTTATTGTTTGTTTATTGATTTGTCTTGTTTGTTTGTTTGTTTTTTTATTGTTTGATTGTTTTTTTATTGCTTGATTGTTTGTTTGTTTGTTTGTTTGTTTTTTGTTTAGGAGGGTATCTGGTTGGATTTATGTGTTTTTTTTATATCTTAAGCGGGTAGGGAAGTAATTAGGGGGGGGGGGGGGGGGGGGGAGTGGAGGGAGGGAGAGGGGAGGGTGGTGGGGGGGTGAGGGGGGGGAGGTGGGGAGGGAATGGCGATGAGGGGGGAGAGGGGGGAGTGAATGGGATTCGGATTTTTGGAATCCTATTGAGGGGAGGATATGAAAGGGTAGGAAAGGGGGGGTAGGGGTGCAGGGAGGGAAGGGGTAAGGGAGAAGGGAGGGAAGGAGGGAAAGGGGGGCAGGTGGCAGGGTGAGGGTGTGAGGGTGCAGGGAGGGGGGAGTCCCTCGTAAGCTCTCGTCGATCATAAAGTGAAGTCGATTAATTGCGTGAGATCGATTGATTACATCTGTGGGTGGTTATGTGAGACGTGATTTTTTCAATAGTATTTATTTGTTGTTTGTTTGTGCTTTTGTTGTTGTTTTACTTTTTCAGTAAATGTTTTTTTTCCTTTCTTTCTTTCTTTTTCTTCTTCTCCTTTTTTATAATTTTAGTTGTTTTTTTCCCTCCCCCTCCTCATTGTTTCTTTTTTTTGTATTTCTTTTTCTTTTTCTTTTTCTTTGCTATCTATCTCTGCCCCTATCTTTCTTTCTCTCTCTTCATCGTTTTCTTCTTCGTCATCTTCTTTTACTTCTTTTTCTTTATCTTTATGAGTGAAAAAAATCTATTAATTTTGTCATAATATAAGTCATAATACAATCAACCGCGATCAAATCTAAAATAGGAGTAGTTTCTTCTAAATATGATATATCATATTAGAAAATAAACTAAATTATGATCCCTGTAATTATAGTGATGATATTAAAGATAAGCAATATTGTAATATCTGTTTTGATGATAGGGATGTTGAAAAAAGAAAGATTCTTTTTTAAAGAATATATATTAGTCCATTATTTATATTTACACACATACATACAAACACATTCTCGACCACACACACACACACACACACACACACACACACACACAGACACACACACACACACACACACACACACACACACACACACGCACACACACACACACACACACACGCACACACACGTACACACACACACACACACACACACACACACACACACACACACACACACACACACGCACACAACTTGCTTCCCGCCATCTGTGCGCTTTTCATTAACTTTCCTGCCCATGATGAACTGTTTGACGCTGTGATTGAGGTCTAAGTTTACATGTTGAACAAATAGCAATATGAGCTTTATGTGTGTAGGGCCATATGTCAGTGTGTATGATTGTGTAAATTTCTGTAAGTGGAGAGAGAGAGAGATGAGTGTGTGTGTGTTTGTGTGTGTGTGTGTGTGTGTGTGTGTGTGTGTGTGTGTGTGTGTGTCTGTGTGTGTGTGTGTGTGTGTGTGTGTGTGTGTGTGTGTGTGTGTGTGTGTGTGTGTGTGTGTGTGTGTGTGTGCATGTGGAATCAGGAATCGAGTCTTTTATATAGTAAAAGGGAGATAACCCCCCTCTCCCCCTCCCCTCCCCTCCCATTCGTCCACCTCTTCACCTCTAAGGAAAAAGACAGCTTCAAGCCCCCCCTCCCTCCTTCATCCCCCTCCCCCTCTCCTCACTAAACCGAGAGAAATAGATGGTTAAGAGTTGAAATAGATGGATAGACAAATGTTAAGCTAATGGACTCTTGCAACATTCAACCCCTCACCCCCCCATCTTCCCCCCACCTCCCTCCTCCTTCTCTTCCTTTTCTTAACCCTTTCCCCTGCCTTCTCATTTCCCCCTTCCTCTTACTCCTATTTTCTTCCCCTTCCCCTCACCTCCTTCTTCTCCCCCTTTCCTTTCCCCTCTCCACTCCTCCTTTCTTGCTCTTTCT
>NW_028234433.1:18951193-18958693 GCF_977035675.1 Penaeus japonicus
TAATATATATCCTGTAGCAAGTTCAGGCGCAGTGGATATAAAGGCATAGTCATAAATACGGAGAGCTACGAGAGGATTTGAGTTTTCTTCAAGAAATTTTGTTCGTTGGAGAAAGATAGAAGGAAGAGGGGTATCTTTCTTTGTTTGTTTCTTTTTTCTTTCTTTCTTTCTTTTTCTTTCATTCATTTTTTTATTCTTTGTGTTTGCTTGTTTTTTTATCTTTTTTTTTTTCGTCCTTTCCTTTATTTATTTTTCTCCCTTTCTTTGTTTCTTGTATTCATTATAACATTCATTTTTTCTCTTATTTATTTCCTTATTTCATAGGAAGGAGAGAAGTATCATCTTTCAGTAAAAATTGCTGTAAAAAGATATGTATTTTCGCCGCATCCATTCTTTCATATTATGATAACAATGATAGTAAAAATAATGATACTACTACTATTACTACTCATATTGATGATGATTACAAAATAAACAATAATAATAATGACAGTAATGATAGCAGTAACAATAATAATGATGTATTATGTTAGTAATGATAATGATTATAAAAAATAGTAATAACAATAATGATAATGATGATTATAACTATGATAACAATAATAATAGCAATAAGAAATATAATAATGATAATGATAACAATAATAATAGTAATAATAATAATGATAATAGTAATAATTATAATGATAATGATAATAATAATAATAATAATGTTGACAATTCTTATGATTATCATTATTGTTATCATTACTATCATCATACCATATTTGATAATATGAAATATAATAATACCAATAATATCAACAGAGATGATACTAATGGCAGTAATATTAACAGTACTGAAAAATATAATGATAGTGATGATAATAATGATAATGATAGTGATGATAATATTGATAAATATAATGATAATGATAAGATTGATCAAATAAAAATAAAAATAAGGCTAACAATTTGATAATAATGATGATGATAATGATGATAATGATAATAATAATAATAATAATGATAATAATAATGATAATTATAATAATAATAATAATTATAATAATAATAATACTAATAATAATGATAATAATAGTAATAATGATAATAACAATAATAATAATAATAATAATAATAACAATAATAATAATAACAAAAACAGTAATAACAATGATAACAAAAACCAAAATAATAACCAAGCCAGCAAACAAAGCCAGACACAGAGTTCCGCTTGTCTTTCAAAGCCAGTCCGAAGTTACTAGAAGATGACACGCCGAGGGAAGCCAGCTGACAGATGGCTTAGACGTACAGATGTTATTTGATAACCGGAGGATACTGTATGTATAGAACGGGCGCATTGTACACAGAGATAATGGTATAGCAGGTGACTGTTAATAGGTACGGGGATGACAAGGGGACGAGAGAGAGAGAGGGAGGGAGGGGGAAGGGGAGGGGGGAGGGAGGGAGGGGGGGGGGGAAGGGGGAGGGAGGAAGGGGGAGGGGGAGGGAGAGGGAGAGGGTGTGTGGGGGGTAGGGATTGAGAGAGAGAGATTATGAGGGAGGGATAGATGGGAGAAGGGGGTGGGAAGGGTGGGAGGGAGGGAGAGGGAGGGATGATAGAGTAGAGGGGAAGAGAGAGAGAGAGAGAGAGAGAGAGAGAGAGAGAGAGAGAGAGAGAGAGAGAGAAAGAGAGAGCGAGAGAGAGAGAAACAACTAATAAAATAGTAACAATGGCGAAGGTGAAACAAGAAAAAAATCAGACACTGGATATTTCAAAAAATGAAAAGAAAAAGAAAATAATAATAAAAAAAAACAACTAAACTTAAGTGGCCACTAACTGCGCACATATGTTCACATAACACATAGGTCTAGCGCAATCGCCAAACCTGTTCGTATAACACCTTTTATAACACATTGTCCACTCACGTTCACAGCAACACGTTTGCAATACACATGCCTGTTTCACGTTCACCTACGAACACTTCCCTACAGCACGATCTCATAACACGTTCATTTAACACGGTTCCCTTTTATTATTGTGTGATACGTTCTGATAACACGTTACCATGTGTTATTCAGCCAACGAAGAAGGAGAAAAAGAGGAAGAGGAGGAGGAGGAGGAGGAGGAGGAGGAAGGAGAAAAAGGAGATGATGATGAAGGAGTAGAAGAAGAAGAAGAAGAAAGAGGAAGAAGAGAGAAGGAGAAGATGATGATGATCACGAATAAGAAGGAGAAAAAGAAGGAGAGAAAGATGATGATGAAGAAGAAGAAAAAGAAGAAGATGATGAACATCATAATGAAGACGGAGGAGAGGAAGAAGGGAAAAAAGTAGATGGTGATGACGACGATGATGATGATGACGATGATGATGATGATGATGATGGTGATGATGATGATGAGGAGGAGGAGGGGGAGGAGGAGGAAAAGGAGGAGAAGAAGAAGAAGAAGGAAGAGGAGAAGTAGGAGGAGGAGGAGGGGGAGGAAGAGGAGGAGGAGGTGGAGGAGGAGAAGGAAGAAGAAGAATAAGATATAAGAAAAAGAAGAAGACGAAAAAGAAGAAAGAAAGGAAAAAGGAAAGAAAAAAAACCCTGAAAACTTTAGAGAGAGGGAGAGAGAGAGAGAGAGAGAGAGAGAGAGAGAGAGAGAGAGAGAGAGAGAGAGAGAGAGAGAAAGAGAGAGAGAGAGAGAGAGAGAGAGAGAGAGAGAGAAAGAAAGAGAGAGAGAGAGAAAGAAAGAAAGAGAGAGAGACAGAGAGAGAGAAAACAGGCGGCCTCACATCCCGTGTGCCATTGTAACAACACAACCACATCCGCTTAACTGAGTAGCCACTGACCCACCATCCACTGTCGGATATTTCAAATCAATTTTCGTCTGAATAGAACTTACAGCGAGAAGGTGAATATGTATAATTCACCCCACCCCCCTCCTCCCCCCTTAATTAAGGTTAATTATATGCCTCGTTTAACCGCATTGTTTTCGGTTCCCACGTCAAGAACCGCCGACCACGTGTTTGGCGGGTCTTTTGAAATCAATATGCAAGATGGAGGAGACGTGGGAGGGGGAGAGGGGTGGGGGGAGGGAGTAGGGGGTAAGGACATGGGGGAGGGGGAGGTGGAGGGAATAGGGGGTAAGGACAGGGGGGAGGGGGAGGTGGAGGGAGTAGGGGGTAATGACAGGGGGGAGGGGGGTGGAGGGAGTAGGGGTAAGGGGAGGGGGGAGGAGGGGTGGATGAAGTAGGGGTAAGGGGAGGGGGTTGGGAGGGTGGAGGGAGTAGGGGGTAAGGGGAGGGTGGAGGGAGTAGGGGGTAAGGGGAGGGGGGAGGGGGGGTGGAGGGAGTAGGGAGTAAGGACAGGGGGGAGGGGTGGTGGAGGGGGGAGGGGGTGGATGGAGTAGGGGGTAAGGGGAGGAGGGAAGGGGGTGGATGGAGGAGGGGGTAAGGGGAAGGGGGTGGAGGGAGTAGGGGGTAAGGGGAGGGGGGAGGGGGGTGGAGGGAGTAGGGGGTAGGGGTGGAGGGAGTAGGGGGTTAGGGGAGGGGGGAGTGGGGTGGAGGGAGTAGGGGTAAGGACAGGGGTAAGTGGGAAGGAGGGAGTAGGGGGTAAGGGGAGGGGGGAGGGAGGGTGGAGGGAGTAGGGGTAAGGGAAGGGGGGAGGGGGTGGTGGAGGGAGTAGGGGGTAAGGACAGGGGTAATTGGGGTGGAGGGAGTATGGGGTAAGGGGAGGGGGAGGGGGGTGGAGGGAGTAGGGGGTAAGAGGGTAGGGGGAGGGGGGTTGGTGGATGTGGAGGTGGATGTGTGATTGTGGATTGGGTGGGTGGGTGGATAGAGAGATGATTACTGAGGATAGGTTGATGGAGTTGTGTGGCATAATTATATAGGTTATGGATATAGGATTTGTATTTGAATATGAGTTTATGTGTATGTATATACACATAAACTCATATTCACACACATACTTCCTTCTCTCTATTCTCTCTTTCTATCTCCCTCTTTCTCTTTCTCTCTTTTCCTCTGTTTCTCTCTCTCTTTCTCTCTCTCTCTTTCTCCCCCTATCTCTTTTTCTGCCCCCCTCCCCCTCTCTCTCTCTCTCTCTCTTTCTCTCTCTTTCTCTTTCTCTCTCTCTCTCTCTCTCTCTCTCTCTCTTTCTCCCTCTCTCTTCTCTCTCTCTCTCTCTCTCTCTCTCTCTCTCTCTCTCTCTCTCTCTCTCTCTCTCTCTCTCTCTCTCTCCCCCCCCCCCCTCTCTCTCTCCTTCTCTCTCTCTCTCTCTTTTTCAAACAATCAAACAATCACACACTTTCAAGCGCAACGCATTTCCCCGCCATAGGATTGATAATCTCCTTCTTCAAACAACAACTGTTATTTCAATTCAATTTTCTCGTTGCAAGAGATCGCACACGAATTTAATCTAATCAGTGATTTTAGATGAATATGCATGTCTGCGCGGTGCATGGGAATTATGTTGATAATGAGGAATAAAAGGAAAATTCTGATTAATTGATTTCTTGCGGTTTGTTTTGGCTTTTTTTTATTTTCTTTGTTGGGGTTTTGAGGGTTTTTGTTTTTTGTTTGTTTTTTTGTTTTGTGGTGTGAATTTATGTTGTTTTTGTTGTTTTTATTGTTATTCATCATTTGCTGTATTATTGCTGTTGTTGTTATTTTTATTATCGTTATTGTTCTTATCATTATCTTTGTTTTCGTTATTGCTGTTGTCTTTATCGTCATTATTTTTCTATCATTGTTTTTTTTCATATTATCTACATAATAATTATAAATATCCTTATTTTTATTATTACTATTGTTGCATCACTATTTTTAGCATTATTATCAACCCCATATGTTTCTTAATCATATAGGATCAATGTTATAGAGCCTCAGTCTATCTCTTCATATATCTATCAATTCACAAATTTAATCAATTGTAAAAATACCTTCGAGAAGAAGATTCAACGTCACATTTTCTATGAGTTAAAGAAAAAAAGAGAATGCCTTTTTATTTTTATTCATTTATATATCTTTTTTTTTCTTTTTTTTTTTGCAAAAAAAAAAAAAAAAAAAAAAAAAAAAAAAAAAAAAATTTTATATATATATATATATATATATATATATATATATATATATATATATATATATTATTTGGAGATAGTCTCATAAATTTTTAAAAGGATATGTAATTGGTATATTTTAACGTATATATTTGATTAATATATATATATATATATATATATTCAGTGTGTGCGTGTGTGTGTATAAGTGTGTGTGTGTGTGTGTGTTTGTGTGTGTGTGTTTGTATGTGTGTGTTTGTGTTTGTGTGTGTGTGTTTGTATGTGTGTGTTTGTGTGTGTGTGTGTTTGTGTGTGTGTGCGTGTGTGCGTATGTGTGTGTGCGTGTGTGTGTGTGTGTTTGTGTGTGTGTGCGTGTGTGTGTGTGTGTGTGTGTGTGTTTGTGTGGGTGTGTTTGTGTGGGTGTTTTTGTATGTATGTGTGTGTTTGTGTTTGTGTGGGTGTGTTTGTATGTGTGTGTGTTTGTGTGGGTGTGTTTGTGTGTGTCGGGGGATAGGGGTGCGTGTGTGCGTGCGTGTATGCGCGTGCGTTCATGCCAAGCAGTGCCGAATAATAAATGGTAAATCAAAGAGCAAAAAAAACAACATTTAACGTGCAGCGCAAATTAAAAATTCAATATTCTCAAGATCCACAATATTCCCCTGGAAGTCTAATTGAATTCCTCAAAGCCTCCATTATCAATCGGAACAAGATGGCACGTGCAGCTCCGCCCCGATTTAAATCATCTTTTAATCAACCGCTTAATACGAAAATGCATTCACACACTTAGCAAAACTCGCTATATTGTCGAGCAACTCATAAACGTGGGAATTAGTTTATGTTATTTTTACGCATCATGTATATTTCTTTATCTAATTTAAAAGTCTCTCTCTTCCTACAATCTCTTTTCCTAACTCTTTTTTCTTCACTCCAACAAGCGCTCATCTCCCGCTAATCACGATTCAAAAGAAGCATTAATAAATTCTCCGAGAAGGTCGCTAGATTCGAGCGGACGAGGAGCGAACGTAGCGGGAAAGAGAGAGAGAGAGAAAGAGAGAGATTCACCCCCTACCCCCCTACCCCTAACACCCTACCCCCTACCCCCCAGCTGTCAATTCTTCCAATAACATTTCTGATCGGATTCACCCATCGCGAGCGCCATCGGTTTTCAATAAATCCGTTTAAGTAAGAGCGTTTCTGATATGTGCCATGAATGATGCATAGCGGAAACCTGATTATTGCTCCAGATGAATGGAAGGTTGCGGAGAATAAAACATGAAGGGAGCGAGGTCTTAGGAACAGCCACGCGGCAGCTGCTCTGTCCACCTGACGCCCTCCCCTCCCTCTCCTTCCTCCCCCTTCCTCCCTCTCTCTCTCTCTCCCTCTCCCTCAAGCTATTATTTGGTAAGAAGTGAAGGGGTATTGAATATGTAAGGAGAAAGGGGAAAGGGAAGGGGAGAGGAGGGGAGAGGGAGGAGGGTGGAAGTACAGCTGGGAGGAAAGAGGAGGGGGAGGGGGAAGAGAGGGAGGTGAGAGGAGGATGAAGGGAGAGAGAGAGATAGAGAGAGAGAGAGACAGGGGGACAGGAAGAAGAGGAGATGGAGGAGAAGGGGGCCGAAGAGAAGAGGGAGGAGGAAGGAAGAGAAAGGGAAGGTGAGAAAAAATAGGGGAGGGGGATAAAGGGGAGGATGGGGGATGGAAGAAGAGGGGGAGGGAGATGAAGAAGAGATAGAGAGAGAAGAGAGACTGAAGAAGAGGAGGAGAGAGAAAAAAAGAAGAAGAGAGAGAGAGAAAGAAAGAAAGAGGAAGGAAGGATGGAGGAAGAGAGAAAAGAATAAGAAAAAGAGAGGGAGAGAGGAGACAGGGGGATATGAGGAGAGAGAGAAAGAGAGAGAGAATGAAGGGGGGAGGAGGGGAAGGGGGAGATAGCGAAGGGGTTACCGAGTATGCTAATGCTGACTGATATAAGAACAGCTTAGTCAGAAGACTTGAATACATTAAGAAGAGAATCGAGAAAGACAATTGAGTATATCTTTTTCTATCTTTTTTTCTCTCTATCTTTTTTTTCGAGGAGATTACGTTGAGGAAATTTTTAATCAGACGGGAGTGCCTACTTGAGTTCATTTGATTTATGTTCGTATTCGGGTCCACGGAGTCTATTTATTGGCTCTGTAGAATGAATTATCTTTGTGCCAATCCGGGTAATCGGTATTCTTATAAAAAAAAAAGAATTGTTTTGATTTTTTTTTTCTTTTTTTTTTCTTTTTTTTTAAGATGGTGGTGATGATGATGATGGTGGTGATGATATAATGCTACTGACAATAATAGCAATGATTAGAGTTAGGATGATAATGTTAATAGTAATGTTGATTAAGATTACTATAATGATGATATGCAAGTGAATATGTGGATAAAACGATAAATAATTCTATATTTACATATATATATATATATATATATATATATATATATATATATAT
>NW_028234433.1:18966193-18968693 GCF_977035675.1 Penaeus japonicus
CTTATTTTGATTTTCCTCTCTCTTCCTGTCCCCTCTCTTTTTCTCTCCTTCCTTCCAGTCTCTCTCTCTCTCTCTCTCTCTCTCATTCTCTTATCTATATTTGTCGCAGAGTCGTAGAACCTCATTTAAAAGCGCTTTACACCGATATTAAATCCCGTTTTCTATACCGTGTGTCTCTCGCGGTGGAATGCAAAGGGGGAGGGGGGTCTTCGCCATTTCCCTATTATTTCAACTACTAAAGTTTAACGAGGTGAGTTCGGTGTCGTGAAACAGGTATGGTGAGGAAAGGGAAGAAGGAGGAGGGTGAGGTGGAGGGGAGGGGAGGGGAGTGGGCCTTCGAAGATGGTGAGTGGGAGAGGGAGGGAGAGGGAGAGGGGCAAGGGAGCCGACACACTCGTACTATCTTTTATTTACTAGCTTTTATTTTCTTCTTTTATATCTTCGTTAGTAAATAGTTTCCTCGAGCTTCGGGTATTTTCTGTTGTTATTGGTTTCATCGCTGTCTGTTACTCTTGTATTAGTCGTTTATTTATCCAAAAGAGAATGTAATTACTCCCTTTTCTGCTTAACCTTATATTTCTTTGCTGGTTCGATTATCTCTTTTATGTCTGGTATTTATATAGATAAACAAACTTATAAATGAAATTTTATTGATGTTTATAGATAGGTAAATAGATAGAGATAGAAAGATGATAGATAAGTAGACATATAGATAGATAGATAGATAAGTAAATAGATAGATAGATAGATATATGATAGATAAGAAGATAGATAGATAGATAAGTAAATAGATAGATAGATAGATAAGTAGATAGATAGATAGATAAGTTGATAGTTAGATACAGATAGATAAATAGAGATTGATAGAGAAAAGGAGAAATAAATAAATAGACAGGGGGAGAGATAGAGATGGAGATAGAAAAAAGAGATAGATAGATAAATAGATAGATTGAGAGAGAGAGAGGGGGAAGTTGAATAACCAAAAAATAGAGTGAGAGACTGATCAAGATAAAGAATAAACAAAGAAAAGGGAAGCAAGCACAATAAACAGATAAAAAAGAATAAAGATAAAACTCATAATCATATCAATGGAAAACGACAGACAGGCAGATAGACAGACAGACAGACGGACAGACAAATAGAGAGACGAATTGAGAGGTGGTCAAACAGACAAACAGGCATTTAAACAAACAAACAGACAGGGAAACAAACAAACAAACAAACAGCCAAACATACAAACAAACCGATAGACAGACAAATACACAAACAAACAAACCGCCAGACAGACAAACAAACCGATAGACAGACAAACATACAAACAAACCGATAGACAGACAAATAGACAGCCAAACAAACAAACAAACCGCCAGACAGACAGACAGACAAACAGACATCCAAACAAACAAACAAACCGCCAGACAGACAGACAGACATCCGACCGTGTAAGCGAGGACATAAAGCTGAATATTCCATGAGAGTCAATGATGAGGAGGACACATGGCCACTTCCCATATGAGGCACAAGGCGGACACATGTGGACCGATGGAGACACGTGGGAGGCGTTACGGACGCTGGCCTTTGTATCTTATTCTTCGTAATTGTGCGTTTATGTGTGTGTGTGTCTGTGTGTGTGTGTGTAGTCGTGCGTACATATACAGATGTGGACTTAAGGATTTGTGTATATATTATATATGTGTGTGTGTGTGTGTGAATGTGTATATAAATTCATATATGTGTTTGCATATATGTATATATATACATATATATATATATATACATACATATATATACACATATATGTATATGTATATATATACAAACACACACATACACACATATTATATATATATATATATATATATATATATATATATATATATATACATATATATATATATATTACATATATATGATCATTATAATCATTATCATTGTTGTCATTATTATCCTATCATTATTTCTTTCATTATTATTATTATATCATTGTTTATCTCATTATTATCATTAACCGTTAGCATTAACCATCATTAACCATTAGCATTATCATCTCCATCAACAATATATCTTTTTCTTTTTTTCAGTAATATAAATAAAATCACATTTACAAAGACAGCATACCTACATAAATTAAGGTAACCAACCTATAAGAAGAAGAAAACAACAAAAAACAACAAAAAAACTCACGAGGCATTCACGAAAGACCATAAGACTATTATTACCTCGTTTCGAACCTTCGAGATAATTGTAGTTACAGCTAAACGAATTCCTTGTCGAGATCCTCTAAGAAATTTATCCGTGACTCTTGAAGAAGCAGAGACAACGTCTTGCAAGCCGATGAATAAAGGAGCAACTTAATAGTACGAATAGCCAGTAATGAAATCAAACAAGAAAACAAAGACGGGGCGATGGATCGAGTCTCGAACGCAATTTTCGAATCCTAAATGAAACCTTCAACCGCTAATGGAAATGTTCTTCTGGCCACATTAATTATATCAGGGAT
>NW_028234433.1:18983693-18988693 GCF_977035675.1 Penaeus japonicus
TTTCTCAGACCTCGCGGATGGAGATGTCTGCTGACTCCTTCAAGAAAGGGCAGGAGGCTTCTGCTCTCTGCTTCATAGATGCCGAGTTCGCATTTCGAGACGTTGATGGGACCTCGACTAAAAGTTCATTGACGATTGTGCTGATAAATACGGTTTGATATGTACCTGTTGTGTGAAGGGCTAACGGGAGATGAGCGGGATACGATGCTGTGGTTGTGGGTTATAGGACCTTTGATTAAAAAAAAAAAAAAGGTATGATTGTATAAAATGAGCATAGACTTCAACATCAAAGAGAAAATTATATATATATATATATATATATATATATATATATATATATATATACATATATATATATATATATATATATATATATATATATATATATATATTATATAATAAATAATATATATATATATTATGTGTGTGTATATATAATATGGTGTGTGTGTGTGTGTATGTGTGTGTGTGTGTGAGTTGAAAGAAGTCCTCATCCCCTACGGTTTAGCAACCATATGGCAAGGCTCCATAAGACTCGAATTCTGACAACCTCGCCTGCACTATAGAAACACCCAATAAACCCAGGTTCTGTAATGGGTCAAAGGGAACCCTCGCCTCAGCATCCAACCCCATCCAACCCCTTCCAGCCACCTCATCCTCCCCCTACCTCTCTCTCTCTCTCTCTCTCTCTCTCTCTCTCTCTCTCTCTCTCTCTCTCTCTCTTTCTCTCTCACTCTCTCTCTCTCACTCTCATCTCCCCGCACGCATGTTTATAATGCTGGAAGTGAATCACGCGTGCTGGAAATAGAAGGGTTGGCCATATTAGTAACCCTGTATTAGCTCAATAAATAACAATACTCGAGCCGGCGAGGTAAAAAAGACCGAGTCCCACCGCCAGGTATGGGAGACTCGTCCTTATGGCCCCGGGACGCAAGTGCCATCGTGTCCGTGTCGTTGATTGATGTACATTTGGTTCTGGAGCATGACCGAAACAATAACAATATGAAGATTAAGAGCTAGGATAGCATTTTATTGCTTTTAGGCACAGAGGCCTAGCGTGGAGGGACGGCCCCAGGCGACATCCAGCCCTCGATCATGATGACATAGGGGCGACATTAGCGCGGCGTCGCGGCGGTCAATACACCCTTACGTGCCCCCGCCGGTCCAATATGTGAGCAATATTAGCGGTATATTGGCGCCTTTAATATTGTTGTTCGCGCCAAAAGGGCTCGCCGGCTACTCTTATGAGCGGGAAGACCGGACCGGGAGTTTCGACGACCAAGACTAAGTCGTAGCGGGTCTTATTTCGATACATGACAGTTTGAGAAGGGGAGATGGCGGGAGAGAATTATTGCTCGGGGTAATGGTAAGGGGGGGTGGGGTAGGGTGGGGTGGGGTGTTGGGGTTGTATGGGGAAGGGGGGTGGGTATGGGGAGAGAGGGAGAATATGAGGGTTAGATTATTTGTCACCCGGTTGAAAGCTTTCTCGCTTTCTCTCTCTCTTTGCTTTCTCTCGGTCTCTCTCGCCCCTCTTACTCAGTCGTTGTCTTTTTCTTCTTCCTTTTCTAATTCTATGTCTGCCTTTTTTTCTTATCTTGATGTTTTCATTCTCTTTTGATCTCTCTCTTCTCTTCCTTTCCCCTCTCTCTCCCTCCTCCTCCTCTTTTCACTCTTACCCTCCTTCCCTTCCCTCTTCCTCCTCTAACCCCCCCCCTCCCCCTTCCTATCCCCTGCCCCTCTCCCCACCTTCCCTCCCTCTTCCTCTCTCTCCTCCGACCTCCTCGACCCTCCCTTGAAAATTAAAATCAATGAAATCTAGTTTTGTTATCGGAGTCGATCTACAGAAACAGCGATGGTAAATGTTAGGTTCTCAAGGCGGATAATTTTCTGTCATGCTGATTTCAAAAGAGAAACTTTGCAAAGGTCACGCTAATGGCTACTCATCTGCTATCTGATTTACCTGAAATTAGACAATTACACAAGTAATCACGCTGGTGAATACAAGCGCGAACTCACAAACTCACACTGCCGGCTGCTCTCTTTCCGAAATGTTACGTCAAGTATATAAATAAACGGAATCTCGGATTTTCTTTCTTTTTTTCACTTTTTTTTTCTTTTTTTTACCTTTCTTTTTTATCTTTTTTGCTAACTTTTAAGTCATCTTTTCTATTCGTTTTTGTTTCTTTTTACTGTTTTATTTCTTTGTTCTCTCTGCTCTTTTGTTAATTCAGTGCTTGTCTCTTTTGGTCTCATCCGTCATGTAAGTTTAAAAGTAAGGACTTCTTTTTTCAAACTTGTTCACGTGATTCGAAATTATCTCGAAACATTTCCTAAACAAACTTTTTCTTCAGACAAACACGAATTCCCAAATGTGACTCATACATAGTGGTCTTAAGCAACAAAGAAAGAATAACCGGGTACCATTAAATTATTTATTCATCCTTATACACTCTTATTGACATTTATAAGCACTCGTTCTTAGCTCACAAAACCCTAGCGAATTTTAAGTTTCGAATCACGTTTCATAGCCCCATATTCTCTACTCCAAATTGTCAATTGTCCAATCGTATCTTTCGCTTTTATGAACGCCCCTCCCCCTCCTCTTTCACTCTTCCCTCTGTCCTCCTCTAACCCCCCCCCCCATTTCCCCCTTTCCCCCCTCCCCCTCCATCACCCTCACCTTCTCTTCCTCTCTCTCCTCCGACCTCTCCGACTCCCTTTGAAAATTAAAAAAATTAATGAAATAGTTTTGTTATTTTTGCTAGACTACAGAAACAGCGATGGTAAATGTGGGTTCTGTTAGGCGATAAATTTTAATAATTTCTGTTCAAAATTGAGAAAAAAAGAGAAACTTTGCAAAGAACGCTAACTGCTATCGATCTCTGCTACTGAATACCTCTAATTAGCATTATCAAGTAATCACGCTGGTGAATACAAGCGCGAACTCACAAACTCACACTGCCGGCTGCTCTCTTTCCGAAATGTTACGTCAAGTATATAAATAAACGGAATCTCGGATTTTCTTTCTTTTTTTCACTTTTTTTTTTTTTTTTTTTTTTCTTTTTTTCTTTTTTTTTTATTTTAAGTATAATTTTTTTTTTCCTTTCTTTTTTTTTATCTTTGTTCACTTTTTTTGTTCTCTCTTTCTCTTAGTCTTTCATTCTTGTTTCTTTGGTTTTTAAGTCATCTTAAGTTTAAGTTTAAAGACTTTTTTTTCTTTTTTTTCTTTGTTTTCGAATTATCTCGAAACAATTCAGTGCTTGTAAACCAAACAAGACATTCTTCATTCAAACATGTGACTCATACATAGTGGTCTTAAGCAACAAAGAAAGAATAACCGGGTACCATTAAATTATTTATTCATCCTTATACACTCTTATTGACATTTATAAGCACAAAAAGCACTCGCTCACAACCCACGAATTTACAAATGAAGATCAACCGGTACACCCATATTTCCTTATTCATCCCCCGTCAATTGTCCAATCGTATCTTTCGCTTTTCGCGTTTTTAGCTCACAAAACCCTAGCGAATTTTAAGTTTCGAATCACGTTTCATAGCCCCATATTCTCTACTCCAAATTGTCAATTGTCCAATCGTATCTTTCGCTTTTATGAACGCGAAGGTAAATATAAACACAAAGACCTTCTCAGATCTGCTCTCAAGGCATTTGGAATCTTCTTATCCTCTTTTGTGTTGAAATTCTATAGTTGTTGATAACATAATACGGCCTCCGTCTCTGAACATAAGGTGCTCTGTCTGTCAACCATTTTTTTTTCGTTGAAAGTAGAATGAAACATCGGAAGAGGCTAAACAATCTCCTCAGTTGTTGACTAAATCGCTCTAATTTCTTGTTCTAAATATCACCTCGTGTTCGGATTTTTTTTTTCTTTCTTTTAGGGTTTGGTTAAACGGATTCGTGAGTTTCCACACGGGTTAATTAACGAATATGATAGAGAAAAGGGTAAAGCCGTGTCGACGAAATAACCCGTCGATTGAGAGATCAATCTGCGTTTCCGTAAGAGTAAACAAATCCGCCAACGCGAACGCCCTCTGTCTGCGATGATCCAGTTTCGCGCCAACGGGACCTGAAAATCCCGCCAAAAAGGGGAGGGGTGGGGGGAGGGGGGGAAGGTGGCTGTGGAACGGAAAATTCAAGCCAGCGGAAAATCTTCCTTTTGGGTATTAGCGGAGGGATTATATGTGGCGAATATTGATGCCTAAACACCAATAAGCTACTTAGCCATATGTACCACCCGACACCTCCTCTATCTCCTCTATCCCCCTACACCCTACACCCCCTCCCCTCCCCACCCACTCAACACCCCCACACCCTCCGAACAGTTATAGAGGACGCGTTTAAAATGAGGCTCGGTATTGAAGTGGCATTTAATCCTCCTTTTGACGAGATGTTTAGAATTACACACACATAAAAAGAGGGATCTGAAGCTTTTGAAAATGACATTCAATCTATTTAAGTGCGATATTGAATGAGGATTTTCCTCTAAATATATGGATATGTAGCACTTCCACCCTCCTCTCCCCCCCCCCTTCCCATCGCACTCCCAACCCCTCCCTTCAGCCAGGAAAAAGGTATAAATAAATTTAGAAAAAAAAGAAAACAGAATAGGAAAAAAAAGAGCATCGCTACATGTGATATTTAACTGCTGATATAAGCAAACAAAAACGCATCGGCTTTTACTTTCATACAATCACATATGGTTTTCCCGCGGGGTTCCGCACTACCCATTTATTAGGGATAGTGTTGAATCCATTGACCTTATTTGATATATGGTTGCAATTTTAAATATAAACAACAGTGTGATATAATTCTTTACCGGCTTATTGCAACCTATATACGCGTGTTTGTACAGTACGTGTTTGGTGGCGGGGACTCTTTTTCAGCTGTACTTTTGTGGGTACGTGTGCGTTTGTGTGTGTGTGTGTGTGTGTGTGCATGTGCGTATTTATTTTGGATGTGGGAGACTAGGTGTGTATGT
>NW_028234433.1:18993693-18996193 GCF_977035675.1 Penaeus japonicus
GAGTGATTTTCTTTTTCTGGGGGGGAGCAGAGGGGGGGGGGGGAGATAGGGAGGTTTGTAATGAAAGGATTGTAATAGTAGAATCAAGGAAGGGAGAGGGAAGGGGGTGGGGGAGATCGAGACAGGAGTATTGACTGTGTCATGAACAGATAGGTGTTATGTTTATGACTTTCCCATGCGAGGATTGTATCTCATGCGAATGCCATGGACAGGACCGACTTATTTTATGTGTCAGGGTTGTCTAAGGAAAGGATTGTGTCATTTGAACAATACGTGTCATGCACAGAATCATGACACATGTATCATGGCTATGTCATGAGCAGGACTGTTGTTCTATCTGACAAAATATAATAATGATGATAATAATAGCGATGATAATGATATTGAAAGTAAGATAAAATAAAGAGATAAAAGCGTTACAAGATAATAATAGATAGATAAACAAACTGAATAATACAAAAAGTGAAAATATTTATTTTATTCAAGTTGGTTGGTTACTCTTGAAAGGTCAGCTAAGGTCAGCAAGTAAAGATCACTGGTGAAAGAATAGGGTTTATATTTATAGGTAATATACATACATATATATATATATATATATATATATATATATATATATATATATATATATATATATACATATGTACATATGTTTATATATGTATATATATATATATATATATATATATATATATATATATATATATATATATATATATATATATGTGTGTGTGTGTGTGTGTGTGTGTGTGTGTGTGTGTGTGTGTGTATTTATACACATAAATATATGTATGTATATATGTATAAGTAAATATATATATATATATATATAAATTTTATATACATATATATACATATTTCACTCTTACTCTCCCCCCCCCCCCACCCTCTCTCTCTCTCTCTCTTATTCTCTCGTCCGCTACTTCCTTCCTCCGTGTCCATCCGCCCTCACTCTAACACTCTTCAATCCCGGAGAATCCTACAGGAAGCTGCATGCCCTCAGGGGATCCTCGCCAATATTCTCTCCCCTCTCGCTCCTTACCCCTCCTCTCTTCCCTTCTTCTCTTCTTCTCTCTGTCTCTATTCTTGTTTTTTCTTCTTTCTTCTTCACTCTTTACCTTTTCTCTTTCTCTACTTTTTTTCTGCTGTCCCTTTCTTTGTTTATTCTCAATCTCCTTATTCTATGTCTCCTTCTCTCTCTCTCTCTTTCTCTTTTTCTTGTTTCTTTTCCCTTCTCCCATCTTCTCTCTCCTTCTTAACTCTTTTTTTAATCTATTTCCCCTCCTCATTTTCTCTCTCCTTCCTTTTCTGTCCTTCCACTCCCTTTTCCTTTCTTTCTCATCTCCCTCCGTCTCCCTCCATCTTTCCTCTATCTTTCCCTTCATCTCTCCCCCATCCTCCTTCATCCTCCCCCATCCCCCTCCATCCTCCTCCATCTCTCCTCCATCTCTCCCACCATCTCTCCCTCCATCCTCCTTCATCCTCCTCCATCTCTCCCCCCGTCCTTCTCCATCTTCCTCTATCTCTCCCTCTATCCTCCCCGATGGTCCTCCATCTCTCCCTCCATCTCTCCCATCTCTCCTCCATCTCTCCCACCATCTCTCCCCCCATATCTCCTTCCATCTCTCCTCCATCACTCCCCCCCCCCCCATCCTCCCTCATCTCTCCTCCATCTCTCCTTCATTTCTCCCTCCCGTTCCATCGCCGCCCCCTGGCCCTCAAGCCCAGTAGCGTGCCGTGTCCACTAGCGCTCAGTCAACACCAGTAGATCGAGTCCCTAACGTCTCACACTGGCACCCGATGCTGGCCCTTTGTGTGTTGGGGGGTGGGGGTGGGGATGTGGGTGGAGGTGGGGGGTGGGTGGTTGAGGGGGAGGCGTTTGTATGTGTGTGTGTGTGTGTGTGTGTTTGGGGGAGGGGGATGTTGGGGGGAGGTGTGTGTGTGTGTGTTGTGTGTGATGTAGGGTGTGTGTGTGTGTGGGGGGGGGGGTTTAGGAAGGCTGTGAATGTATCTATATGTATGTCAGAGTGATGTGAGAACGCCACCTGTGTGTATTTGTGAAAGGTGTATATATATTTGTGTACTAAGGAGTTATGTAACATTGCATATAAATTGCACTGTCATCGGCAATTTTCTTCAGGAATTTTGTAAAATCCACACGATATTACTCCCATGGCAATTTCGAAAAATAAATCATCTTAAAACTGCATGACAACAAAACCCATATATCAAAAACGCTCCATAAAATATCCCACACAGTATAATTTCTTATTGTTGTTAAAACAGTCGTAATTCCGGGGACGAAAGTATAAATGCAATTATCGATATTAATAACTTTGTTGATAGAGTAGGATCTATCATAAACATAGATAGAGGTAATTAAAGTTATGTTTTAAAAATCTCAAGCTGCCATTTTTCAACATCATATTAATAAGAGCAATGCAAGTAAATGATATTACGACAGTAATAATGATGTTAAGAAAAGCAATGATGACCATAATAA
>NW_028234433.1:19003693-19006193 GCF_977035675.1 Penaeus japonicus
TATAAATAAATAAATAAAGTTTTTTTGTTTTCCTTTTTCTTGTAATGGAATCCCGTTCTCTTTATGGGGAAAGGTTCAGAAATATTTCCAAAGTAGCTGTGTCATTGTGCTCTCTGCTTGTTCGTTTGTTTGTTTGTTTGTGTGTTTGTCTTCGTGTTTCGTTTGGTTCGGATCTTCTAATTCGCTTGGTTGTTCTGATAGGTTGGTTGGCTATTATTTTTTTCATTCTCTCTTTCGCTCTTCCTTTCTCTCTCGCTCTCTCTCTCTCTCTCTCTCTCTCTCTCTCTCTCTCTCTCTCTCTCTCTCTCTCTCTCTCTCTCTCTCTCTCTCTCTCTCTCTCTCTCTCTCCCTCCCTCTCTCTCGCTCGCTCTCTCCCTCCCTCTCTCTCTCTCTTTCTCTCTCTCTCTCTCTCTCTCTCTCTCTCTCTCTCTATCTATCTGTCTATCTATTTTTCTTTCTTTCTTTCTTTTTATTTCTACGTCTCTCTGTAATGTCTTAATAGATGTATATATATATATATATATATATATATATATATATATATATATTATATATATATATATATATATACTGTATATATTATACTGTATATATATATATATATATATATATATATATAAGTATATACATATATATATATATATATATATATATATATATATATATATATATATATGTCTATATATGTATATATGTACACACACACACACACACTCTCACACATATATATATATATATATATATATATATATATATATATATATATATATATATATATATATATACATACATATATATATATATATATATATATATGTATGTATATGTATATATACAAATATGTATATATATATATATATATATGTATATAAGTATATATATATATGTATATATATATATATATATAAATATATATATACATATATATATGTTTATATACATATATATGTCTGTATATATATATATATATATATATATGTATATGTATATATATAAATATATATATATACATATTATATATATATATATAATATATATATATATATTATATATATATATATATATTATACATATATATTGTGTATATATATATGCATATATATATATATAATATATATATATATATATATATATATATATATATATATATATGTATATATATATGTATATATATACATATATATGTATATATAATATATATATATATATATATAATATATATATATATATATATATATATATACACACACACACACACTCACATAAACGGGAAAAAGAGTAGATACTCATAAAACATATAACATAGAGACAGACAAACAGACAGACAGACATACAAACAAAATCGACGAACAGACACAGAAACCACAAGACAGCCATAACTTTATCAAAACCATCCACCACATTTCAAATCCCTTACACTGATCATTCCCTCTCGACACCGTTAATTCGAACACGCTTACCACCCGTGCAATTAAAATTAATAACCACTATTCTGTCGCGTTAATGATAACACCAGTAGACTAGATTTCCATTTGAATATGAAATCAACTTAGGAGAGGTAAAATAACATGCCAATGCAACTTTGCAACGAGTGGATGTAACTTTGATTCAAAAGCCTTGCGTTCTGAATGCGTTTATAGACTAGGTGGCGGGTCTTTGTGTTGAATTGATATCTATAGATATGGATTCTGTTAGTTCTTCTGTTATCTTTATGATGGAATTAGCTATTATTATTATTGTTTTTATTATTATGATTATCTATATTATTTTTTCATTTTATTCAGTATCATAATCATCATTACTGTCCTTTTTGTTATGGTTATTATGGTTATCATTATTAAAATTCTTATTCTTATTACTATTACAGTTATCATTATTATTATTATCATTATTATCATTATTATCATTATTATTATTATTATTATCTTTATAATTATTATTATTATTATTGTTGTTACTATTATCATTATTATTATTATTAATATTTTTATTATTATTATCATTATTATTACTATTATTATTATCATTATTACTATAATCATTATCATTATTATCATTATTATCATTGTTATTATTATTATCATTATTATTATTATTATTATTATTATCATTATTATTATTATTATTATTATTATCATTATTATTATTATCACCATTATTATTATCATTAATCTTATTATTATCATTATCATATCATTAATATTTTTTATCACTCTTATCATTGTTGTTATTATTATTGTTATTATTATCAAAATGATCATCATTGTTATTATTATCAACATCCTTATTGCTATCATTATATCTATCAATATCATCATTATGATCATTATTATATATATCTTTCTGATCATTATTATATGTATCGTTATTATCATTATCAATATTATTTTTCTTATTATTATCACTAGCATTATCATAATGTACTATTATAATTATTATGACTATCATTTTTATCATTATTATCATCATTTTTCATCCTCATTATTATCATCATCATGTT
>NW_028234433.1:19011193-19013693 GCF_977035675.1 Penaeus japonicus
CACCGGAGAGCGAAAAAAAAAAAATAAAAATAAATCAAAACCGATCTGACAATCTATCCATCACCCTTCTCCCCCATTCTCCACCCTCCCCCACCCCACCCCTTATTCTCCCCAATCCTCCCCTCCCTCCCTCCCTCCCTCCCACCCCCACCTTTTGAATCTACAGTCCAGGCGAGAATAAGCTCTTCAGTGTAATGGTTCTATTAGGAAAATCGATGGCGGAAAATCGCTCGGAGATTAATAAATGGTACAAGTGATAATCTCAGGCTCTCGTTTTTTCCCTTTTTATTTTTTCTATTTTTTTTTTTTTTTTTCTTTTTTTTTTTATTATTTTTTTTTTTTTGCTGGTTGTGTCTTTTCTATTCCTTTTCCTTTTTCTTTTTTTCCGTTTTTCTTTTCTTTTCTTTTTTTGCTTCGTTTTCCTTTTTTTCTAACTGTTATGAAAGTTTTTTTTTTTTTTTTAAATAGTTATCTGATACATTTGGCACTGAGGAAAGCGAGGCGACTGAGAGGAAAAGAAGGATGAAGAAGTGATAGACAGGTAATTAAATGTGTACACACGTATATACAGACAGACATTTAGGCAGACAACTGTCCCTCTTTCTGTGCCTCTTTCCTCTTTTTCCTCTTATCCTCTCTCTCTCTCCCTCTCTTTCTTTCTGTATTTCATTATCTCTCTCAACTTATCCTTTCCCTCATTCTCTCGTTTTGTATATCTTCCTCCTTTCCCCCTTACCCTCCTCTTTTCCTCTCACTCCTTCCGTCTTCTTTTTCGATTATTCCTTTCTCTCTTTATTCTCTCTCTCTCTCTCTCTCTCTCTCTCTCTCTCTCTCTCTCTCTCTCTCTCTCTCTCTCTCTCTCTCTCTCTCTCTCCCCCTTTCTTTTTCTTTTTCTTCTCTTTCTTTCGCCCCCCCCCCCTCTCTCTCTCTCTCTCTCTCTCTCTCTCTCTCACCCTTTCTTTTTCTATTTCTTCTCATTCTTTCGCCCCCCCCCCCTCTCTCTCTCTCTCTCTCTCTCTCTCTCTCTCTCTCTCTCTCTCTCTCTCTCTCTCTTCTCCCTCTCTCTCTCTCTCTCTCTCTCTCTCTCCCTCCCTCTCCCTCTCCCTCTCCCTCTCTCCCCCCTCTCTCCTCCTCCCTCCCTCTCTCTCTCTCTCTCCTCTTCCCTCTCTCTCTCTCTCTCTCTCTCTCTCTCTCTCTCTCTCTCTCTCTCTCTCTCTCTCTCTCTCTCCCTCCCTCCCCTCTCTCTCTCTCTCTCTCTCTCTCTCTCTCTTTCACTCTTCCACCCCTTCCCCTTCTCACTCTCCCTTTCTCCCCTCTCCAACTCCCCCCTCTATCTCTCTCCCCTCTCTCTTTCCCTCAACCCCATCTACTTTCTCTCCCCTCTCTCTTTCTCCGCCCTTTCTCCCCTATCTAACCCCCTCTCCCCTCTCTCTCTCTCCGCCCCATCTCCCCTAATTAACCCCTTCTCCCCTCTCTCTCTCAGCTCCCTCCCCCTCTCTCTCTCCGCCCCATCTCCCTTGTTCAACCCCCTCTCCCCTCTCTCTCTCAGCCCCCTCCCCCCTCTCCCCCCCTCTCTCTCTGCTCCCTCTCCCCTCTCTCTCTCCGCCCCATCTCCCCTCTCTCTCAGCCCCCTCCCCCCTCTCTCCTCCTCTCTCTCTCTCCGCCCCATCTCCCCCAATTTAACCACCTCTCCCCTCTTTCTCAGCTCCCTCCCCTCTCTCTCCTCTTCCTCTCTCTCTCCGCCCCATCTCCCCCAATTTAACCCCCACTCCTCTCTCTCTCTCTCTCAGCCCCCTCCCCCTCTCTTCCCCCTCTCCCCCCCTTCTCTCTCTCCGCCCCATCTCCCCTATTTAACCCCCTCTCCCCTCTCTCCCTCAGCCCCTTTTCTCTCTCTCTCTCCCTCTCTAACCCCTCTTTCTCTCCGCCTCATCCTCTCTATTTAACCCCCTCTCCCCTCTCTCCCCCGTCTCTCTCCGCCTCATCTCCCCTATTAAACCCCCTCTCCCCTCTCTCTCTCAGCCCCCTCCCCCTTCTCTCCCTCTCTCTCTCTCAGCCCCCTCTCCCCTCTCTCTCTCAGCCCCATCTCCCCTACTTAACCCCCTCTCCCCTCTCTCTCTCAGCCCCTTCCCCTTCTCTCTCTCAGCTCCTTCCCCCCTGTCTCTCTCAGCCCCTCCCCTTTCTCTCCCCCCTCTCTCTCTCCGCCCCATCTCCCCTATTTAACCCCCTCTCCCCTCTCTCTCTCTCAGCCCCCTCCCCCCTCTCTCACTCAGCTCCCTCCCCCTTCTATCTCTCCGCCCCTTTCCCCTCTCTCCCCCCCTCTCTCTCCGCCCCATCTCCCCTATCTAACCCCCTCTCCCCTCTCTCTCTCCGCCCCATCTCCCCTATATAACCCCCTCTCCCTTCTCTCTCTCATTCCCCTTTCCCCTCTCTCCCCCCTCTCTCTCTCATTCCCCTTTCCCCTCTCCTCCCCCCTCTCTCTCTCCGCCCCATCTCCCCTATA
>NW_028234433.1:19028693-19031593 GCF_977035675.1 Penaeus japonicus
TCTCATCATTATTATTATTACTATCATCATTATCATCAGCATCTGTATTATCATTATCATCTTCATTATTATATTAATAGTAATGATGATGATAATATTAATAATGATAATAATAACAATGAATTGTCCTTATCCTTATCACCATTACTATTATTACAATCAATATCATTGTCATTATCATTGTTATCATTAACAATATTATTATCATTATTATCATTATCATTATCGTCATTATCATTACCATTATTATTGTTGTTGGCATTGTTACTGTCATTATCATTCTTATCATCACTGTTGTTATTAATATCACTACTCTTATTATTGTTATTCATATTGCCATTATGATTGTTATTATTATTATCATCATCATCATTGTCATTGCCATCATCATTATCATTATCATTATTGTTATCATTATTATTATTATCATTACCATTATTATCATTAATATTATTATTACTATTGTTATTATTAATATTACTATCATTATTATCATCATCATCATTATCATTATTATTATTATTATTATTATTATTATTATTATTATTATCATTATTACCATTGTTATTATTATCATTATTATTATCATTATTATCATTTTTATTATTATTATCATTATCATTATTATTATTATCATTATTATCATTACCATTATCATTATTATTATTGTTATTATTATTATTATTATTATTATTATTATTATTATTGTTAGTATTATTATTATTATTATCATTATCATTATAAACATTATCATTATTATTATCATCATCATCATCATTATTATCATTATTATCATTACTATTATTATTATCATTATTATTATTATTATTATTATTATTATTATTATTATTATCATTATCATTGTTATTATTATTATTATTATTATTATCATTATTATTATTATTATTATTATTATTATTATTATTAATATTATCATCATTATCATTATTTTCATTATTAATACTATTATTATCATTATTATTATCATCATTATCATTATTATTATTAATATTATTATTATCCTTATCATTATTTTTATTATAATTATTATTACTATTACTGTTGTCATTATCATTATCCTCAATATTATTGTTATTACTAGTTCATTATCATTATTATCATTATCATTACGGTTATTATCATGATTATTATGATTATGATTATCCCCAATATTTTCATTATCATTTTTTTATAATTATCATTATGATGATGATGATGATGATGATGATTTTTATTGTTATTATTTTCATTATCCCCACTAAGATTGTTATTATCATTATTATCATTTTTATCATCATTATCAATATCATCGTTAGTATAATGATTATCGTCATATTGTTATTATTGTTATCATTATTATGATCATTACCATTATCATATTATTACGATTATAATTATCAGTGTTTATTGTTATCATTACTAATACCGTTATCGCTATTATCAAAATCATAATTATAATAATTATTATTATCACAGTTATTATTATAATAATAATAATAATTATTATTATTATTATCATTATAATAATGATAATAATAATAATAAAGGTAATAATAATGATAATAATAATAATAATTATTATTATTATTATCATTATTATTATTATTATTATCATTATTATTATCATTATCATTATTACTATTTTTATTATTATTATTATCATTATCATTATTGTTATTATTATCATTATTATTATTATTATTACTATTATTATTATTATTATTATTATTATTATTATTATTATCATTATTATTATTATCATTATTATTATTATTATTATTATCATCATCATCATTATTAATATCATTATTATTATTATCATTATTATCATTATTATTATTATTATTATTATTATCATTATTATCATCATCAATGTTATCACAATTGTTTTATCATTACCGTCGTTATCATCATCATAACTATGATCATTATCATTGTTATCATTATTATTATCATTGTTATAGTCATTATAAGAATAATCGTCGTCCTTACTATTATAAATCTTATGGTTACTATAAGATTTATCATAATCATCTTTATTATCATCATTATCATTCTTTTAACCATCACTATTAGTATATAATCATTATTGTTATTATTATAATCATCATTGCAATCTATATTATGTTTTAATCATCATTGTTACCATTATTATCATTGTTATTATTCCTATTATTATCATGACTTTTATTACTAAGGTTATCATTACTATCATTGTCATTGATTGAGTTATCGCCAGTATGGTCAGTGTGGTCAGTATTCTGTCTCACTCTTTCTCTCTCTCTCTCTCTCTCTATGTATATATGTATGTATTTTTATCTCTCTCTATCTGTTTCTCTCTCTATATATATCTATCTATCTCTCTTTTTTTCTATCTCATGCTATCTCTCTCTCTCTCTATCATGCTATGTTTCTCTCTCTCTCTCTCTCTCTCTCTCTCTCTCTCTCTCTCTCTCTCTCTCTCTCTCTCTCCCCCCCCTCTCTCGCTCATCTTCACAATCTCTCTCTTTCTCCAGGAAGTTTTTATGAGTATATTTGGTTTCATCTCCTCTCCTCTCTCTCTCTATCTCTCCCCTCTTCTCTTCTTCCATCCCTTCTTTCTTCTCCCTCGTCCACTCTCCCTCCCTCCCCTACTCTCTCTCTATCTCTCTCTCTCTCTCGCTTCCTCCTCCCCTCTCTCTCCTTATCTCCCATATTCTATATCAAACATCATCACTTCTTCCTCCTCCCTGTCCTCAATTACTCAGTATGAGGAAAGAAGGTCCCTCTTCCCCTCCTCACTTTCCCCTCTTTTCCCTTCTTTCTTACTCGTTGCTTTCTTCCCTCTTGTATGTCCTGATGTCTATCTTTCCCTGATTATTTCTCTTTCTCTCTTTCTTTATATATATGTATATATGTGT
>NW_028234433.1:19036693-19041693 GCF_977035675.1 Penaeus japonicus
ACACACACACACACACACACACACATATATATATACATATAAAACAATCCCTATACATATATACTGTAAGTTTCCTTATGAATACATAAATACACATCTATACACATGAATATATCTACTCATTCATCTCTCTATACAAGCCCATACAAACACAACACACACAAACACACACACACAAACGCACAGCCCACGAGGTAATTACACACACGCACACAGAAAGCTGGCGTCACAATTCTCTGATCTTTACTGCTGTTTCGAGTTTTAATGCGCACTAAAAGGCGAGCTTTGAGGGAAGCCAGACTAACTTTAATCTCGAAATTTGGGTCTGTGAGCCTCCTTTTGTCATATAACGATGTCATGAACTCGGACCGCACTCCCGCCGCATTTACCGCACGATTGTTAAAACAGATTACTTGAGAGGCAAGGGGGGGGGGGGCGGCCCGGCCAAAAGGGCGGCGGGCGCATGCGGTCCCGGGCCAAGTTTGCCTCGGCTTGCTTTGGCTTGCATCTTTTTATTTCGGCTTATTTCGACTTGCCTTGGCTTGCTTTTGTTTGTTTCGACTTGACTTGGCTTGTTCCGGCTTGTCTTGGCTTGCTTTGGCTTGGCTTGGCTTGGCTTATTCCAGCTTGCCTTGGCTTGCTTTGGCTTGCGTTTGGTTTGCATCGGCTTGCTTCGGCTTGCCTCTATTTATTTCGGCTTATTTCGACTTGTCTTGGCTTGTTTTGGTTTGCTTAGGGTTGGCTGGCTTGTTTCGGCTTGCCTTAGCTTGCTTTGGCTTGCCTTGGCTTGCGTTTGGTTTGGTTTGGCTTGCTTTGGCTTGCTTCGACTTGCATCTTTTTATTTCGGCTTATTTCGACTTGCCTTGGCTTGCTTTTGTTTGCTTCGACTTGACTTGGCTTGTTCCGGCTTGCCTTGGCTTGCTTTAGCTTGAGGAAATAGTTTTTTTTTAACAAGCGGTGGAAGTCAAGATTTGGTCTTTCTTCTTGTTTTTGAGGCCTGGCGTTTTGGTGAGCGATCTCAACCATAGATTTTTCCTATCTTTTCGTTTATCTAATTATTTATATCTTTGTTTATTTAATGATAGACTTCCTTTTATGGAAAATTGATTATTAAGAAAACTCTTTGAACCATAATTAATTCAAATCTATCTCCTTTGCTACAAAATTACAAATCAAGACAATTTTTTTTATTTATTTTTTTTTTTTTTAAGAATAATTCGTTCTGGTAGGTAAGGTATGTCGTTGGTCGTTAAAGCTGCAGGTAGGGCGGGTTAAAGGCGTAAGTTATGGGCGGGGAGGGGGGAGGGGGAGGGGGTATGAGGCATGGTATTGTGGTACGTGGTTTTATGGTTATATGGTATTATGAGCATGTTGCATTCTGGTATTAATGGTTGTATTTGGTATATTCGAAAAAATATATTCGTTTAGGTGTGATCAATATTTTTTTTTTTTTTTTTTTTTTTTTTTTTGTACAGGTTGATTATCTATTTTATATCATGTTTTATCCGTTATTCCTTTCGTATTGTTTATCTATTTACATAGATATATTCTTTATTACTCTCCATTCATTACATTTCTCAAACAAAAATAAATATTTTATGCGTGTGCAATGACCTAACCAGGTAATCATTGGCGGAGATTATGCATTACGGTAATTAAAAATGATTAAAAAAAGCTTCAGTCGACATAGCAATTAGCGCATTGTCGATCATCTGGGGTTTTACTCATTTCATGGCATTGCATGGTAGCCTATTATCAATGGAAATCATTTAGTCTTAGTCGTTCTCTTTTTCATTCTGAAAAAAAAGAACTTTCGGTCAAGATAAAAAATGCTGGGAGATGTACTCACCTTTTGATCCTTTCTCTTCATTTATATCACACACACACACACACACACGCGCGCACATACATTCTCTCTCTCTCTCTCTCTCTCTCTCCACACTCAGACACACACATACACACAAACACATACACGCTCGCAAGTGAGTTAGAGAGATAGATAGATAAACAGATAGATAGATAGATAGAGAGAGAGAGATTCATAACATCATTACCAGCAATTGAAAATATTTCCTTTTTCATAGACACACTCTCTCTTTCTCTCTCTCTCTCTCTCTCTCTTTCTCTCTATCTTTCTTTCTCTCTCTCTCTCTTTCTTTCTCTTTCTCTCTCTCTCCATCTATCAATCTTTCAAACTATTTTGTAAATGCTCTACATCATTTTTTTTTTCTCGCATTCTTTCTTTATTCAACCTTCACATGAAAGCATCTTCACTATCCTTTCTCCTCGCAAGACAACAGGTGATAAATTGTGCGTAGAAGAATACCAAGAAACAGACAAACAAAAGAAGGGCGTTTTATTTTTCGAAATGCTCGAGTACTGTCCTTGAACACTAGACGAACCGCTTCGAAAATATTGTGTCTTCAAAAGCCTTAAATTTGTTTTTCGTTTGGACAAATTGCCGGACTGTCTCCGAAATATAAGACTTATTTTAAGAAAACTACGGTAGGGGGACGAATATATTACGAAGATACAACGAAAAAAAGGAGTAGAAATAAAGGGGCGGTGCTCAGTTGGCGTGAATAGATAGCTTTTTAAAACGTAGTTTGTTTTGCATTTGTTTCATAACAGGATTCGAATCATAGGTTTGTCTAACAAGGATATTCGAATCGCTAATTTACCTCATAGTTTGGTTTCGAATCACTTCTTTGCTTCGTATTGGGATTCGATACAATGAGTTTGGGATTCGAATCAGTAGGTTGTTTCATAATGAGATTCAAATTACTGGTTTGTTGATTCGAATCAATGATTTGCTCCATAATGGGATTCGATTAACTTGCTTGGTTCATAATCGCATTTAAATTTACCGGTTTGCTTCATAATGAGATTAGAATCTTTGAGAGAAAGAGGAAAGTAAAGAGAAAGAAAATATGGAGAAGAAAGATAGGAAGAAATGATGAGGGACGAGAAAAAAAAGAGTGATATTTTGCGTTATTGGTTGTTGGACGAGATGTATTGATTAATAAATATAATGGTTCTTAGAAAAAGCATTTTGTCTGACTCAGATGTTCTAATCTTCTATTTTTTGTATTGATGTGTGAATGCTCTCTCTCTCTCTCTCCCCCCCTCTCTCTTTCTCTCTCTCTCTCTCTCTCTCTCTCTCTCTCTCTCTCTCTTTCTCTTTCTCTCCTTCTCCCTCTCTCTCTCTATCGGTAAATACAAAATTGTACAATGTTCCCTGACTAATAAAAAAAACATATGCTATGATTCTCTCAGTTAAGAAAGTGTCAAAGGAGCCCGCAAGTAAGATTATATATAATATGAAATCTAACACGCCATGTGGGACAACCAAATCACAGCCCCCCCCCCTGCCCCCCATCCTCCTCCTCTCTGCCTTCCCCCTCTACCTCTGTTCCCAAATAATATACCTTCCAATCCCCCCCCCCCCATCACCCGTCTTACCCCTCCTCTTCATTCCCCATAACCTCCCCTCCCCTCCCCTCCTTCTCCCCACCTCACCCCTTTTCCTCTCCCTCCCCCCCTCCCCTCCCCCCCACCTCCCTCCTCTCCAAGTCTCCCACCATTACAGGCTCTCTCGCATGACCGGATCGGGTGTGCATGGCACTGTCTTCCCCATAATCAGCCTTGGTCTTTATGTAATATACTTAATACACTTAGCGCAGGCGAAGCTTTCAAACTCGCTATATAATACGCTTTCAATTAAGAAGTTGTTACACTAAGTTCGTCGGCAATGCATCTATTAGCATCAACATTTAAATAGGCTTCGAGAAAGTTATGGGATCAAGACCTGTTACTTTGGGCGAGAGACAAGAAGGAAAGAGAGAGAAGGAGGAAGGAAAAAAGAGGTTGAGAAGGAAAGAAAGAGGAAGAAAAAGAGAGAGGAGAAGGAAAGAAGAAGGAAAAAAGAATAAGAAAGAAAGAGAGGAGAAGGAAAGAAGAAGGAAAGAAAGAGAGGAGAAGGAAAGAGAGAGGAGGAAAGAAAGGAAGGAGAAGGGGTATATAAGGAAGAATAGGGGTAGAAAAGAACAAAGGAAAAAGAGAGAGATTAATTAGGAAAAATAAATATTGGACCATGACCTATTATTTTGGATGAGAGGCAAGAAGGAAATAAAGAAGGAGAGAGAAAGGGAGGATAAGGTAAGAAGAAAGGAAGAAAGAGAAACGGAGAATTAGGAATAGGAGATGGGTAGGGATAGAAAAGAGGAAATGAGAGATGTAGGTGTTAAAATTGGTATGGAAAATATATAAATGCGTTGATATGAATGAAAGAAATAGTTGATATGAATGAAAGAAATAGTTGATATGAAAGAGAAAAAAACAGAGGAATATGAATAGGAAAAGGAACAGGAGGTGGAGGAGCAGGAAAAGGGGGGAGTGGAGAAAAAGGGTAAAGAAGAGAGCCGAGGACGTAGGAAGAAGAAGAGGGGGTAGGAGGAAAGACTACAAAAAATGGAGGAGGAGAAGGAAAAGGAAGAAACATGTATGAAAGAAGAAGAGAAGAACACGAGGAAAGTCGAAGAGTGAGGGGTGAAGGAGGAAGAATATGGGAAAGAATGGGTAGAAGAGGAGAAAGATGAAGGGCTAGAGAAGAAGAAAGGAGAATGTAGAAAAAAGAGAAGGAGGAGAATATAGAAAGAGGAAGAAGGGGAAGGAGATAAGATAGAGGACGAGAAAGAAAAAGAAAAGGAGGAGAAAAGAGAAAGAGGAAGAGGAGAGATTAAAGAAAAAGGAGGACACGAGGAGGAGGAGGAAAAGGGAGAAGGGGTAGAAGGAGGAGTAAGAGGAAGAAAGAGAAGGAGGAATGAGAATTATTAGTAGTAGTAGGAGGAAGAGGGAGAATTAGTAGAAAGAGAAGGAGGAGCTTAGCAAGAGGATGAGTAGAAGGGAGAAGGAAGAAGAGGAGGAAAAAGAGGAGTAGAAGAGAGAAAGAAGAAGGGGAGGAGAAAGAGGAGGAAGGAAGAGGGAATCTGTAAAAGAGA
>NW_028234433.1:19074384-19076884 GCF_977035675.1 Penaeus japonicus
GAGAGAGAGCGAGAGAGAGAGAGAGTAGATAGCATAGATATTTTCTATATGTAAAGATAGATATTTAGATATACTTATGTGGTGTATCATATATATATACATATCTATATATACTATATATAAATATATATATATATATAAATATATTAATATATATAATATATATATATTTATTGTATATATACACTACACACACTATGTATGTAGTGGGTACCATATTATACTATATGTAATATGTTATATATACATACATACACACACACACACACACACACACAACCGCACCACACACAATATAATGTGTATATATTTAAATAAATATTATATATATATATATATCATATCATATATATATATTTATTATATTATATATTTATATTTACATATTAATACATTTTATATATATAATATATATATGATATTATATTATATACATATATATATATATGTATATATATATATATGTATAGATATAGATATAGATATAGATATAGATATAGATATATACATATGTGTGTGTATGTATGTATCTATGTATGTATACGTATGTATGCATATGTCTGAGTCCGGTTTCCCCCCCTAACCACTGAAATGCAACCCCTCCGACCCCTTCTCCGCCCAGACCCTTTCCCCATATATGACGCGAGGTCTTGACAGAGGCACCCCCGGCACAGGGTCGTCGAGGCGGCGTGAGTGACACTTTCATCTGTGGCGTTCAGATGGCCTGCTGTCACCTCACCTTCACTCACTCTCCTCTGTTCCTCACCCTTGACACTTCCCGCTGGACCGCAGTTCTATTTTCGGGTCGAGTTGAAGTCGAATGCGCTCTCCTATCTTAATTACTTGGGCTTCTGGCGAGTCGACATCGCGTGCTTTCCGCCGACGCTCTCAACCGACAAACAACTTCTCAATTTGCATTTCTGAATCTAGCAAATCGAGAGAAGAACGTGTGCGAACGGACGAGTTCCTCCCATTTCGATCCCGATTTTTCACGACTCCATTACGATTAAAAAAAAAATATATATAGATATACATATATAACATCTAAGAAAAAACGTGCATCACAACATATATAATATAATGCTTCGTTTCCCACCCCATAACCACCGTTCCTTCCCATTCCATATTTCCAACCTTCAGAAAAAAGAGATAAACACTAAGAAACACATTACCTGTCAACAAACGCTCTAAGAAAAAAAAAGGCAAATAATCCCCGAAAAAAAGAAAAAAAGGGTTATTTCTCGTCCCGTTCGTACGCGATTGACCCGTGGGAAAGCAGTATTGCCATCAAGGGTTTCCCCGGTTTGATTATTAAAATCCAATTACAACAGACGAACTCAATTCATTGTGCTATTGTACGCGACCAGGGGAGGGTGGTTGCGCCATGCTAACCCCGGAATGCTGCGTGAGTAGCTGTTGTCACACACGTAAGCATGCTAAATGATGCTGTTTGTAAAGAAGACATTAATTATGGAGTAACCGCACTGGCGAGACTTGTTATTCGTTGTAATAAACGAATTAGCGTTTCCGGGCAACACAAAGGAGATGTTCATTTGCTAGCTGAGTGACTGAGGGACGTAAGGGTACCATGAAGGATGCTGGCAATGATGGAGATGATAATTGCGGTCAGGATGATGTTGAAGATAATGACAACGTTGACAACATTATCAATAATTCAAAATTCATCACAGTGATGGAAATAGAAATGATATAAGTATTGATAATAATAATGATGAGAGTAATGAGATTAATAATATGAATAACGATGATATTGATAATGATGATGATAATGGTAATAGACTAATGATTATAGTGATAATGATATTGATAATGATAATGATGATGACAATAGCAATGATAATAATGATAGGAATGATGGTAATAATAATCATAATAATAATGTTAGTAATGATAAACATTAAAATAATGATAATGGTAACATCAACAGTAATGATAACAATGAGGACAATGATTATAATAATGATAATAGTTGCAATACTCTTCATTTCTTAAAGTTTCATGTTAATTTCCTCTTTCTACCTTCCTTTTCCTCTTCCTCTTCTCTTTCTCCTCCTCTTCCGTTTCCCCTTCTTGTATTTCCTCTTTCTTTTTTCTTCGTTTCTTGATCCTTTTGCGATTTCCACCCCGTCTTCCTCTTCTTCTTCGTCCGCTTTCCTTCTCTTTTTCCTTTTGCTCATCTCCCTTTTCCTCCTCTTACTTTTTCACCTATTCTTTTTTCTTCCGTCCCCCTCCCCCTCTCTCTCCTCTTCCCTCTCCCTTCTCCTCTTCTTTCCTCCCCCTTCCATTACCCTTCTCCCCGCCTCATTCCCCCTCTCTCTCCATCCTCGCCTCTCCTCCTTCCCCCACCCTTCTCCACTCTCCTCGTCCTCCCCCTCCTCCCTTCCCTCCCTCTTCATCCTCTCTCCCTACTCCCCTCTTCCCCCTCTTCCCCCTCTTCCCCCTCCTACCCACTCCACCCCTCTCTTTCCCCTCCCCTCTC
>NW_028234433.1:19091884-19095534 GCF_977035675.1 Penaeus japonicus
CATCATCATCATCATCATTATCATCATCATCATCACATCATCATTATCACTATCATCATCATCACTATCATCATCATCATCATTATCGTTATCATTATCATTACCATTATCATCATCATCATCATCATCATCATCATCCGGTTTATTCCTTCCCTCCCTTTATGATATACCTCCCATCCCCTTCCCTCCTCCTCCTCCTCCTCCCTCCCTACTCCTCTACCCCTCCCTCTGCCCCTGTCCCCTTCCCTCCTCCTTATTAATCTCTCTCCTCTTTCTCCCCTTCCCAAATATCCCTCTCCCCTCCTCCTCCTCTTCTCCCTCTCCCTACGTCCCTCCCTCCCTCTTCCTACATCCTATCCCTCCCTCCTTCCGACCCCTCTCTCCCCTTTCCCTCTCCCTTCCTATCTGCCCTTTCCCTCCCTTGCTTGCCCTGTACTCCCTCTCCCTGCCACACTTCCCCACCCTCCTCGCCTCCCCTCCCTCCTTCTTCTTCCCCCTCCTCTCCCTCCCTCTCCCTCCCCCTACCCCCTCCTCTCCCTCCCTACATCCTCTCCCTCCCTCTCCCTCCCCCTACCCTCTCCTCTCCCTACATCCTCCCCCCTCCCCCTTTCCCATCCCTCTCTCCCCTTTCCCTCCCCCTACCCCCTCCTTTCCCTACATCCTCTCCCTCCCCCTCCCCCTTCCCCCTCCTCTCCCTCCCTCTCCCTACATCCTCTCTCCCCTTTCCCTCCCCCTTCCCCCTCCTCCTCCGCAGCCCCTGAGGTGTAGTTATGTTCAGCACACTATAAAGCCTGAATAACAACTACGAACTCTCTTACTTTCGTGTTCTCCTTTTTCTTCACTTCATTCTTGACCCCTCTCTCTTTCTCTCGCTTCCGCTTTCTACTTTTTTCCCCTTCCTTTCCTTTCTTCTTCTCCTTTCTGTTTTTTTTTTCTCTCTCTCTCTCTCTTCTTGCATTCTATTTTTCTTTTCTTTCTTTTTTTTGGTTCCTTCTTCTCTTTCTTTTCGTTTTCTTTTTCTTCTCTTTTTCTTCTCTTTCTCCTTTTCCCTTTTTCGGTTATTTTTATTTCTTATCCCACCCCCCTTTCTCTTCTTCGTTTTTTTCTTGTCATCCTCCACTTTTTCTTCTTTTTCTCGTTTCTTTTCTTTCTTCCTCTACTTCTCGTTCTTCCTCCCTCCGTTATTTGCTATTTTCCCCTCTATTCCTCATATACCTTCCCTTCTTTCCTCTTTTTGCCTACTCCTCTTTTCTCTTATTTTTCCCTCTTCCCCCCTTCCTTTCCCTCTTCCCCTTTCCCCTCCCTCCTTTACCTCTCCTCCTCCTCCTCCTCTTTTCCCCTCGTCCTTCTACCCTTCCCTCCACCTCAACCTACTCTCCTCTCTCTCCCCATCCTACTTTCTTTCTCTCTTCTCATCCCTCCACCCCCCTTTGTTTACCTTCTCCATAGATACCCCCCTCCCCCCTCCCCAGGTTTTTTTTGCACTAACCCTTTTCAATGATCTGTTGAAAGTCTTGTCAATAGTTGTGCGCTTATCATTGTTCTCAAAATATTGTTAGTCTGTTTATTATTTTTGTTTTAATTATCATTGCCAATAATATCATATTATTCATGATAAGGATGATAGTAATATTTATGATAACAATGTTGATAATAATAATCATAACATTATAATGTTAATGATAGTGACAATGATAATGAGAGTGATAATAGTAATGATAATAATGATAGTAATTATGATAATAATGATAATATCAATAACTATGATGATAATGATAATCATAACAATAACGTTGATCATAATAAAGATGTTGATGATGTAAAAGACGATATAATAATAACAATGATAGTTATAATAATCATTATAATGATAATAAGGGTGATAGTGATATCAATATCTGATATTATAATTACTTTCATTGTTATCATCATTATCATAGTATCATCATTATTAACATTATCATTATTGCTTTTTTATTAGTATCCCTATTACTTTTATCATTATCATCAAAACTTTATTAACCATGATAATGATAAAAAAAATAATGATGATAACAATAATAATAATTACCAAATGTGTCTCCCTTTTTGTGTTGAATTTTATCATTCAACAAAGAAGTTGCAATTAATCAATCCACCAACATTCTCACGGCTGTCAACTTGCATATTTCATCTCTGAGTTTTAGTGATTAGTGAAAGGAGAGAAGACACATAGGCTAAGAAGATAAATCAGATAGATAGGTTGACAAAGGTCGATAGATATATAGACATATAGATAAATAAAGGTAGGTAGATGTATGGACGGGAAGGAAGGCAGAGGGGGTGAAGAGAGAGAGAGAGAGAGAGAGAGAGAGAGAGAGAGAGAGAGAGAGAGAGAGAGAGAGAGAGAGAGAGAGAGAGAGAGAGAGAGAGAGAGAGAGAGAGAGAGGGGAGAGAGAGAGAGAGAGAGAGAGAGAGAGAGGATAGAGAGAGAGAGAGAGAGGAAGAGAGAGAGAGGGAGAGAGAGAGAGAGAGACAGAGAGAGGCGAGAGAGAGAGAGAAGTGGAAGAGAGAGAGTGAGAGAGAGAAGCCGAGAGAGAGAGAGAACGAGAGAGAGAGGAGAGGCAGAGGAGAGGCATGAGAGAGGCAGGAGAGAGGCAGAGAGAGAGAGAGAGAGGAGAGAGAGAGGAGAGAGAAGAGAGAGAGAGAGAGAGAGAGAGAGAGAGAGAGAGAGAGAGAGAGAGAGAGAGAGAGCGAGAGAGATGGGGGGGGGGGAGGGCAGAGGGACAGACAGGGAGGCACTAACTGTGAGAGAAATATAGACAGAGAGAGAGTCAGACAGACAGACAAACAGAGAAACAAACATACAGCGCAAGAGATAGAAAGAACGAAAAAAAAGACGAAAGCGAATCAGAACCGAATCAAGTCAAAGACCAAAGCAAAGCAAGAGCGCCCGAGAGAAAGAAAGAGAGAAAGAGCTAGGGCAGTCGCGTGCAGAAAGGGGCGAGGAGCGAGGAGAGCCAATGATTGCGAGGCTCGTCATTATTACGTTAAAAGCATCATCGCCAGGCATAATCTGTACTGCCGTCTGAGTGATGGCCAACGCACGCAACACGCCATCGCTATCATCATCAACCTTCGCTCCTAATGATTTAAACATCGCTAATCGTTCCTTTTTAATGTACGTTATTATATTAAAAGGAGGGGGAGAAGGGGGGGTAGGGGTAGGGATGAGGGAAAAAGGGAGATGGCCAAAGATAATGGGGATAATAGTCGATATAGTCGAATGTTTAAAGTCTCTCCGAAGCCAACATGGCGTCGAGTTTCCCGCCTTTTTCCAAAGACGAAAAGAGAATGAACGGGAACCAATTCTTTTGGGAAATGTCACCACGACCTGGCAACGCCGCGGGACCGAAACCCTCGTACACTCATAATTTCATCTCGCGACACCGTCAGCCTTTTACCAAAATTAAAATGAAGGAAGGTGTTGCTGTAAAATTTATATGGCTAGGCTCGTAGAAAAATCTTATACTCGGGGTCCCTCCTCCACCCCGGGCACGCACGGCGCCTCTCTTTTTCTTCCTCTACTTTTTTCCTTCTTGCTCCTTCCTTCCTTCCTCTCTATCTCTCTTGTTTCCTGTTCTATTTCTTCTTCTTCTTTTCCCTTTTTT
>NW_028234433.1:19095634-19100634 GCF_977035675.1 Penaeus japonicus
CGTCCCTCCCCCTCCCCCTCCTGCCGCAGAAGCCGAAGCCGACGTTTACAGGAAGATTCTTGACGCTCCCGACGAACACCAATCAATATCTGGCTCTTGACTGACCTCAGCGAGACGAAGAAAGGAAGGAAGGGAGAGAGATGGAAGAGAGGAGGGGGAAGAAGGAAGGGAGAGGGAAGGAGAGAGGGAAGGATAGGGTGAGAGGATGAGGGAATGGGAGAGGGAGAGGGAAGTGGGTGAGAGGGAGAGACGGAGAGGGAGAGGGCGAGGGAAGGATAGGAGAAATCTGAAGGATGAGTAGCTTACATGTAAATGTAAGTAGTGGGTGAACGGAGAGGGAGCAGAAAGGTGAAGGGTGAAGGGGATAGAGACAGGAAGTTAGGAGAGGGGTGTGGACTCCACACCCCTCTCCTCCACACTGTGGAGGGTGAGAGGTTGAGGTGGGTGGGGGGGGATTGGGAGAGGGAGGAAAGGTAAGAAAAGGAAGGATAGAGGGAAGACAAGAGGATAAGGTAGAGGGAGGGAAGAGGGAGAGTAAGATGTTGAGTGTGAGGGTAAGGATGAGAGAGAAGGAATGGAAAGGAGAAAGGTGATGAAAAGAGAGAGGAAGAAAGGGAGAGAGAAACAGGAATAAAGGAAATGAAGAATGAAGGGACGAGGGAGAGAGAGAGAGAGAGAGAGAGAGAGAGAGAGAGAGAGAGAAGGAGAGAAAGAAAGAGATTTACACACTGATGAATATATTTTCGGTGCATTTTATCTAATTTCTTTCTTGTGCATATTTCAATTCTTCTGTTGCTTGATTATCATGTGAAAGACATATCAAACGTCCATACCAGAAAATTCAAATTGATCGAAGAAAAACTAATTAAGATAGATTAACAAAGATAACAAAGGAAATATTCTTATCTAAACCTGATCAAAACAAACACATTAGAACGTGAACGTAATTAGTGACTTTTTATCTCTATATTCATTTATTTATCTATTTGCTTATTTGTTTGTTTGTGTTTCTCTATCTATTCATGCATCTATTTATTTACATATACATATATCTATCTATCGATCTATCTATCTATCCATGCATCTATCCATCCATTTATCTATCTATCCATGATCTATCCATCCATCCATCCATCTATCTATAGATATATATATATCCATCCATCTATCTCTCTATCTATCTATCTATCTAGCTATCCATCCATCCATCTGTCTATCTATCTATCTAATCTATTTATTCAGGTATCTATTTCTTTTCTATCTAAGTCATCTATCTATTTTTTCAGGATCTGTTTTCTCAAAATCATTGAAACTCTAATTAACCATAATTACATTCCTTCTAATTCTAAATGTTATTATCCAATCATCGCATTTCATTATGTAATCATATGTCTTCAATTTGCTGCTTACATATCTATTCTTATGTCTATATCATTCTTATCTTTTTCATTTATTAACTAACTTATTTATTTGTTTAATTATTCTGCTTTCTTGGGTGTCTATCTGTTTTTGTTTTTGTTTTTTTATTTGCATATTATTTGTCGTATATTCACAAGTTTATTTACATATTTAGTAAAGTGGTGATAGATATTGAGAGAAGAGGGAGGACAGAAAAGAAATGATATATATAAACCGATAGAAGAAGAAGAAGAAGAAGAGAGAGAGAGAGAGAGAGAGAGAGAGAGAGAGAGAGAGAGAGAGAGAGAGAGAGAGAGAGAGGGAGGGAGGGAGGGAGGGAGGGAGAGAGAAAGAATCCAACCAATTTTTTTGTTCCATCCTTATCAAATATAACGTCTTGCAATCTCTCAAAGAAGGAGTATCAAGGTGCAAACACAAGCCTCCGAAAGTGACCCTCTTCGCTACCACCTCTGAGTGCCACCTTCTTTTTTCCTCGTTTATTGTGTTTCTCTCTCTCTCTCTCTCTCTCTCTCTCTCTCTCTCTCTCTTCTCCTTTTTGTTTTCTCTTCTCTTTGGGTTTCGCTTCATCCCTTCTTTGAGACTGGCTTTACACCTGGCTGGAAGTTCTTCATAAAACTCTGTTTATGATCCATACAAGTACAAGGACAGATATTGAAACAGAACACACACACACACACACACACACACACACACACACACACACACACACACACACACACACACACACACACACACACACACAAACACACACACACACACATATATATGTATGTGCATGTGTATATCTATATATACACATGTCTATATATACGGTATATATACATGTATGTATAACAATAATACACATATGTAAAAATAAATTGCACTTAAAGTGGAGGTTTCTAGTAACATTCTAAGACTCTAAGTACCCTGAGAGCATAAAACCCAATTACTCCTTTAATAACCATTGGCCAGTGATGTTATTAAGTAAATCAAAGAGCAAAATAGCCTTGTTTTCTGGCAGTTACTTCCGTTAACGCGTTTGAAACATGTCCAGCTGACGTGACATAAACACAAGTGACGTCATGTAGAGGTCGGTTACTTTACAGAAACTCAGATCGAGTCGGGAATTACTATACAAGATACTTGCTTATAACTTAATGAATTACCTTTACATAATATTATACCACAGCATATCAGGAACGTTAGTATATAATACACTCCAAGCATATCCTCCCATTTGAAAATTATACGCTAACTACCCGAACAATACTGCCCATCAGCTGTTACAAATGGCGGCTAGCACCAGTCAGCCTAAACAACTATTTCGCTATTTTAAAGTATATCAAGCGAGTTTAAAACACATTCCCTATTACTTAATCAAACATCACTTTACTACCCAGCCTCTCAGACAATATTCGGTTGAAATGTGTAGGCCAATTGGAGTTACGGCAAAGTTATTGTTTTACTCCCTTCTCTAATAGGGAATTAAATTTATGGCGCGTGAAGGTTTGGATCTTATACTCGGCTTGTCATTCTTTAAGGGTTCAAATAAGAATGAGAATAATGGCGATGATGATAAGGATTATGAGAATGATAACGTTGATGATGATTAATGGTGATAATACTCCTAATGATAATGATGATAATACTTCTAATGATGATGATAATGATAATGAGCATGGTGATGATAATGATAATAACAATAATGATATTGATACTAAAATGATAATGATAACAGTCATACTAATAATAATAATAATAATAATGATAATACTAAGAGAGAAAAAGAGAGGCCGAAAAAGAAAAAAAGGCTAGACAAAGAGAGAAAGGGAGTTAGAGGAATCGAAAGAGAATCCGAACGAGAGAAAGAGATAGAAGCCGGAAGAGAAAATAAGAACGAGACAAGGAAAGAGAGAGAGAGTGAGCGAAAGAGAATCCAAGAGAAAGAGAGAGAGTGAGAGAAAAAGAGCGAAAGAAAATCCGAGAGAGAGTGTGTGTGTGCATGTGTCTGAGCGAAAGAGAGTCCGAGAGAGAGAGAAAGAAAGAGAGAGAGAGAGAGGGCACGTGTGAGCGACCGCGTTAATTCCCCGAGATTAAGAGCCGCTATCTGGCTGGTCCACTCCCGCCTCTCGCTCTCTCACACTTGAAGATTTAAAGCCAAAGTGGATTGTCTCGAGTAAATTCTTTATCCAGGAGCGGCACCAGGAGCCTTCACTACGTAAATACAGAGATAACGAGGGGGACTAGGAGGAGGAGGAGGAGAGAGGGAGGGGGGGTAGGACGAGTAGGGGCTGAAGAGGAGGGAGGGGGGGGAAGGATGAGTGGGACTGAGGAGGAGGAGGAGTAGGAGGGATGGGGGAGGAAGGACGAAGGGGACTGAGGAGGAGGAGGTTGGGGGGAGGGGGGGAGGACGAGTGGGGACTGAGGAGGAGGAGGAGGAGGTGGGGGGAAGGAAGGGCGAGGGGGGGCTGAGGGAGGAGAGAAGGAGGAAGGTGGAGGGTGGGGGAGCTGAGGGAGGAGGAAGGAAGGATAGGAAAGAGGAGGAGGAAGAGGGAGGGAGGGGGAAGGGGGGAGGAGGGAGGAGAAATATGTTGGAGGGTGAGAGGTAGGAAGAAGGAGGAGGAGTATGTAGGATGGGTAGGAAGGAGGAGAAGGAGGGAGAGGGACATGAGGTAAGAAGGAGGGGGAAGGAGAGGGAGGAGGTAGAAGGGGGAGAAAGGAAAGGAAGAGGCAGAAGGGGAGAAGGAGGGGGGTGGCAAGAGGAGTGGCATAAAGTAAGGAGGAGGGAGGAGTAGGAGGAGGAGGAGAAGGAGAGGGAAAAAGAGGAAGAAATTAATATAGGAGGGGGAGGAGAAGGGGGAGAGAAAAGAAACATGAAGTGAAGAAATGGAGAGAGAAGGAGGGAAGAAGAAAAATGGAGGAGGAGGAGAGGGTAGGAAGGGAAGAAGGGAAGAGGAAGAGTTAGAAGAAGGGCAAAGAGGGAAGAGGGAAGAGGGGAAGGAAAGGGAAGAGGGAAGGGGGGAAGGAAGGAAGGGAAGGGGGGAAGGAAGGAAGGGAAGAGGGAGAGTGAGAAGAAAGGAAAAGTGGCAAAGAGGAAAGAGAGAAGAGGAGATAAGGGAAGAAAGCGGGAGAGACAAAGAGGGAAGAGGAAAGAGGGGAGAGAGAAGGAACTTATCATTCGCGTCTTTTATTTCGTGTAGACACATCAGCCAACTTTAGTCTTAATCTTATTATTCCGCCATTTGTCTTCTCTTTCGTTATCTTTTTCTTTTCTTTTCGGTTGTCGTTCTTTTTTATTATTGTTATTTTCTTCTTACATCTTTATTTGTTTCTAATTACTTCTTCTTTTTATGTTTCTTTTTTTTCCTCTTTCCTCTCTTTTTTTCTCTCACTCTGTCGCATTATTTCATGCTTTATTTCATTTTATTTTTGTTTCTTTATTATTCCTTTTTATCTTAGGTTTTATTTCCTTCTTGTTTTCCCCATCTTACAGATTTTTTTTTTTCTTTTCTTTTCTTTTCTGTTTCTGTCTTTGCTGCCTCTCCCTTTCTCCCATCATCTTTCTCTCTCTCTGTCTCTCTCTCTGTCTCTCTCTCTCT
>NW_028234433.1:19113134-19123134 GCF_977035675.1 Penaeus japonicus
GAGAGAGAGAGAAGGCGAGACGGAGAAGGAGAGAGAGAGAGAGAGAGAGAGAGAGAGAGAGAGAGAGAGAGAGAGAGAGAGAGAGAGAGAGAGAGCGTCTATATATATGTGTGTGTGTGTGTGTGTGTGTGTGTGTGTATGTAGGTGTGTGTGTGTGTCTGTCTGTGTATGTATATGTGTTTGTGTATGTGTGTGTGTGTCTGTGGGTGTTTGTATGTATACGTGTGTGTATGTATATCTCATCGTATATCGTATATATCGTGCGTGTGTATGTCTCTCTGTTAAAATGTTTGAATCAAGAGAAGAAAGAGGAGAAAGAGGAAAGGGAAACCAATGAATTAAGTCAAGAAGGGAAGAATTTGGCCAATGGGAAGGAGGGGGGGGGGTTCTGAAGAGGCTGTGAAGGTACAATGTCTATTATCGTGTTTGTAACCTCCCTCACCCTTCCCCTCCCCTCTTACTTCCCCTACATAGCACCACTCCCCTCTCCTACTCCCCCCCCTCCCTTCCCCTTCCCATGCCCTCTCCTCCTCTCCTCTTAACCTTTTCCTCATACCCCTTCCCCTTTCCCCATCTTCACCCCCCTCCCCCAACCTCCATTCCCCATCCCCCTTCCCTCCGCATCCATGTCCCCTTCCCTTTTCTCCTCCCACTTCTCCTCATCTCCAGCCTCCCTTTCCTTTTCCCCTCCCCCTTCTGCTTCTGTCTCTCTGTGTCTCTCTTCTCTTTCTCTCCCCCTTCTTTCTTTTCTTCTTCCTGTTCTGTCTTCTTTCTCTTCTTTCTGGCTCTTCTATGCTTCTTGCTTGTCTCTGTCCTCGTGTTCTTTCTTCTGTTTCTGTTGCTCTGACTTCTTGCGTTCTGACTTCTCTGTTATCTCTTGTCAGTTCTCCCCTTCTCTGTTTCTTCTTCTCTGCTTTCTCTGGGCTTCTTGTCTGTGCTGTCTGCTGTCTCCTTCTTTCTTTGGCTTCTGCTGCTCTAGCTTCTCTCTGCGTGGCTCTGATCTTCATCCGTCCCCTCCCACCTTCCTCTCTCCTGCTTCTTTCTCTTGTCTGTTTTCTATCTGTCTCTTTATCTTCAGCTAGCTTCTTCTGGTTTCCCGATCCTTTCTTGGTGTTCTCTCCTAGTCTGTCCCTGTCTTCGTTCTTTATTCGCTGTCTTTCTTTCTTCTCTGGCCTCTGGTTCTTTCTGCTCTCTCTTCTTTCTGTCTTCTTTCTCTCTACCTGTGCTCTTCTTCTTTCTCTCTTCTTTCTGCGCCCTTACTTCTGAACATCTATCTCCTCCCCCTTCTGCTCTTTCTCTTTCCTCTCTTGCTGTCCTTTGCTGTGTCCTTCTTCTCCTTGCCCCCTTGCTGTCTTTCTCTTCTACTCTTCTTCTTTCTCTGGGTCTCTCTGTGATCTTCTGCTTGTTCTATCTGCTCTCTTCTGTTCTGTGTCTCTGTCTCTCTTCTCTAGCTGTTCTTCTCTCTCTGCTGTCTTTTTCTCTGTCTTCTCTGTGTTCTTTCTATCTTCTATCTCTTCTCTTCTCTTGTCTTCTTCTGCTCTCATTTCTTCTTTTATCCTTTCTGTCTTGCTGTCTTATCTTGTCTCTTCTCCTTCTTTCGTTTTCTTTTTCCTGATCTCTCTCTTTCTGATTCTCTTTTCTCCCTGTCTTTCTCTCTCTTGCTGCCTTCCTCTACTCTTCCGCGTTACTTCTGCCTCCCCCTTCTTTCGTCTCTTGTCTCTGTTCTGTGTTCTCTCTTCTGCTTGTCACTTTCACTTCTTTCTCTTTCTATCTTGTCTCTGTCTCCTGTTCTCTCCTCTATCTTCTGTTCTCTCTTTTTCTCTATCTATCTTCTTTCTATCTTCTCTCTTTTCTCATTCTTTGCTTCTTTCTCCTCTCTTCTCTATCTGTCTTCTCTTGTCCCCCTTCTGCTCTGTCTTCTCCTTGTCTTCTCCCCCCCCTTCTGGTTCTTCGCGTAGCTGCTCTTCATCTGTCTTCTCTTTATTCTTCTTTCTTCTTCTGTCTTCTGCTCTATTCACACTGTTCTTTCTTTCTTGCTTTGATCTTCTCTTCTCCCCCCTTCTTCTGTCGTGTCTGCCTCTTTCTTCCTCCCTTCCTCTGTCTGTTCCGTCTTTTTCTTCTTGCTCTAAGCTTGCTCTCTATTCTTGCTTACTGTGTCACTAACCCTCTCTTCTCTCTTCTTCCTTCTAGATTCTTTCTCTCTTTCTGCACTCTGTCTCTTCTCCTTTCTCTTCTCACTCTACTTTCTCTGCTGTTTTCTGTTCTGGCTTTCTCCCCTTTCTCTGCTGCTTCTACTCTCTTCTCTTCTCGCTGCCTTTCTTCTCTCTTTCTCATCTTTCTGTCCTGATCTCTGTCTTTCACTGATCTGCCCTTTCTTTCTGTCTTTTCTCTTCTGTCTCTTCATCTCTGGCTGATGTTCTGCTCTACTTCTACTTTTTTTTCCTCTTCTTTCTTCTTCTTCAGACTCTCTTCAATCCCCCTCTGTCCTCTCTTCTTGCTTCTCCCTTCTCCTATCTCTACTCTGTTCCTCTTCTTCATCTAATCCTCTGTCTGCTGTTCAGCCCCCTTCATGGCTGCTTTCTCCTTCTACCCTTCTTTCTTTTCTGCTGCTTGACGTTCTTCTCTGGCTCTGCTTCCTGTCCTGTTTTCCTTTCTTTCTCTCTTCTGTCTCTTCTCTCTTTCTTGGTTCTTTCTCCTTCTTTTGCTTCTCTCTACTTCTTCTACCCCCTTCTGCTTTTCTTCTGTGTCTTTCTTTCTTTTTCCAGCTGCACTCTGCCTTCTTTATCATACTCTCTGCCTTCTTTCTTCTTTTCTTCCCCCTTCTCTCTGAATCTTCCTTCTTTCTGATGCTGTTTCTCTTCTTTCTCTTTTCTCTTGTTCTTTCTCTGCTGTACTTTCTGCTCTAACTTCTGCTTTACTCCTTTCTTGTCTGGCTATTCTTGCTTTCTGCTATCACTCTCTGCTGTTTCTGTTTCTCTGGTGTTCTACCTCCCTCTCTGGTTCTGATGTCTCTGTCTTGCTTTCTGTCTTCTCTTCTGGTGTTCTCTTTTCGTCTGTGCTTCACTCTGCTCTTCTTTCTACTTCTCTCTGTCTGCTCTTCTGTCTTTGTTCTGTTCCTTGCTTTCTTGCATGTGGGTCCTGGTGGTCCTGTCAGTCTTCCTTACTGCTGTCTTGTCTTTTCTGGTTCTCCCTTCTCTTGGCTTTCTGTGCTTTCTTCTCTTCTTCTTCTTGAGTCTCTGTTTCCTCCCCTTTTTTTCTTTTTGTCTGGTGTGTTTTCTCTCTGTCTTCTTTCTGTTATCTGTTGTCTGTCTCTGCTCTGCTATTTCGTGCTCTGCTCTTTCTTTCTCGTTCCTCTTCATCTGTTCTTACTGTTCTTCCTCCTGCTAATCTCTCTCTGCTTCTCCCTATTCTCTCTTCTCTTACTTGCTTCTTTTCTTCTACTGTCTCCTGCTTTCTTCTATTTCTGTTTCTTCTTCTGCGCTCTGTTCTTGTCTCTATCTCTACTTTCTTTCTTTCTCTCCTTCTCCCTTCTTCTCTGGCTGTCTCTCTTCTTCTGTCTCTGTCTCTCTTTGATTCTGCTTCTCTTACTTGCTTCTGTTTCTTTCTATCTATTCTCTGATCTTCTGTCTGTATCTGGTTCTCTTCTGCTCATCTTCTCCTCTGTCTGTTCCTTCTTTCTGTTCCTGTCTTCTCTTTCTTCTTTGTAGTTCCTCTTCTTCTCTGATCTGCTTACTGTTCTTTCTGCTTACTGTTCTTGTCTGTTCTGTCTGTATCTACTCTTCTTGTTGGTCCTTCTCTCTTCTGCTATCTTTTTCTAATCGCTCTCTGTTCTCTCTTTCTGTTCTTCTCTGCTAATCTGTCTGCTTTCTGGTGCTGTTCTAATCGTCTTGTCTTCTTCAGTCTTCTTTTCTTCTTGCTTTTTCTTTCTCTCGTTCTCCTGTCTTCTTCTCTCCTGTGTTCTTTTTCTCCGCCCTTCTTTAGGTTCTGTCTGCTTCCTCTCTTGTCTTATCTGCCTTCTTCTTCTTCTTCTATCTCTTGCTTTCTTTCTCTTTCCTTCTTCTTTCTCTTTTATCTGTGCTCTGCTTCTGTCTGCTCCTTTCTTCTTCTGCTCTCCCTTCCTTCTTTCTCTTCTCACTGTTCTCTTTCTTCTGCTATCTTTCTCTTCTTCTCTTACTGCTCTTTCTCTTTCTGCGGTATCTGTTCTCTCTGTCTGTTTTGTGTTCTGTCTCTCTTGCTCTGTGCTGTCTGTGCTCTTTCTTCCTATCTGCTATTCTGTCTGTCTTCTCTGTCTGGCTTCTTCCTTTCTCTCCTTTTCATCTTGCTGTCTACATTCTTCTTCTTCTTTCTATCTGTCTGTTTACTGGTCTCCTCTGATTCTGATCTGGTTCTCTTCTTCTCTCTTCCTCATCTTTTCTGTCCTTTCTCTTCTGTCGTTCTCTGCTCTCTTCTTCTTGCTTTTCTCTTTGTCGCCCTTCTACTGCTTTCTGCTGTCGTGTCTGTTCTCTGGGCTGGTCATGCTGATCTTGCTTCTTGTCTTTCTTCTCTGTCTGACTTTCTCTTTTTTTTTCTGCTGTCGTGCTGTCTGGTTTCTCTCTGTAATCTTCTGCTTGCTCTCTGTCTGTTCTGCTTTACTTCTCTTTCTGGCTGTCTTCTTCATTCTTCAGTCTCGGCTCTGCTTCTGTCGTTCCTTGTCGCTTCTTCTCTTTGACGTATTCACTGCTGGTCTTCTTCCGTCTGCTATTCTGTCTTTTCCTGAATCTCTTCTCTTCTTCACATCTGGTCCTGGGCTCCTTCTCTGTTCTTGTCTCTGGCTCTTTCAGTCCCTTCTTCGGTCATTCTTTCTTGCCTGTACTCTCTTTCTCTTGCTTATCCTCCTGCTCCGTTGCTTTGTTCTGTCCCCCTTCTGCTGCCTCTGTTTCTTTTCTGTTCTTCTGGTAGATCTGTGATCTTATCTTTCTTGCTGGTCTCTAGGCTGTGCTGACTGTTATTCTCTGCTCCTGTGCTGTCTGTTTTCCTTCTCTTCTCTTCTGTTTCTCCTCTTCTGTTCTTCTGTTCTTTCTTTGGTATTCTCTTCTGCTCTGACTCTTCCATTCTCTTTCTCTGGCTTTTTGCTCTGCTGGCTGCTCTGTTGCCCGCTCTTCTCTCTTCTTGTATTCTCCTGGCTGTCTTCTGCTCCCCCTATCTTGCTCATTTTTCTGGGCTCTCAGCTGCTTGGTCGTTCGTGGGGGGGGTTCTGGTCTTCTTTCTCTCTGTCTACTCCTGGCTCTTCTTTTCGTATCTCTTCTTCTTTGGTCTGGTTCTGTCTTTTCTGCTATCTCCCTTCTTCTACTTTCTGCTCTTTCTGCTCCTTGCTGTGTTTCTCTATTCTCTATCTTTCTTCTTTCTGCTTTCTGTTGCTGCTTCTGGCTCTACGTTCCTCTGTTATCAGGTTCTTTCTGTCTCTGTGCTTTGGTTTCTTTCTGCTGCTGGCTTTTTCTTCTGGTCTATGCCTTCTCTTCTGTCTCTTCACCTTCTGGCTGTATCTCTGTCTCTCTCTTTCATCCTTCTCTTACTGTTCTTGTCTGGGTGTCTCTGTCTTTCTTCTTTCTTGTCTTTTTCTTTCTTCTCTCTCTGTCTCTGCTTGCGTTTCTCTTGTGCTGTCTGTCTTTTCTTATCTTTCTGTTCGGCTTATGCTTATTCTTCGAAATCTTCTCTCTCTCTTCTTTCTGTTCTTGATCTTCTCTTCTGCTCTTCTGGTGTTCTCTGCTTCCTCTCTCTGTTCTTGTTTCTGCTTCTTAGCTTTCTCTCTTCTGGTGTCTGTCTGGTCCTTACTTTATCTGCCCCCTTCTCTGTTCTTTTGATGCGTGTGTCCGTCTTGTCCTTCCTCCCCTTCTTTCTTTTACTTCTTCTCGCCCTTCTTCTCTTTCTCGTGTCTTCCTGTCTTGCTGTCTTTCTGTTTTCTTCTCTTGTCGCTGTTCTGTGTCGTGTCTCTGTTTCTTGTTTGCTGTATGCTCTGTTCGTTCTGTCTTCTTTATTCTTCTGTCCTGTCTTCTCTCTGGATTTCTTTCTCTATTCTGCGCTGCTGTTCTTCTCTCTGCTTATCTGTCTTCTGTTCTTCTTCTGCTCTCTCGGCTTCTGAGTCACTATCTGTATCTTCTGTTCTGTCTCTTCTGGACTTTCTGTGCTACGGACCTGTCTCTCTTCTGGTCTGCTCTTCTTGCTTCTCTCTTCTTCGTGCTTGTGGTCTTCTTCTCTGCTCTCGGGTCTTGTCTGTTCTTGTTGCTTCTGCTCTTCTTCCTTCCTGCTGTCTGCTCTCTTCTCTATCCTGTCTGCTTTGCATATGCCTCTTTTCATTCTGTTCTGTCTAAAGGTCTGCTCTTCTGCTGCTTCTGTCTCTCTGTCATGTGCTGCTGCTGTGTGCTCTCTTTTTCTGTTCATTCTGCTATCTGCTGTCTGTTTCTTCTTCGTTCTTCTTGACCCTTCTTGTGGTATCTGCTTCTGCTGCTTCTGGGTTCCTTCGATCTTCTTCTGCTTGCTTCTGTTCTGGTCTTCTCTTCTCTGTGTTCTTCTCCTGCTTTGGTCCTGCTGCCTTGCTCTTGGTCTCTAATTTCTTCTGCCTGTGCTGTGTGCTTCTCTCTGGTTTCTGCTGCTTGGTCTGTACTCCCCCTTCTTGCTGTTCTGGGTCTTGCTCTTTCTTCTTCGAGGTCGTGCTCTCTCTCTCTCTTCTCCTTCTCCTTCTGGTGCTTCTGCTCTTTCTCTGTCTGTCTTTCTCTTTTCTGACTGTCTTTTTCTTTGGTTTCTTCTTCTGTGCTCTCTCTTGCTTTCTGTCGAACTTCTGCTGCTCTGCTCTTCTGCTTGCTGCCTCTTGTCTGGTCTCTCTTCTTTCTCTGTTCTGCTATCTTCCTGGTCTCTGTCTTGTCTGTCTTTCTTGTGTACTGCTCTGCTCCTTCTTGTCTTCTGGCATCGCTTCTCTGGCTGTCATCTTTCTTGTGTGGCTTTGTCCCCCTTCCTGTTCTGTTTACTGCTGCAAGTCTCTGCTTTCTTCTTTTCTCTCTTCTTTCTGCTTTTTTATTTTTTCCCTCTTGTCTGTGCTGATTCTTCTTGTTCTCTCTCTTTCTGCTGTACTCTCTGATCTGTTCTATCGTCTTCTTCTTCTTTTCTCTTTCTCTTCTTCTTTCTTCTTCTCTTCTTCTGGTTTTCTCTCTGGGTCTTTTCTGCCCCCTTCTTTCTGGTCTGTTCTACTTCTTTCGGTTGGTATCTGTGTCTATTCTATTCCGTTACTGTCTCTTGCCCTCTCCTACTTCTCTCTCTTCTCTCTCTGTCTTCTTGCTCTGCTCTGTCTTCTGTCTCTTACTTATCTTGCTTCTGTCTTTTCTTCTGGCCCCTTCTGTCTGTCTCTGACTCTGCTTCTCTTTCTTTCTTCTTTCTTGTGTCTTCCCCTTTCTTGACTCTGTCTCTGCCGCTCTCTCACTCTCTGTCTGAATCTCTCTGTCTCTTCTTCTTCCCCCTTCGCTTCTGTGTTCTGTGTCGCTATCTTCGTGTCTCTTTCTGCTTCTGTCTTTCTTTCTTTTCTTCTTTCTGTCTATTCTTTCTCTCTCTTCTTCTCTTTTATAATTCTTTCTGCTGTCTTTTCTCCTCTGTCTTTCTCTTCTTCTTCTGTCTGTCTCTCTTGCGTTCTTCTGGTTATCTTCTGCTGGGTTCTGCTCTCACTTTCTCTGCTCTCCTATCTGCTTATCTTCTTTCTCTCTCCCCCTTCTTTCTCTTCTATCTTCTCTCTTCGTGTCTCTCTTCTTCTCATGTCTTGTTGCCTTTCTGTGTCTGTTCTTCTTCTGCTCTTCTGCTTTCTGGCTCTTCTTTCTGGTGCTGCTTTTCTTCTTCCTCTCTCTTGCTCACTTTCTTCTGTCTTTTTTGTCTGCTGTCTTACTGAGTTCTGTATCTTTCTTTCTCCCCTTCTCTCTCTGTTCTATACGGTTCTTTCTGTCTGTGTTCTGTCTCTGCTGCACCCCCCCCTTCTGCTGTCTGCTCTTTCTGCTCTCTTCTTCTTCTGTCTCTCTGCCTTATTTTCCTTCTCTGATCTGTTCTCTGGCTACTTGCCTTCTTCTTGTTTCTTCTCTTCATCTGTCTTTCTGTGCTGGTGCATCTGGGGGTCTTCTTCTGTATCTTTACTTCGCTTTTCTGTTCTGTCTGTTGGCTTCTGTTCTGTCTGCATACCTTCTAATCTTTCTGCTTCTTTTCTCTTCTGCTGCTGCTGCTTGAAATCTTTTTCCTTGTTCTTGCTTTTCTCTGCTGCTTCTCTTCTTACTTGCTCAGATTCTTCTGCCTCTATCTTCTCTGTTTCTTTCTTGTCTTAATTCCTTCTTGTCCCCCCTTCTTCTATCTCTTGTTCCTTCCTCTTTTCTTCTCTCTTCTGGCTTCTTCTTCTGTCTTTCTGTCTGATCGTCTCTCTCGGTCTCTGCTTTCCCTGCGTGTGCTCTTCTCTCTACTTCTGTTTCTGTCTTCTACCCTGCTTCTCTTCTGACTGGCTTCTTCTTTCTGTATTCTATCTGGGGTTCTTGTTGCTTCTTTCTTTCGATGTTTTTCTGAAGCCGTCTGTCTCTCTCTGTCTTAGATCTGCATTCTTCTTCTTACTCTTCTCCTATTTCTTTTCTGCTGCTTTCTTCTGTCTTCTTTATCTCTTTCTCCCCTCTTTCTCGGTCTCTTCTTCTTCTCTTCTATTCTCTAGCTCTTCATCTCTGTTCTCCTTCTGTCGCCTTCTCTCTCTAATCTGTCTCTTCGTTCTTGCTCTGCTCTCTTCTCCTTTTCTGAAGACTCTCTTCTGTTCTGCTCTTCTGTCTGTTCCTTCTTTTGTCTTTCTTCTATCTCTACCTTCTTCCCCCGGCTGCGATCTTTCTCTGTCTCTACTGTTCTTTCTCTCCCTTCTGTCTTCTGTTCCTTGGTCTGTCTCTCTGTTTTTTCCTTTACCTTCTTCTGCTTCTTCTTTCTCTTCTCCCCCCTTCTGCTCCTTCTTTATCATCTGTTCGTTGTGCTTCCTCCCTTCTTTGCTCTGCTTCTTCTATCTCTCTTCTGCCTTCTGTCTGTCTGGCTTTTTCTGCTCTTCTGTCTTTGTCTACTCTGTTCTTGCTGCCTCTTCATTCTCTTCTGTCTTCTCTACCCCCTTCTTCGTCTTCTTTGCTTTACTCCTCTTTCTCTGCTGTGGTCTGTCTTCTCTTTCCTATCAGTTCTCTCTTGTCTTTCTTCTGTCTCGGTCCTCTTCCTTCTCTCTTTTTCTTTCTCTTCTTCTCTATGCATTTCTCTCTCTAATTCTAATCTGTCACTTCTGCTACTTCTCTCTTTGCCTCTGCTATCTTCTCTTTTTCTCTTTCTCTCTCTTCTTCTTTCTCTTAGTTCTCTGCTGCTCTGCTTTCTACGGTCTGGCTTCTTCTGTGCACTCTTCTGCTGTTCTTCCTGTCTCTTTCTGTGGCTGTCTGCCCCCTTCTGGTTTCTGTCCTTTTCTTCTGTCCCCCTTCTCTGTCTGCTACTTCTGTGTTCTGTCTTTCTGGTCTTTCTCTTCTCTCAGATTCTGCTTCTTTCTTTCGTGCTACTCTCATCTTTCTGCTCTCTTGCGCTGCTCCTCTCTGTCTGTCTTCTGTTATCTTATTCTGTCTTCCTTCTTTTCTCTTCGCTGTCCTTCTTCTTCACGTTTCGTGTCTGCTCCTCTTCTGCCCCCTTTCGGGGTCTTTGCTGTTCTGCTCAGCTATTCTTCATCTGCTTGCTATTCCTGGTCTGCTTCTTTTCTAGTCTTACTACTCTCACCACTTCTTCTCTGCTCACTTCTGCTTTCTGGGTTTCTTGTGATTTCGCCCCCTCTTTTTAATTCCCCTTCTCCGGCCCCCTTTTCTGCTTTTCTTCTCTTCTCTGCTTGCTGTTCTTCTGTATCTTTCTGTATCTATCTTTGGTTTCTTTCTTCTTCTCTGCTTTCTGTTCTGCTTCTTATCTTATCTGCTCCTCTTTCTTCTGTTCTCTTCTCTCTCTTCGACTCTCT
>NW_028234433.1:19135634-19143134 GCF_977035675.1 Penaeus japonicus
TTGAAGAGGAGGATTAGGAGAAGGAAGAAAAGGAAAGGGAAGAGGAGGAGGAAGACATGGATTATCTTCCTTTTTTGCGTATCCTCTTTTATCCTTTTCTATTTCTATCCATTTACTTGTTTCTGATGAACACGTCTCTCTCTCTCTCTCTCTCTCTCTCTCTCTCTCTCTCTCTCTCTCTCTCTCTCTCTCTCTCTCTCTCTCTCTCTCTCTCTCTCTTTCTCTCTTCTCTCTCTCTCTCTCTTCTCTCTCTCTCTCTTCTCTCTCTCTCTCTCTCTCTCTCTCTCTCTCTCCTCTCTCTCTCTCTCTCCTTTCTCTCTACTATCTATCTCTCTCTCTTATCTATATCTACTCTATCTATCTATCTATCTCTCTCTCTCTCTCTCTCTCGTCCACTCTCCTCTCTTTCCCCTATCTCTCTCTCTCTCTCTCTCTCTCTCTCCCCCTTCTTCTCCTCTCTCTCTCTCTCTCTCTCTCTCTCTCTCTCTCTCTCTCTCTCTCTCTCTCTCTCTCTCTCTCTCTCTCTCCTTCTCTCTCTCTCTCTCTCTCTCTCGGAAACCTAATTTGATCGGGCATATATATCGCACGAGAAACATTCTTAATGGGACATATATTCTACAGTATTGTCAAAGTTTTTTGCTACATTATTGATCTCGCTCGTAGATGACACAAAACGCCAAAGTTAGAGGCGGAAGCTTAGACATTATTCGAACAACATGACTTAAGTACGTATTCGTTATCAAAATTATGGGGTTTTTAGTCTGCGTGTGGCACTCGGCTTAATGTAGTGCCAAACATGGGTTGGGGACTTGGGGGATGGGGATGGGGGGGAGGGGTTGTGTGTCGACACGAGAGTTCTGGTGGTGAGGTCTTTTTGTTTTATGTTTTGGGAGTTGATTTTTTTTTTTTTTTTTTTTTTTTGGGGGGGGGGGGGGTTGGGGGGGTTGGTTAGGTTCTGTTTGTGTTTTTTTGTGGGTTTTTTTGTTTTTTCGTGTTTTTTGTTATTGTGGGGGGAGGGGAGTTTTTTTGGGGAGGGGAGTTTTATTAACCAAATTGTTAGTATTGTTAATGATTCTGTTTTCGTCCTTCTTCTCCTCCTCCTCATCATCATCATTATCATCATCAATACAACAACAACCTCTTCAACCTCATCATCATCAGCATCATCATCACATCATCATTATCACCATCCTCCTCACCATCCTAATCATCTATCATAATTTTCATATTCCTGATACCAAAGAGCAGTACCAGATTATTTTTCTCTAATATTCTCTTTAACTAAAAATGTTCAAAATGCAATTCAAACAACCATGCAATCCTCCATGCACGCAATTTAAAAATCACAGGAACACAGTCACAGCTACGACCATACAGTCACGACATACATACAGTCACACAACCATGCAATTAGAAAACACAGTAACTGCAAAATCAAACTGCAATTGCACAATCACACACAAATGGACAGCCACACTTTGTGATATAGACACACAATTATGCAATAACAAACCATGCAAATATACAACCACGTAATAATAGAAGGGCGTAAAAATACAACCACACATCACATATAAACACACAGCTACACACACAACCACACAGATAACACACATAAACAACCACACACACATAACACTCTGCATCAACCACATACACACATAACACTCTGCATCAACCACATACAAACAAACACACAGAAACACACATATATAACAACACAACACAAACCGGACTTAACACGAAGGGCACACACAACACAAATCACACACACATAACGCTCTGCATCAGCCACATACAAAAACACAGAAACACACATATATAGCAACACAACACAAACCAGACTTAACACGAAGGTCACACACAACACAAATCACACACACATAACGCTCTGCATCAGCCACATACAAAAACACAGAAACACACATATATAGCAACACAACACAAACCAGACTTAACACGAAGGTCACACACAACACAAATCACACACACATAACAACACAATACCAACCGCAAACACACCAAGAACCATACACACAAAAATACAAAATATACAACTACACACACGTACACAGACATCTAGAGAGAGAGAAAATGAGAGACTGAATAAAACTAAAGGAAGAAACACTGAAACCATATACCCCCCCCCCCCAGAAAAAAAGAGAAAAAAAAGAAAGAAAAGAAAGAAAGACAGAAAGAAAGAAAAGAAAGAAAGAAAGAAAGAAAGAAAGAAAGAAGAAGAAGAAGAAGAAGAAGAATATATAGAAGAAGATAGATTTAGAAGATAGATAGAAGAATTTAGAAGTATATAGAGAGAAGAAAAAAAAAAAAAAAAAAAAAAATATAATATTAATATATATATGAGTATACAAATATATTATTTATATACTATATATATATATATATCTTATATATAAAAGATTTATATATATGAATATAACACACACCACACACACACACACATATATATATATATATACATATATATATATATATATATATATATATATATATATATATATATATATATTCCCAAAAATAATTCAGGAAACACTGACATACAGCCCCCCCTTTTCCCCCCATCCCCCCTCCCCACCTCCTCCCCTCACCGACGCCGGCATTCTGATAGGCTCTGGATCAGGACGCCAGATGACCTGAGGGGAATGACATATGGCTCAGATCAGGTTATCTTAGGTCACGGGCTAGAGTTCCTTTCGGGGAGAGTTAGGGGAGGGGAGGGGGGTGTTATCTTGCGTTGTGCGTGAGGGTGAGGGTGGGGGGTGAGGGGGAGGGGGAGGGGTGAGGGAGAGGGGGAGGGTATGGTTGGGTGGGGGTGAGGAGTAGTGGACAAAGGTGGTTAATGGGGGGGGGGTGGAGGGATGGATATGTGCAAGTTTAGGGGGGGGAGTGTATTTGTGTGTGGATATTTGATATTTTGTTAATTTGCAGGTATTTAGGCTTTATATATAAGAATTTTATTTTCATTCTGTTAAAATTGTTGATATATCTACATCATTCAAACACACAAACACGGTGGTGGTATTATAAATTAATTTAAAGTTATTGTAAAAATAACTATCTATAAGTGTTAAGTGGGGTCAGGTAGTTATACTTAAGGTAAAAAATAATATATTGTGTAAGTAGTAAATAACTTCGCCCCCCCCCCCCCCCCCCCCTCCCCCCTCCTCCCTTTCCCCCTTTCCAAAAAAAATCTCCAAAAACCTTCATCATATCTTCCCCTCCCCTCCCCCCCCCCTCTCCCCTCCCCTAACTTCCCGCTACCTCTAATCACACACGTCTAAGCTTAATCAACCTAATAGAAGTAGATAAATAGTAGATAATAAAAACAGATCTGTCAAACACGACTCAATACATGCATTTCTCCCCCCCCCCCACTCCCTATTCCCATCCCCCTCTCTCCATCTCGTCAATACATCTTACCTGCCCCCCTCCCCCCCCCACACAACAACTCCCTCACTTACCCCCCTCCACCCTCTATCTACACGCTTACCCCACCCCCCCCTCCCCCTACCCCACCCCTCCCCCTCTCCCCCCTCTATCTCTCCTTCTCGCTTGAGTGGAAGCATCATCACTCTCGTAGCTAACGTGCAGGTGCAGTGTACCAGCTAGTGTGTAGCGCCCCCCCCCCCCTCCGTTTCACCTTTGTAGTCCCCTTTCCATCATTGTAATTGTGGGTATTATAGTGTTATCATTACGAGCGAGCGCCCTTCAAAAATTGATTTTGTTTCCATTGTTATAAGTCATAGTTATGCGGCTGTGTTATCATTATCTTCATACTATCATTATATATACATATACTACATGTATTATAATGTATATACATAACTTTATATATATATATATATAAAAAATATATATATATATATATATATATATATATATATATATGTATATATATATGTATATTAATCCTTGTATATATATATATATATATTATATAATATATATATATTTATATAATTATATATATATATTATATGTGTGTGTGTGTTTGTGTTGTGCGATGTGTGTGTTGTGTGTGTGCGTGTGTGTGTGTGTTGTGTGTGTTTGTGTGTATGTGTGTGTGTGTGTGTGTGTGTGTGTGTGTGTGTGTATGTGTGTGTGTATGTGTGTGCGTGTGTGTGTGTGTGTGTGTGTGTGTGTGTATGTGTGTGTATACATATATATCATTATCATTATCATTATCATTATTATTATTATTATTATTATTATTATTATTATTATTATTATTATAACTTCATCTTATATTTTATAATTCCGCTTTCCGTGCTACACTCAGTAGTTGGTCGACGCAAAGGTTCGGTTATATTTCTTTAAATCATTCCCAGGAATATCCCCCGACTACCTGTAAAAGGTTCCTAGTCGATATCTTTCTTTCTTCTTCTCGCCCTAAGTAGGATGAGATCGCCTAAACACGAACCGTTTTTAAAGCACTTCCAGGAACATTCACAATCAGGGTCGTGTACAGGAGGGAGGGGTTCGTTAACTCCCACTTGAGAAGAAGTAGATGAATAATGAGACAAAAGGTAAACTCCCGTTCAGTTCCTTCTTTGTTTACATTATGAGAGAGACATTCGTTCCGTATAAAAAAAAAAAAATCACACACACTGATCTTAATAATCACACTAACCTTTTCATTCATCCTGACCTACCCCCTCACCCCCTTCCCCCTACTTCTTTCATCCTTCAGCCCATCCTTCTTTTTACCTTCTTTCTCCCTCAAATCTCTCCCACTCTAACCACCATCCCCCCCCCTCATTTTCCCTCAGTTGGGTTTCGTCTGAGTTCTGATGACACCGCTACTCCGCCCTTCACCCTGCTTCGATTACGACCCTTCACCCTTCCTCACGATCATGCTCTCTGTCCTGCACCCGGCAACCTCTCCTCCTCTTGCCTCACTCTCTCAAACCCCCTCACTCCCCCCCCCCCCCCTCCCCCCCCCCCCCCCCCCCGCATGAATCCGTCCTTCCCCGCACCCGTACCGCTGACCTCAAAACTGCCCTCATAACCTGTCACTCATGGCGCAAACGCCCGCACCCCGCACCGTCCCTCCTTCCCTCCTATCTTGCCCTCACCCTTCCCCTCATCGCAACCTCCCTCACCCCTCTCCCTTCCATCATCCCCAATCTTCCCTCACCCGTTCACTCTTTCTCAAAACCTCCCTCCCCCTCCCCATTCCCTCTCCCAATCTGTCCCCTCACCCTTCCACTCATCTCAAACTCTCCCTCACCCAGCTCCACACCCCTTCCCTCATCCCCAATCTTCCCCTCACCCTTCCCTCATCCTCAAACTTCCCCTCACCCCTCCACCCTTCCCTCATCCCCAATCTTCCCTCACATACCTTTCCCTCATTCTCAAACCTCCCTCACCCCTCACCCTTCCCTCATCCCCAATCTTCCCCTCACCCTTCCCTCATTCTCAAACCTCCCTCACCCCTCACCCTTCCCTCATCCCCAATCTTCCCCTCACCCTTCCCTCATTCTCAAACCTCCCTCACCCCTCACCCTTCCCGCAGCCACAATCTTCCCCTCACCCTTCCCTCATTCTCAAACCTCCCTCACCCCTCACCCTTCCCTCATCCCCAATCTTCCCCTCACCCTTCCTCGCATCTCAAACCTCCCCCTCACCTCACCTTCCAGCTCATCCCCAATCTTTCCCCTCAAACACCCTTCCCCTTCATTCTCAAACCTCCCTCTCCCCTCACCCTTCCCTCATCCCTTCATCCCCAATCTTCCCCTCACCCTTCCCTCATTCTCAAACCTCCCTCACCCCTCACCCTTTCCCTCTTCCCTCCCTCTTTCCTCACCCTTCCCTCATTTCTCGAAACCTCCCTCAACCCCTCCACCCTTCCCTCATCCTCAAACTTCCCCTCACCCTTCCCTCATTCTGCTCTCAAACATCCCTCACCCACTCACCCTTCCTCATCCCCAATCTTTCCCCTCACCCTTCCCTCATTCTCAAACCTCCCTCACCCCTCACCCTTCCCTCATCCCCAATCTTCCCCTCACCCTTCCCTCATTCTCAAACCTCCCTCACCCCTCACCCTTCCCTCATCCCCAATCTTCCCCTCACCCTTCCCTCATTCTCAAACCTCCCTCACCCCTCACCCTTCCCTCATCCCCAATCTTCCCCTCACCCTTCCCTCATTCTCAAACCTCCCTCACCCTACCCTCCCTCATCCCCAATCTTCCCCTCACCTTCACTCATCTCAAACCCCCTCAAGCCCTCACCCTTCCCTCATCCCCAATCTTCCCCTCACCACTTCCCTCATTCTCAAAACCCTACCTCACCCTCACCCTTCCCTCATCCTCAATCTTCCCCTCACCCTTCCCTCATTCTCAAACCTCCCTCACCCCTCACCCTTCCCTCATCCTCAATCTTCCCCTCACCCTTCCCTCATTCTCAAACCTCCCTCACCCCTCACCCTTCCCTCATCCTCCAACTTCCCCTCACCCTTCCCTCATTCTCAAACCTCCCTCACCCCTGCACCCTTCCCCCTCATCCCCATATCTTCCCTCACCCTGCCCTCATTCTCAAACCCCCCTCACCCCTCACCCTTCCCTCACCCTCAAACTTCCCCTCACCCTTCCCTCATTCTCAAACCTCCCTCGCCCCTCACCTCACTCCCTCCTCACCCATGAAACCTCCCTCACACTTAAAACCCCTTCACCTCACTCCCTCTTCACCCATTAAAGCTCCCTCACCCCTCACCCTTCCCTCATCCTCAAACTTCCCCTCACCCTTCCCTCATTCTCAAACCTCCCTCACCCCTCACCCTTCCCTCATCCCCAATCTTCCCCTCACCCTTCCCTCATTCTCAAACCTCCCTCACCCCTCACCCTTCCCTCATCCTCAATCTTCCCCTCACCCATTAAAGCTCCCTCACCCCTCACCCTTCCCTCATTCTCAAACCTCCCTCACCCCTCACCTCACTCCCTCCTCACCCATTAAACCTCCCTCACCCCTCCCCCTTCCCTCACCCTCAAACTTCCCCTCACCCTTCCCTCATTCTCAAACCTCCCTCACCCCTCACCTTCCTCACACTTCCCCTCACCCCATTCTCAAACTCCCTCTCACCCCTTAAAACACCACTTCCCCTCATCCACTCCCTCACCCTTCCCTCATTCTCAAACCTCCCTCACCCCTCACCCTTCCCTCATCCTCAATCATCCCCTCACCCTTCCCTCATTCTCAAACCTCCCTCACCCCTCACCCTTCCCTCATCCTCAAACTTCCCCTCACCCTTCCCTCATTCTCAAACCTCCCTCACCCTTCACCTCACTCCCTCCTCACCCATGAAACCTCCCTCACACTTCGCACTCAGAAACATTACCGAACAACACAGTGTATATAAACAAAACATTTGTCCGCACAGTTAACTATACTTGATAGCACGAGCGGGTAAATTGACTGTTAGTTAATGGGACACAAAACAGTAGCAGCTGCTTCTAAATACAGCAGGCTCAAAGTAGCGGTTAA
>NW_028234433.1:19160634-19164091 GCF_977035675.1 Penaeus japonicus
AAAGACACTCGTTTCCACCCTTTTTGTTTTTTCCTTCCCTCCCTTCTTTTCTCCCTCCCTTCCTCCCTACCTCTCTTCTTTCTTTGCTCCCTCACCCCCTCCCTTACTCCCTCCCTCTCTTCCTCCTTCCCTCCCTCTCTCCTTCCCTTCCTCCCTCCCTCTCTTCCTCCCTCCCTCTCTTCCTCCCTCCCTCTCTTCTTCTCTTCCTTCTTCCCTCTCTTCCTCCATCCCTCCCTCTCTTCTTCTCTTCCTTTATCCCTCTCTTCCTCCATCCCTCCCTCCTCTTCCTTCTTTCCATTTCTCCCTATCTCCTCTTCCTTAAATCACTCTCTCCCTTCCTCTCTCTATTCCTCCCTCCCTCTCTCCCTCCCTCCCTCCCTCTCATCCTCCTTGCTTCCTTTCCTCTCTCCCTCCCCTTCCCTCCCTCTCTTTCTTTCCTCCGTTCCTCCTTCTCTTCCTCCTTCCATCTCTTCCTCCCTCCCTCCCCTTCCCTCTCTCCGTCCCTCCACCTCCTTCCCTCCCTCTCTCCCTCCCTCCCTCTCTTCCTTATTCCCTCTCTCTCTATCTATCTATCTATCTATCTATCTATCTATCTTTCTCTCTCTCTCTCTTACTGTCTCCCTCCACTTCCCATCCTCCCTCCCTCCCTTCCTCTCTTCCTCCCTCCCTCTCTCTTCCTGTCTCCCTCCCCTTCCCATCCTCCCTCCTTCCCTCTCTCTCTTCCTCCCTCCCTCCCTCTCTCCCTTCCTCGCCCCCCTTCCTTCACCCTTTCTACACTTCCTTCTAACCGCGGTTCTGTTTCTGATAAATGTTGCTGCTGTTATTTTCTTCATGATATTATTGTTATCATATTTGCAAATTATCACTATCATAATCAACCTTAGTTATTTTAGTATTCAAAATGATCATCGTTGTTATTGTTAACTATCTTGTTGTTGTTATCTTTAGCATCATTATCATTATTGTGATTTTCAGTGTCCTTGTTATTCTTATTATTGTTATCATTATAATAATTTGTACAATTATCATCATCGTTAATGTTGTTATCATTACCTTTATCATCATCATTATCATAAATTTAAATTTCCTTCTTATTTTTTTATTATTTTCGAAACGGTTTTCATAATTCATATTGTATCATTATCATAATTTTTATCATTATCCCTATTATAACTTTCATTATTTTTATTCTAATCATCATCGTTATTATTATGATTAGCATTAATATCATAATCGTCATTATCGTTATTACTGTCATTATCATTATCATCATTATCATTATTATTATCATGACTATTATTATGATAATTACATAATTATATTAGTATTATTATAATTATCATTATTTTCATTATTATTGTATTGCAATCATCATCATTACCAGCATCATTATTATCATTAGTATTGTTGTAATTATCACTATAATCATCGTCATAATTATTATTACTATTATCATTTCTATCATTGTTATCGTTACCATTATCAGTATTAACGTTATAATTATCATTCTTATATTTTTATCGTCATTATTGTTATCATCATTATTATTACTATTGTTATTATCATCATTATCATTGTTGTTATTGTTATTATAATAATCGTTATCATTATTATTGATATCACCGTTATTGTTGTCATCATCAATATGATTATCATGATTGTTGTTTTTGTAGTTCATGTTGTTATCTTTATCATCATTATCATCACAATCATCATAGTGATGGTAATAATGATGATAATATTGACAATGATAACTATAATGGTAGTAATAATGATTATGATGATAATAGTAATAATAACAATGATGATAATGATAATGGTAATTATGATAATGAAATAGTAATAATAATAATGATAATAATGATGATAATGATAATTATAATAATAATCATAATAATGATGATAAGAATTATCATAATCCTTGCCATCACTTGTTAACATTATTATCATTATCATTCGCATCATTATCATTATGTTTGCAGTTATTGTTGCGTTTCTTAGCATCATTATGAGTACTAGTAGTAAGTAACAGTAGTGGTAGCAGTAGTAATAATCGTAGTAGTAGAAGTGGTAGTAGTACCAGTCGTAATGGTAACAGTATTTTCAACAGTAGTAGTAGTAACAGTAGCAGTATTTTCAGTAGTAGTAGTAGTAGAAGTAGTAATAGTAGCAGTATCTTTAATAGTAGTAATAGTAGTAGTAGTAATAGTAGCAGTATTGTCAGTTTAATAGTAGAAGTAGTAATAGTAGCAGTATCTTTAATAGTAGTAATAGTAGTAGTAGTAATAGTAGCAGTATTTTCAGTTTAGTAGTAGAAGTAGTAATAGTAGCAGTATCTTTAATAGTAGTAATAGTAGTAGTAGTAATAGTAGCAGTATTTTCAGTTTAGTAGTAGAAGTAGTAATAGTAGCAGTATTTTTAGTAGCAGTAGTAGAAGTAGTAATAGTAGCAGTATCTTTAGTAGTAGTAATAGTAGTAGTAGTATTAGTAATATCCTGTACATGATTATTGCTATTACAACTGCTACTACTGTGATTACTATTACCAATATTCAAACATATCCTGCGACTATAACAGTTCCTTTTACTATAACTTTGGTGTTACTGTCCCTCCTGCTCTTGTTTTTGTGCACACTAATGTTGTTGTTTTTCTTGTTGTTGTTGTAATTCTCACTATCATTTTTATTTTTGTTTTCGATATTATCGTTTTTATCCTTGTTATAATTCTTTGTTGCTATTGTCATTATCAGTGTTATTGTCTTGTGTTGTTATTGACGTCTGTTTCCTCCTCTACTGCCTCTTTCTTTATCTTATTTTATTTCTTCTTCTCCTCGTCTTCCTTCTGATTAACCCCCCCCCCCTCTCTCTCTTCATGCTACTCTCGAACATTTCCTCTCTCCTTCTCTCACTCTCTCCTCCTCAGAGCTCTCTCTCTCTCCATACTATCTCTCTCTCTCTCTTCTCCCGTGTGAAGGTGTCTCCCCCCCGTAATCTCTCTCTCGTCCTCCTCTCTCTCTCTCTCTCTCTCTCTCTCTCTCTCTCTCTCTCTCTCTCTCTCTCTCTCTCTGGCGCCGCTGGGTTAGATAGACACGTCCGCCTTCCCTTCCCCCTCCCTACTCCCATCCCTACCCCCTAGCTATTCCCTTTCCCCCTCTCACCCCTTTCTCCTCCCTTCCCCCTTCCCTCTCCAGCCCCCTTCCTTTCCCGACCTCCTTCCCCCTTCCCCCTTCCCTTCATCCCCACCCCTCTCCGTCATCCTCTTTCTTCCTCTCCTCTCTCCCTTCCTCCGTCATTTAACCCCCCTCTTCCCCAATTCCCCTTTACCTCTCTCCCTCTATCGTCTGACTCTTCCCTTCCCCAATTTCGCTCGCCCTTCCTCCCCTTCCCTTCCCCTTCCTGACCCTATTTTCCTCAATTCCCTCTCCCTTTCTTTCCTCCCTTTTTCCCTCTCTTCCCCA
>NW_028234433.1:19169191-19174191 GCF_977035675.1 Penaeus japonicus
CTCCCCCTTCCCCTTCCCCCATCCCCCCTTTCCCCCACCCCCCTTTCCCTTCCCCCTTTCCCCCCTTCCCCCCTTCCCCCTCCCCCCTGAAAAGCGAAGGAGGCCGTGGAGCCATTAGGACATTTCCGCGGACGGACACAGGAACAGCAGCTGGCAAAGGCCGGGTCAATATTGGCTGCGAGCCGCACATACTTGCCAGATTAAGGGCTTCGGGAGCCATCTTGCGGACGCGCCGATGATGAGGGAGAGGAGGAGCTGGGGGGGTGGGATGGGATGGGAGGTGGAGGAGGTGGGGGGTGGGTGGGATGGGGTGGGATGGAGCTGGAGGGGTGGGATGGGGCGGGAGGAGGTGGAAGGGTGGGATGGGGGTGGGGAGGGGTTGGAGGTGGAGGTGGTAGTGGTGGTGGTGGTGGAGGAGGTGGAGAAGGTGTAAGGGTGGGGTGGGGGGGGACAAGGGAGCGGAGTGGAGGTGGAGGGGGACGGGGAGGTGGAGGTAGTGGTGGAGGTGGGGGTGAAGGAGGTGGAGGTGGAGATGATGGAGGGGGAGGTGGAGGTGGAGGAGGAAGGAGAAGTAGTGGTGGTGGAGGAGGAGAGGTATAGGAGTGGGGAGGAGAGAGTGGTAGTGGGGGAGAGGATCTAAGTGATGGAGGGAGAATGTAGGGGGATGGAGAGAAAGGAGAGTAAGGGGGAGGAAAGAAGGAGGATGGAGGTGAAAGGGAGAGGGAAGAAGAGGGGAAAGGAGGGGAAAGGGGGAGGAGGGGCGTGAGATGTGCATGGTCGTGGGTGGTAGGAAGTAGATGGTAGTGGTGGCACAGGTGGTATGAGTGGTAGAGTGAAGAAGGGTGCATAATGGGGGAAGGTAGTGGGTAGGTGGTAAGTGGTAGGAGAATGAGTGAGGCTTTTTAGTGGTTGTTGGAGATTGTGGTTGAGTGGTTGAGAGGTTAAGTGGTAGGGGTGAGCGGTAGTGCTAGTTATGACGGGTGGTGAGTGAGTCACTGAGTGAGTGGTAGGTGGTTGATAAAAAGGTTTATGGTAGTGATGAGTGGTAGGTATGTTGACAGGTAGACGATGAGGCGTACTTGAGGTGTTATTATATTCACTCACGGCGATCCGTAACTACCGGAGAAAACTGCAGTGATTTTGGTGGTGGTAGAACTGTTGGCAGGTGGGAGGAGGGGGGGATCGTGGTGGTGGAAGAACTGTTGGCAGGTGGGAGGAGGGGGGGGTGGAAGAACTGTTGGCAGGTGGGAGGAGGGGGGGGGGTGGAAGAACTGTTGGCAGGTGGGAGGTGGGGGTATTGTAGTGGTGGAAGAACTGTTGGCAAGTAAGTAGGAGAGGGGCATTGTGGGGAAGGAAGATAGGAAGAATAAAAAAGGAAGAGGGAGGAAAAAGGAGCAGGAGGAAGGAGGAATGAGAAGGAAGGCTAGATAGAGAGGAGCCAAGAAGGAGGGAGGAAAGGGGAGAATAAGGATAGAAGAAGTGGAAAGAGGGGAGGGATTAAAAAGGGCGAAGGAAAGAGGGAGGACAAAGGAGTAGGAGGAAGGAGGAATAAAAAGAAGGTCTAGATAGAGAGGAACCAAGAAGGAGGGAGGAAAGGGGGGAATGGGGAAGGAAGAAGTGGAAAAAGGGGAGGGATAAAAAAGGGCGAAGGAAAGAGGAAGGGAGGAGAGGGAGGAGAGGGAGGAGAGGGAGGGAAGACTGCGTGCGGGAGGTCTATCTACGGAGGGTGACATGTCGTTTGTCTGTAAGATTTTTCATCCGTGTTTTTTACTCTGGTTCGTGTTGCATGTGTACGTGTATGGTTTGCAGGCATAAAACACACACACACACCCGTATACACACACACATACGCACAGACACTCGCACACACAAACAAACAAACACAAACACATACACACACACACACAGACACTCACACACACAAACAAACAAACACAAACACATACACACGCACGCACACGCACATACAGACGAACACATATGATATACTCTAATTACTATCGTAGTTTAATATATGTGCTAACATGAATTAAATAACTCACACACACATAACCTTAATCATAATTAAGGTTAAATTCAATCATATACTTGATAACAATGATATAACATCTGTATCCTGATTTATATTTTGCTTATATTTATTTATTAAAGATAATTTGATATAATTTTGCTTATATTTGTTTATTAATGAGCAGGCGTATGCAGTAATACAAGTATTGGTATTTTTATTGGTATTACTGGTATGGGTAGTTTTATGCATATGTTTGTGATTGCGCGCGCGCGCGTGTGTGTGTGTGTGTCTGTATGTGTATTTGTGTGTGTGTGTATGTTTATTACTAACAAACAAACGCACGACTTCCGCATGCACAGATTGCATTCAGAGCGAGCTCCAGGGTATAGTTTACAAGGAATACTATCCTCTGCATGGTCTAAGGTGATGCAATTGATAAACCTGATGCAAACGTGGACATAGAAACCATTTTGTTTTGAACATAACGATTTTGATTTTTAGAATGTTTGCATATTTTCAGGTGTTTTTTTAACGGTTATTATTTAAAAGATAATTATGTTTGTGAAATATTTTTATTATTTTTCCATCTAAACTTTTACAAAGCATAAGGAAGAGCAATTTCATTGATGTTTGTTACCTTCAATATGTTTAATCATTTTAGAAATAACTATTTTTTTTTTCTAAATAATGCCATCAAGTGGCTTATCAAGAAGGTATGCAGAATAACGCATCTCCTTTCCCCTCACACTCACTCACACACACACACACACACACACAAACACACACACACACACACAAACACACACAAAAAAAAACACAAAAAACAAAACAAACACACATGAACCCACACCAAAAGAGAAGTAAAAAAAAAAAAAAAAAAAACGACAGTAAAAAAACATACAGAAAAAAACATACATCCAAAAATCACAACAGACCAAGAACCCCCCCCCCCCCGCCCCGAAATCTACCGCACTCGTCAAGCCGCTACTGTCGGGCGCCGCTAATGAGCTTCGTGATAACCCGAGTCGCAGAGGTTATGACAGCCAAGGAGATGCTTCAAATACACCTGTCATGTCGGAAGCCCCGGCGCTGACAGGGGCGAAGGAGAGAGGGCAAGGGGGGGGGGGGGGGGGGGGGAGAGGAGGGGTGGAGGAGTGGAGGGGGCAGGAGGGGAGGAGGAGGAGGAGGAGGGAGAGGGCAGGAGGAGGAGGAGGGGGAGGAGGGAGAGGAGGGGGGGAGGGGGCAGGAGGGGTAGGAGGGGAAGGGATGGAGGACGAGTAGGAAGAGGAGGAGGGAAGGAGGAGGAGTAGGAAGATGAGGAGGGAAGGAAGAGAATTAGGAAGAGGAGGAGGGAAGGAGGGGTGGAGGGGGAAGAAGGGGTAGAAGGGGAAAGATGGGGGAAGAGGGGGGGAAGGTGGAGTAGAGGAGGAGGAGGAGGAGGAGGAGGAGGAGGGAGGAGAGGGGAGGTGAGGTAGAAAAGGAGGGGGAAGGAGCAGATAGAGGAGCAATAGGAGAGGAGGGGGAGTAGGGAGGGCGTGGGGAGGGGGGAGGGAGAGGAGAAAGGGGGGAAGGGAAAGGTAGAGGAAGGTGGGGAGAAGGAAGAGGAAGAGGGGAGGAGGGGGAGGGGGAGGGGGAGGGGAGGGGAGGGGGAGGGGAGGGGAGGGGAGGGGAGAGGGGGGGGGAGGGGAGAGAGGAAGGAGAAGGAAAGGCGAAACCCGTAAAATATCGTAAAAGAATGATAATAAAAAGGAAACAGACCAAGCAGTACTTGTGAACAAATAAGTTCATCGAAAAAAGCGAAATTCATAAGAAAAGAAAGAAAGAAATAAGAATAAGAAAAAAAGAATGAAAGTAATAAAGAGGTCACAAAAATCGCAAGAACGTATTAAAGAAGCACAAGAAATAAGGATGTAGAAGAGAGAGAGAGAAAAAAAAAAAAAATAAATAAAAGGGAAGAGAAATAAACATCAAATTCATTTAACAACAAAACTCAAAGGAGGAAGATGGAGCATGGAAGAAAGTGTAAAAAAAATGTAAAAAAAGGAAACAAAACAAACATACAAACGTTGGATATATAAATATGATAAAAGGAGAAATATACCCAACAAATAATCAAAAAAGGAAAAGAAAAGTCATTACGAAATAGAACAATAAGAAGAAAAAGGGGGAAAAATCAAATACTTGCATATACATCAAAATACAAAGAACCGAAAAACGGGGAAAGAATATAAAGAAGAAAAAAACATATATAAAGAAAAACAAAAACGCAAGAAATATACCCAAAGATAAGAAAGAGAAAACGGGAAAAGAAAGAAATGTAAAGGCTCGCGCGCCAGCAGCCCGCCATAACTCATCTCTCATCTCGCGGAGGTGTTTATATATCTCTCTCTATCTCGACCATCGTAGCAATAATCGTCCGCGGCTCCTTGGCTTCAAAAATATGCTAATTAGCCCCTTCCTCCTGCGACATTATGGATCGCCGAGATGAGTATCAAGATGGTTTAATAAGCTGCGATGATGGAATGGCCCGGACTTATCTTTTCATATTCCCTCTCCAGATCTGTCGGCCCGATAGTTTTAAACTCGCTCCACTTGTCGGCTCGTATGACATCGTCGTAATCCCGAGGTGTCATAATAAGTGACACTCTGGCATTGAACATACCGAGGGGGCGTAGCCGTCTATGACACTTATGACAGGTGTAACGAGGCGTGGCATATACCAAAATGACAAATTGTCATCGCCGAAGGAATGTACACCGGCGTTTAAGCGGGATTTCGACGGGACCGCCGGCGTCTCGACTCTGTATGATTTACGACGTCGGGGAGGTTCTTCGGCTCCCCTCTCCTTCCCCCTCCCCCCCTCTCTCTCTTTCCTTCCCCTCTGGTACTAACCCCTTTCCCCTCCCCGCTTCTTCTCTTCTCCCTTCCCCTACCCTTCCCCTTCCCTCTCTCCTTTTTACTTACCCCCTCCTTTTCTATCTATCTCTTT
>NW_028234433.1:19180215-19193703 GCF_977035675.1 Penaeus japonicus
CTCTTTTCTCTCTCTCCTTTTTCCCTTCTCTCTCTCTCTTTCTCTCTATTATCTTTTTATCTTTTTTTTCTATCTACCTATCTATCTATCTATCTATCTATCTCTATCTCTCATCTACTTATCTCTCTTGGATTTCTTTCTGTGTCTCTAGATATATATATATATAATATATATAATAATATAAAATATATAAATATATATATAATTATATATAAAATTAGATATTTTACATATATAAATATATATATAAATATATATAAATATATATATATATATTATAATAATATATATATGTGTGTGTGTGTGTGTGGTGTTTGTGTGTTCCAAGTCTGTTTAATCTGTTCTTCCACCACTGTTATTTGTCTCTAAAACATTTTTTCGTTTGATAACTCATGAATCTTAAAAACGTGTTAAGGTTATGTTTTACTGATTTTTTCCACTTATGTAGCACTCGGGTAGGAGTGATTTATATCTCTTTTTCAATTTTTTTCTAACATTTTATTTCATTCTTTAGCATAATATTTCCTCTCTCTCTCCTCTCTCGTTCTCTCTCTCCTCCTCTCTCCTTATATATATATATAAATAATATATAATATATTATATATATTATATATATATATATAAATATGTATATATATATATAAAATGAAATTTATATATATTATATATATATATAATGAAATTTTTAAAATTTTACAATACAACTGTGTGTGTGTAATGAATGCATCTATAAGTATAAGTAAAATATATATATATATATATAATATATATATATATATATATATATATAATATTATATATATATATATGTGTGTGTTTGTGTGTGTGGTGTTGTGTGTGGTGTGGGGTTTTGGGGTGTGTGTGTGATGAGTATGTAGTATATTCAATAAGAAGGCAATATTGTCGCTTATATTTTTATATGTATATTACATATACATACATCTGTATTAAACCCGTAGTATATTTACTGATGCAAAACATAATAAAAAAAATGATTTCATATCAATGAAAAACACTAATAAAATATATATTTTCCCCCCATCACACAATAAAGTTCATTATAAATAACTAATAAACCCGAATCCCGATTTTGACCGCGAAGTCGAAACAACCCCCCAATTGAGGGGTTTTCGACAACAGGGTTCTCGAACGTCACATATTCTACGTGTTTTGGGTCTTTATTTAGAAAGGTTTAGCGATTACAAAAATTTTTCCCTTCTTGAAATGATCCGCGAGAGAGTGAGCTTAAAGATAAAGGTGGGAGAATCATCTTTTTCCCTTTTTTTTGTTTTTTTTTTTTTTTTCTTGTGGGGGGGGAGGTAAAGGAGTGTTTTTTGCTGTTATGTTGTTTTATTTTGTTGGTGTTGTTGTTGTGTTTGGGTGTGGGGGTTGGAGTAGTTTGTTGTTTGGGGGGTGGTTTGTTTCTAATTGTTTGTTTGTTTTTAAATGGTGGATTTTGTGTTTTGTTGTTTTAGTTTGTTTGTTGGCGTTTTTGGGTTTTGGGTTGTGTTGTTTTTTGTTGGGTGAGTTTTTGGTGTTTGTAGTTTTTTTTGTTGTTTTTGTGTGGGTGTCTTTGTGCTTGTTTGTTGGTTGGTGTTATGTGTGCGTTTGTCTCATGAGGTCTTTATTTTGTGTGGTGGTGTGTGGTGTGTGTCGTTTGTTATTGTTTCCCGTTGCCTTGAATATATTTGTTTACATGTTGTTGGAGTAAATGAGGATTACGGAAGGATAAGGGGATAAGGGGAATAAATGGGATGAGATATAAGAAATAGGAAAGAGAAAGAAAGAGAGAGATATAAAAATGAAAGAGAGAGAGAGAAAAAAAAAATATGAAATAGGAGAGAGAGAGAAAGAAATATTAGAACAGAGAAAGAGAAAGAGTAAATGGATTTATGAGAGAGAGAAAGAGGTTTGAGAAAGAAAATTTGAAAAAATGGGTTAAAAAATAAGGAAATGAGAGAGGGGAAAATGGCGATAAAGAATAAAAAAAAAAAAAAAAAAGGAGAGGGAAATTAAAGAAGGAAGAAAAAGAAATGAAAGAGTGAGAAAGATGTTAAAAAATGAAAGACAAAGAGAGATCGAGAAAATTTTTAGAATCAAAAAAAAAACGAAAGACAAAGAAATAAGAAAGGACGAAAAAAGAAAACAAGAGAATAAAGAAGGATAGAATAGAGAAGAAGGAGAAAGAGAGAGAGAGAAAAACGAATCGAAACTTAAAGAAAATGGAATTACGAAGAAAACGGAGAAGACAAAAAAATGTAAGAGGCAAGAAAGCAGTTGAACGTTTTTGTTGTTGTTTTTGCCGTGTGTCCCTTGGGATGTATTACGACCACCATAAAAACAAAAACACTGTACACCATGTAAGGTGGTCAAATTTTCACATGTATATATATACATATGTATATAATAAAAGATTGTGTGTTTTATGTATATGAATTTTTTTTCTCTCTCTCTCTCTCCTTATCTTCTAACTTTCTTTCTTTCTTTTTTCTTTTCTTTTCCTTTCTTTTATTTTATTTTTTTTTTATTTTTTTTTATGTTCTTTACTTTTTTACATTGTTTTCTATATCACCTGTTGTGTCAATATCCAGAGACAATTAAGCGCTAACATATTTTCTCTAAATAAACTCTTTCGGAACAACAGATTTAACTATTTTTTTTAAAAATCATAAACAAGATATCCGAAGTATTTCATAGTTAGAATCATATTCCACCCCTCGAAAAAAAAGCGCATTACCATCCGCAATGAGTAAAGGCGCCAAACATTCAGATAAACAAAATATACATATATATAAAAGATCTAAAAGATATCTCAATTGGTCAAAACATGTAATTCCCTCTCCCCCCCGGACATAGGACGAAGCGGGTTGAGGGGAGGGATGGGTAGGAGATGGGTTGGGGAGAAAAATTGGGAGAGAAAGGGAAGAAAGGGGAGAAGGGGTACTTCCAGAGGGGAAAGAGAGAGAGAGAAAGAGAGAGAGAAAGAGAAAAGGAGGGGGGAGAGGTGGGGGAACGGGTAGTGGTAGATAGGGAGGAAAAAGGAAAGGGGAAGCCAGGGGAAGAGCTAGTACCAGAGGGGAAGAAGAGAGAGAGAAAAAAAAAAATATGAGGTAAATGGAAGGAGATGGCAAGGGAAGGGAGAAGAGAATGAAGCGGAGGGGAAATGAGCTAGTACCAGAGGACTGGAAAAGATTAAGATAGAAAAGGACAGGTAAGTAAAAAGAGAGAGGAAGGGAAGGTACGGAAGGGAGAAGAGAAGAAGCGGGATGGGAAAGGGGTTAGTACCAGAGGGAAGGAAGAGAAGAGGGGGAGGGAGAGGAGAGGGAGCCGACGACTTTTCCTCCCCGACGTCGTAATAATCATACAGAGTCGAGACGCCGGCGGTCCCGTACGAAATCCCCTCTTAAACGCCGGTGGACATCCTTCGGCGAAGACAAATTGTCATTTTTGGTAAATGCCTCGCCTCGTTACAACCTGTTCATAAGTGTCATAGACGGCTACAACCCCTCGGTATGGTTGCAATGCCAAGTGTCACTTATATACACCCGGATTACGACGATGTCATACGTGCCGACAGTGAGCGAGTTTTATAAAACTAATCGGCCAAAGATCGGGAGGGAATATGAAAAGATAAGTCTGGGCGCAGTCCATCATCGCAGCTTATTAAACATTCTTGATACTCATCTCGGCGATCATAATGTCGCTGGAGGAAGGGCTAATTACATATTTTTGAAAGCCAAGAGCGCGGCGATTATAGCTACGACATGGTCGAGATAGAGAGAGATATATTAACACCTCCCGCGAATGAGAGAATAGTTATGGCGGGCTCTGGCGCGCGAGCCTTTACTTTTCTTTCTTTTTCACCGTTTTCCTCTTTACTTATCTTTGGTATTTTTCTTGCTTTGTGTTTTTCTTATAATGATTTTTCTTCTTTATATTCTTTCCCCGTTTTTTGGTTCTTTGTATTTTGATGTCTACGCAAGTATTTGATTTTTTCCCCCTTTTTCTTCTTGTTCTATTTCGTAATGACTTTTCTGTTCTTTTTTTTCGCTTATTTGTTGGATATGTTTATCCTTTTATTATATCTATATTTCCAATGTTTGTTAGTTTTTTTGGCTTCCTTTTTTTTTACATTTTGTAACACTTTCTTCCATGCTTCATCCTCCTCCTTTGCGTTTTGTTGTTATATGAATTTGATGTTTATTTCTCTTCCCTTTTATTTTTTTTTCTCTCTCTCTCTCTTCTACATCCTTATTTCTTGTGCTTCTTTAATACGTTCTTGCGATTTTTGTGACCTCTTTATTACTTTCATTTTTTTTCTTCTTATTCTTATTTTTTCGTTTATTTTTCTAATGAATTTCACTTTTTTCGATGAATTTATTTGTGCTTGGTCTGTTTCCATTTTATTATCATTCTTTTATTACGATATTCCTTCTCCTTCCTCTCCTCCCCCTCCCCCTTCCCCCCTCTCCCTCTTCCTTCTCCCCACCTTCCTCTACCTTTCCCTTCCCCCCTTTCTCCTCTCCCTCCCCCCTCCCCATGCCCTCCCTACTCCCCGTCCTCTCCTACTCCTCCTCTCCTTCCCCCTCCTTTTCTACCTCACCTCCTCTCTCCTCCCTCCTCTTCCTCCTCCTCTCTACCTTTCCCCCCCTCTTCCCCCACCTTTCCCCTTCTACCCCCTCTTCCCCTTCCACCCCTCCTTCCCTCCTCCTCTTCCTAATTCTCCTCCTTCCCTCCTCATCTTCCTACTCGTCCTCCTTCCCTCCTGCCCCTCCTCCATCCATCCACCTCTCCTCTCCTCTCCCTCCTGCCCCCTCCTGCCCCCTTCACCCCTCCTCTCCCTCCTCTACCTCCCTCCTCCTGTCCTCTACCTCCTCTTCTCCCTCCTCCCCCCCCCCCCTGCCGTCTCTCCTTCGCCCCTGTCAGCGCCGGGGCTTCCGACATGACAGGTGTATTTGAAGCATCTCCTTGGCTGTCATAACCTCCATGACTCGGGTTATCACGAAGCTCATTAGCGGCGCCCGACAGTAGCGGCTTGACGAGGGCGGTAGATTTCGGGGGGGGGGGGGGGGGGGTGTTTGTTTTCTTTGTCTGTTGTGATTTTTGGATGTGTTTTTTTGTTTTTTTGTTTTTTGTCTGTTGTGATTTTTGTATGTGTCTTTTTGTTTGTTTTCTTTGTCTGTTGTGATTTTTGGATGTGTGTGTTTGTTTGTTTTTTCTATTTGTTTGTTTTCCTTTTCTTTTACTTCTCTTTTGGTGTGGGTTCATGTGTGTTTGTGTTGTGTTTTGTGCTTTTGTGTGTGTGTGTGTGTTTGTGTGTGTGTCTGTGTGTGTGTGTGTGCGTGAGTGTGCGGGGAATGGAGATGCATTATTCTGCATACCTTCTTGATAAGCCACTTGATGTCATTATTTAGAAAAAAAAAAAAATTAACATATTTAAGATAACAAACATCAATGAAATTGCTCTTCCCTCTGCTCTATAAAAGTTTAGATGGAAAAATAATAAAAATATTTCACAAACATAATTATCTTTTAAATAATAACCGTTAAAAAAACACCTGAAAATATGCAAACATTCTAAAAATCAAAATCGTATGTTCAAAACAAATGTTTTCTATGTCAACTTTTGTCACCAGGTTTAATCAATTGCATCACCTCGACCATGCAAGGTAAGTATTCCTTGTAAACTATACCCTGGAGCTCGCTCTGAATGCAATCTGTGCATACGGAAGTCGTGCGTTTGTTTGTTAGTAATAAACACACACACAAACACAAATACACACACACACACAATACACACACACACACACACATACACATACACAGACACACACACACACACACACACACTACACCCACACGCAATCACAAACATATGCATAAAACTACCCATATCAGTAATACCAATACAAATACCAATACTTGTATTACTGCATACGCCTGCTCATTAATAAACAAATATAAGCAAAATTATATCAAATTATCTTTAATAAATAAATATAAGCAAAATATAAATCAGGATACAGATGTTATATCATTGTTATCAAGTATATGATTGAATTTAACTTAAGTATATTATGTTATTTGTGTGAGTTATTTCATTATGGAGGCAACATATATTAAAGCTATAGCGATAGAATAAGAGTAATATCATATAGTTCGTCTGTATGTGCTCTGCTTGCGTGTGTATTTGTTTTGTGCTTCTTTGTGTGTATGGTGTTTGTTAGTGTGTGTAGGTGGTGTGTTATACGGGTGTGTGTTGTTTTATGCCTGCAAACCAGACACAGCACATGCAACGACGAACCAGAGTAAAAAACAGGATGTAAATCTTACAGAAAAGCTAACATGTCACCACTCCGTTGATAGACCTCCCGCACCAGTCTTCCTCCCGCCATCCCCTCTCCTCCCTCTCCTCCCTCCACCTTCCTTCGATTCTTTTTAATCCCTCCCCTCTTTCCTCTGCTTCCTTCCCCATTCACCTCCCTTTCTCCATCATCTTGGTTCCTCTCTATCTATCCCTCCTTCTCCTTCCTCCTTCCTCATTCTCCTTTGTCCTCCCTCTTTCCTTCGGCCTTTTTATTCCCTCCCCTCTTTCCACTTCTTCCTTCCTTATTCTCCCCTTTCCTCCCTCCTTCTTGGCTCCTCTCTATCTAGCCCTCCTTCTCATCCCTCCTTCCTTCTGCTCCTTTTTCCTCCCTCTTCCTTTTTTATTCTTCCTTTCTTCCTTCCCCACAATGCCCCCCCACCCTCCTACTTGCCAACACCTCTTCCACCACTACAATACCCCACCCCTTTTACCTGCCAACAGTTGTACCAACACAACAATACCTCTCTCCTCCTACAAACACCTCTTCCATCACTACAATACCCCCACCTCCCACCTGCCAACAGTTCTTCCACCACCACGACCCCCCCTCCCCCTCCCACCTGCCAACAGTTCTACCACCACCAAAATCACTGCAGTTTTCCCCGGTAGTTACGGATCGCCGTGAGTGAATATAATAACACCTCAAGTACGCCTCATCGCCTACCTGTCAACAACCTACCACCATCTCGACCATTTACCTTTTTTTATCAACCACCTACCACTCACACCAGTGACTCACTTCCCCACCGCTCCGACAATCATCTACCTAGTCCCTATTCTATCACTTACAGTTTTTTTTTTCTCACCCTACCACTCAACCTCTCAACCACTCAACCACAATCTCCAACAACCACTAAAAAGCCTCACTCATTCTCCTACCACATACCACCTACCCACTACCTTCCCCCACTATGCACCCTTATTCACCCTACCACTCATACCACCTGTGCCATCGCTTCCATCTACTTCCTACCACCCACGACCATGCATATCCACGCCCCTCCTCCCCCTTTCCCCTCCTTTCCCTTCCTCTTCCCTCTCCCTTTCACCTCCATCCTCCCTCTTTCCTCCCCTTTACTCCCCCCTCTCTCCATCCCCCTACATTCTCCCTCCATCACTTAGATCCTCTCCCCCACCACCACTCTCTCCTCCCCATTCCTATACCTCTCCTCCTCCACCACCACCACTTTTTCCTCCTCCACCTCCCCCTTCTTCATCTCCACCTCCACCTCCTTCACCCCCATCTCCACCACTACCTCCACTTCCCCGTCCCCCTCCACCTTTTCCACCTCCTCCACCTTCTCCACCTCCCCGTCCCCCTCCACCTCCTCCCCCCACCTCCTCCCGCCCCATCCCATCCCCTCACCTCCTCCTAGATCCCTTGCCCCCCCCCCCATCCCACCCCACCCTTCACCTCCTCCCGCCCCATCCCCCCCCCCACCTCCTCCATCCCCATCCCCCCCCATCCCCCCCCCCCCCAGCTCCTCCTCTCCCTCATCATCGGCGCGTCCGCAAGATGGCTCCCGAAGCCCTTAATCTGGCAAGTATGTGCGGCTCGCAGCCAATATTGACCCGGCCTTTGCCAGCTGCTGTCCTGTTCCGTGCGCTGGAAATGTCCTAATGGCTCACGGCGCTCCTTCGCTTTTCAGGGGGGAGGGGAAGGGGGGAAGGTGGGGGAAAGGGGAAGGAAAGGGGTTCGGGGAAAGGGGTGATGGGGAAGGGAAGGGGGATGGGAAAGTAAGGGAAGGGGAGGGAAAGGGGAAGGTAAATGAGTGGTAAGGGTGTTCTTGAGAAGGGGAAAGGGAAGGGGGAAGGGGAGAGGGAAGGGAAAGGAGAAAGGGAAGGGGGAAGGGGAGGGGGAAGGGGTTAGGGGGAGAGGGCTTTTTCTTCTGCTTCTTCTGAGTCTTGTTTTGCTTTGTTTTGATTTGTTGTCTGATTTTTCTTTTGGTCTTTTCTGTTTTGTTTTTCTTTTTGTTTTTTGTTTTTTCTCTCTCTCTCTTTCTTCTTCTGATCTCTTTTATCTTTCTGTTTGTTTGTTTGTTTTCTTCTTCTCCTCTGTTTTTTTTTTTTTTTTCTCTCCCTTTCTTTTCATTTCTTCTTTTCTTTCTGCCACTTCCTTTTCTTCCTCTTTTCTCCATCATTTCTTCCTTTGGCTTCTTACTTCCTCTTCTTTCCATCTACTTCTTTCTTTATCCCTATTCTCTCCTTTTCTGCGTCTTTTTTCTTATTTTCTTCTCCTTCTTCTACTACTACTACAACAACTTCCCTTCAATTTTTTTCCTCTTCCTCATCTTCTTGTTCTTCTTCCTCGTCATCTCCTCCTCCTCCTCCTCCTTCTTCTTCTTCTTCTTCTTCTTCTTCTTCCTCCTCCTCCTACTCTTCCTCCTCCTCAACTTGTCCTTTTCATTCTCCTCATTATCTCCTTCTCGTCTCGTCTACTCCTCCTCTTCCACCTCTTCCTCTTCCCCTCCTCCTCTTCCACCTCCTCCTCTTCCACTTCCTCCTTCTTCTCCTCCTCCTCCTCCTCCTCCTCCTCATCCTCCTCTTGCACTTCCTCCTTCTCCTCCTCCTCCACCTCCTCCTCTTCCACCTCTTCCTCTCCCACCTCCTCCTCCTCCTCCTTCTTCTCCTCCTCCTCCTCCTCCCCTTTCTATTCCAAAGATGGATTTGGATTGTCCTGAATGATCAGAAGGATAAAAATGAAAACCGTAAACACCCGTAGATTTCCCCATAGATCACCTCTCTTCTTTATGTTATGGATTCCATTTTTGGTGGAGATTTGATCTGTCATGTATGTATGTGTGTGTATATATAAGAATATAATATATATATTATTTATATAATATGATATCTATATTATATAAAAATAATATAACTGTTTGTTTGTGAGTGTGTGTGTGTGTGTGTGTGTGTGTGTGTGTGTGTGTGTGTTTGTGTGTGGTTGTGTGTGTGTGTGTGTGTGTGTGTGTCAGTGTGTGGATGTGTGTGTGTGTGTCTTAACATTATTTGTACCGGTATTAAGTTTCATCTTTCTGACTGCTTTCATAATATCAATAATTTCAAATCTTATTATCATTAGTGTAACCAGAACAAGAATAAAAGGAACGAAAATGTTGAATTTGATTTTTTATATGAAATAATAACAATAATAATGATAAGAATTACAACAGCTGTGATTGAAATCTCTAATGATGATGACTAATAATGATGATAATCATCATTGTCAGTATCATAATAGTAATAATGAGGATGACGACATAAGCACAAAAAGACGAAGACAGACATACTGGGATTTAATGAAGGATACATAGACAGACACAAAAACAAACAAACAGAAAACTAAAGAGACGATATAAAGTGAAGATAGATGTAGAAAGAAAGAAAGTGAAAGGGGCAAACAGACTGAGAGAGAGAGGGAGAGAAAGAGAGAGAGAGAGAGAGAGAGAGAGAGAGAGAGAGAGAGAGAGAGAGAGAGAGAGAGAGAGAGGGGGGGGGGGAGAAGAGCGAGAGAAGAGAGATGAGAGAGGCAGAGAGCGAGAGAGAGAGAGAGAGATAGAGAGAGAGAGAGAAGAGAGAAGAGAGAGGAAGGTGAAGAGAGACTTTGACTTTGACGATTTTTTGAGACAAGAGAGTGAAGAGAGAGAGAGAGAGAGAGAGAGAGAGAGAGAATAGAGAGAGAGTGTGAGAGAGAGAGAGAGAGTGAGAGAGAGAGAGAGAGAGAAGAGAGAGAAGAGTGAAGAGAACAAGAGATATAAATAGTGAATGTGAGAGTTGAGTAGTGAGCAGTGAGAATGAGAGAGGAGAGAGAGAGAGCGAGAGAGAGAGAGAGAGAAAGATAAGAAAGATAACAGAGAGAAGCGATATGACTGAGTTCAAGATAATGATCGTCAGACAGAGAGTGAGATGTGAAGAGCGAGATAGTGAAAAGGAAGAGAGAGAGAGAGAGAGAGAGAGAGAGAGAGAGAGAGAGAGAGAGAGAGAGAGAGAGAGAGAGAAAGAGAGAGAGAGACTAAGAGAGAAAAAAGAAGAGACAAAGAGAGAGAGAGAGAGAGAGAGAAGCAGAGAAGAAGATTTCAAAATAGAAGATCGAAAGACAGAGACAGAGAGAGAGAGAGAGAGAGAGAGAGAGAGAGAGAGAGAGAGAGAGAGAGAGAGAGAGAGAGAGAGAGAGAGAGAGCGAGAGAGTAAGAGAAGAAGGGAAGAGAGAAAGAGAGAAAATTAAAAAAAAGATATATAAAAAACTCTCCCTTACCGTCTGTCTCCACAGCTGGTCTCCTAGCAGGTTCCCGGATCACCACCTGTCGTGTGATTAATCAAACAATCACCATCTCACAAAGCAAGCCATGTCTGGTAGAGGCGTTCACATGACACGGTCAAAGCAAGCTTGGCAGGGGTTCTCTTACCCCCTGCCATGCCCCCCTCCCTCCTCCTCACCCTCCACCCTTGTCGGGAGGGGAGGGGGGGAGGGCGGGAGGGAGGATGCATACGAAATTAGGTTGTTGTTGTTGTTACTATTTTTGTCATTGGTATCATGATTGTTATTATTGGCTTATGATTATTGTTTGCCTATCATTATTATTACTGTTATCATTATCATTGTTATTGTTGTTGTTGTTTTTATGATTTTTCATATTCATCATTATCATTATTGATGTTAATTCCAATAGTAGAAGTACTAGTACGTTAGTACCATCATCATCATCATCATCATTATTATCATTATCATCAGTATTATTGCCATGGCCCCTATTTATTGACATATTCATCATTATCACCACTATCATCATCAGTTTATCCTCAACTCATCATAGTCATCATCATCCTCATCATAATAATTTTTTTTTCGTTGTCCTTATTACTATTATTGCAATACTAAATCAAATGGTTATTATCAATTATTCTGTTTTAGGCAGAGATTATAATTATATGATATCACATATGGTTATAAATGCACTTGATTTAGCATTACATACTAACTTCTTTATTATATATTTAACATACTAATTACCATAAATATCATTCTAGCTATTATTTTAATCATCAAAAGACCCCCTTCTGATTAATTTGCCTTCGATTCCAAATAGAATTCAAAAGAACTTAAAAGAAAAGCCAAAAAAAAAAAAAAAATCTCGCGTACACTCCCTTACAAAAAAAAAAAAAAATAGCCCATGCATTAATCTCTTTCAAATCTTGGCCTTAGCAGATCGATCTCTATTTCAATATCAAATGAAATTAATGCCTTGACATTTTACTTCATCGGTTGAAATGATTATAATCTCTCGAGTGTCAGAAAAAAAATAAACAGAATTCTAGAAAAGGAAGAATGAGACAAGAAGAAATGAGGAGAAGAAATAACGTGATTATGGCTCCGTGTGGAAAATGCCGATGATGCATTTGATATCAGACCTTTTGTTTATATTTCTTTTTCTTTTTCTTTTCTTTGTTGTTGTTCTTTGGTTTTGATGAAGGAGAAATTCTTCGTCTGGTATGTCTGTTCTTGTTTGTTTGTTTGATTCATTGTTTTGATTTTTTTTTTCTTTTTTGCTGGGTTGTTTGCATCTTTTTTTTTCTTCTTCTTTTTTTTTTTAGCTTTTCGTCTATTTTTATTATTGTCTATTCTACTTCTCTCTATATATTTTTCTTTTATATCTGTTTGCTTTTTTTGAATGCTTGTTCAATTTTAAATATAAGTGTACAGTCACCACTACCTCTCTCTCTCTCTCTCTCTCTCTCTCTCTCTCTCTCTCTCTCTCTCTCTCTCTCTCTCTCTCTCTCTCTCTCCATCTCCATCTCTCTCTCTGTCCTCTCAGTCTCTCTCGTCTCGTCTCTTCCTCTCTTCCTCTCTTCTCAATTTCTTCATGCTCTCTCTCTTCTATCCTTCTCTCTCGGCTCCTCTCTCTCTCTCTCTCTCTCTCTCTCTCTTCTCTCTCTCTCTCTCTCTCTCTCTCTCTCTCTCTCTCTCTTTCTCTCTCACCTCGCCCTTTCACCTCACCTCCCCCTTCCCCCCTTCACCCCCTTTCCCGTCTCGTTCCCGGATACACATCTTTCTAGTCTCTTTGAACTCTGTTCCTGCGTTTATCAAAGACTACATTATGCATCATTTTTCACTCTCCGGATATTCTTCAATTATCTAGCTTTTTATGCGTATGTTTGTGTTTCTGTGAATGTCTTTGTGTGGGTGTCTGTATTTGTGTGTGTGTGTGTGTGTGTGTGTGTGTGTGTGTGTGTGTGTGTGTGTGTGTGTGTGTGTGTGTGTGTGTGTGTGTGTGTGTGTGTGTGTGTGTGTGTGTAGGCTTACATGTCGGTGTCCTCAACACACAAGCACACACACACACACACACACACACACACACATACATATATATATATATATATATAGATATATAAGTTTATATTATACATATATATATAATACTACTAATAGATAGATAGATAGATAGATCTAGATATAATAAGATAGAGCAGATGGATAGTTATGTATAATATTATATATATTTATATATAATATATTATATAATACTATATTTATATATACCATATATGTGTGTGTTGTGTCGTGTGTGTGTATAATATATATATATAATAACACATATATATGTATAGGATATATATAAGATATAATATCATTCAACATATATAAATATAACAATAGACCATATATATATCAATAATATTTGCGTACACAGCGACAGTGTGTGTGTGTTTATAGACATATATACATCTTATAACCTGACACATGTTTGTATATGTTGTATATAACCCACTCCCTACTCAAATATTAAGAAGCGCTTGGTGATGATAGGCCTTTGGGACCGATACATAATCTTCAATCAATACTCATTAACAGGTTAAGAAAAGTAGGACAATATAGTAGAAAATCAAAATATCACGAGAAAATCGAAAAAAAAAGAAAGAGAAAGAAGAAAAGATGATGATAGATTAATGTTAATTACTGATGTGAAGTGATGAAGAAAAAAATGACGATTATATGTTACTTACGAAAAAGGAAGAGAAAACGAAAGTTGATGCAAATAAGGTATAGCAATATGAGAAAAGAAAGGAAAAAAGGGACAAGAAATTGAACGATAATCCTTAAGAGAGAGAGAGAGAGAGAGAGAGAG
>NW_028234433.1:19193803-19196303 GCF_977035675.1 Penaeus japonicus
GGGTTTGCATCAAGGAAAGATTTGAGGATTTTTTTTTCTTTTTTTTTCTCGATTAATTACAGCAGCTTTATTTGAGTTGATTTCTATGTCATTGTGTGTGTGTGTGTGTGTAGATAGATAGAGAGACAGATAACCATACACACACACACATACACACTCAGACACAAACAAACATACAAACAAATATATATACGAACAAACAAGCAAACACACGGAAGATGAAAGACCTCCGCACACACGCGTGAAATAACTCTACGGACCATCACTCCGCGTTTCACACATCGTCATAGTGTAACTCTAGACATATGACGTCACGCTTATCATAAACACAATAGTCTCCTTTGACATTAAGACTCTAGGTTTGTCTCGGATGCTTAGGCCTATGAACAGGTCCGCCCTTTTTTTGTTTTCTTCTTTTTTTATTCTATTTTTTGTATTTCTTTATCCCTTTAATCATTATTGATATTAATATTGATATCATTATCATCCTTGTTAGAATTTTTATCACTGGCTTTATCCTAAGTATCATCATTATCAATATAATTCTTATTGTTACTATTATATGTATCATCATTCACCATTGTTATCATTATCATTATCATCATCATCGTTGTAACTATCATTGTTCTTGTCCTAATGATTTTCATTTTTATTAATCATTTCCTATAATCATTATACTTATCATCATTAGCATCATTATTATCAATAGTATATCTATATCATCATTTCAATTATCATTGTTATTATTTCTATCATTAGCATTATCCTCATAATCATCATTATCATCTTTGTTATAATCATTATTTGTTATAATCATTATCATCATCTTCACTTTCATTATCATTATTATTTATATCTTAGTTATCATTATCAACATCATCGTTATCATTTTTATCATTATTTTCATCCTCATTATATTATAACCATTATCATCACTCTTATCATATTTATCACTATTAATATTATTATTACTGTTATTGTTGTTATCATTGTTATCATAATCAGCATCATCATTATCATTGTTTTCATCACTACTATCATTATTACCATCATCACTATCGTCATTATTATTGCTATCTGATCCCACAGGAGTTCTAATTGTGTTAATAACAAAGATATCACTATTACTCTCACATAATTCCAGAATCAAAGTATTTCATTTTGATAAAGTACCTTATTTATCAAAATGTGTCATTGTGTTTAGAAATATTAGCAAATGTATTCATAACAACAATGTAACAAATGTATCAATATTTTACAATGTATCAACATGCATCCCTCCTAACAAATGTATTGATACTGACAACATAGCAACATGCCTCCCTCCTAACAAATATATTAATACTAACAACATATCAACATCAAAATATCAATACTAACAACATATCAACATGCCTCCCTCCTAACAAATATATCAATACCAACAACATACCAACATCAAATGATCAACACTAACAACATACCAACATACCTCCCTACTAACAACTATATCAATACTAACAACATGCCAACATACCTCCCTCCTAACAAATATATCAACACTAACAACATATCAACATGCCTCCTTCCTAACAAATATATCAACACTAACAACATGCCAACATGCCTCCCTTCTAACAAATATATTAATACTAACAACATGCCAACATGCCTCCCTTCTAACAAATATATTAATACTAACAACATGCCAACATGCCTCCCTCCTAACAAATGTACCAACACTAACAACATGTCAACATACCTCCCTTCTAACAAATATATGAATACCATTGAGTCCGGAATCCCAGGTGTTCTGAACCAGTGTGTGTGTCTGTGATCTGTCGCTGGCTCTCTGGGTTCGCTATTTCGTGTTCCGGAAACCTTTTTGAATCCTTTTTTACGTTCAGTTTTGCAAATTTACATATCCTGCAGGTGAGAAAAGGGCTTTGTTATCTTTGGGTTGTAAATATAATTGGTTGTAAACATAATTGGCGGGAGATGTGCTTTATTTGTTGGAAGAGCGCTGTTGTTATGTTTTATAACGATATGATTTTTTTTTTCTTTCTTTCTTTTTAAGTACTTTCTGGGGTAAGGAGGAGGTAATTATTATTAATATTGCAACTAATTGTAGGTATCAGCAATGTTATGATTATCATTATTATCAGTTTTTTTTCTATCATACTCGTTTTTTTTATAATCATTATGATTGTTATCATCATTGTCACCTCATTATCATCCTTATTATTGTTATCATTATTGTTACTATTTTTCTTAGTAAAGTGATAGCAGTAACATTACCATTGTTACTATTATCATTATCATTATCATTGTTGTTGTTGATGTTACTATTGATATTGTAATTAGTATCATTATCAATATTATCAAAAGGATCATTTTAATATTACTATTCATGCCGTTATCATTACTGTCTTTGGCAACACCGCCAGTCCTTTCGTTATCCCTTTTATTATCATTGTTTTTATTATCGCCATTTTCCTTATTTTTTATATCATTATCATTG
>NW_028234433.1:19201303-19206435 GCF_977035675.1 Penaeus japonicus
GGCAGGGGAAGGGGCAGGGGAAGGGACGCCCTATGAGAAGAAGCGTCGCCCCGTGGTCCGTTTTGCCCGAGGAATGGGGGGGGGTGGGGTGTTGGAAGGTGGTGGTGGTGGGGGGGTGGGGTACAGGTAAAACGTCCCTCCTCCATTCTCTCACCTCGACAATGACCAAAAAGTTGTATAAAATGTAAACACTCAGGTAGACCCTCTTTATGGAAAGGGGAAGGGTGGGTTGAGGGTGAACGAACGGGGAGTGGGGTTGGAGGGGGAGGGGAGGGGGGTTGGGGGGGAGAAAAGGGGGTAGGAAAGGGGGGAAAGTTAGAGAGGGGAAGTAATCGAGTCGGAGGGGGTCGGGGACAGTGGGTGGGGGGTCAAGGCTTTTGACCCCTAGGTGGCTGAAGGGAAAGAGAGTGGGGGAGGAGGAGGGGGAGGAGGAAGGAGGAGGAGGGAGGAGTTGAGGGGGTACCGAAAAGAGAAGAGGGGATAGGGGAGGAGGGGGGTAGAGGAGGCAAAAAGGGGAGGGATCAAGAAAGACTGGGGGGGGGGGTGGCAGCAAAAACGAAGGCGTGTAGGGGGGGAAGTAGACCTATAGAAAATTTCACGCTGAATCTCGTCTTTTCTCACGAAACAGGAAACAGAGGTAATTAATCGCCTTCTGGCATATGGCCATGAAAGGAGGTCGATCTTTTTATTGATAATTAAGAAAAAAAAAACGGAAAAAAATGATAATTAAAAAAACAGCAGTTAAGGTTATATCCGGTAATGATACGATTAAATAGCGTTGGAAATTATATGATCTATTTTTTGAGATTAATGATATGCTGATAAATATAAGTTATAGGTGAGTAAAGTTTTATGAGTGTAGTGTAGTGGTCTGGGGTGGTATGGTTTGTTTTGTTTTATTGTGTGATGTGTGTGTCACGTGTGTATGTGTAGTGGTGCTGAAGGTAATCGGTGTGGGTGGCTGTGGTGTGAGTTGGTTGTGGCTGGATATGTATTTATTTATTTTTATTTCTTAATAATTCGTTAATGAAACACATCTTCATCATCACCTCCGCTAACTTTCACATCTATCAGACCGCTCCTCCTGCCCCCATCCCTTCTCTCCCATCCTCCACTCTCCACTTCACCCCCTTACCTCCCAAGCCTCCCTCCCCCAACTCCCTCTCCCTCCCTCCAACTTCTACCTCCTCGCCACCCCCCCATTCCTTCCCCTCTCTCACTCCATCCCTTCTCCCTCCGCCCCATCCTCCTTCCAACATACCCATCTCCCTCCCTATCAATTCTCGCCTCCCAGCCCCATACCTCCCCCTCCCCCTCCTCAGACGCCGCCCGCCCCGCGCTCGACCCCTTACACGATTCGATCACACGGTATCTTTCTCTTTTTTTCCTTCTCTTTTTATTCATTTTTTTCAAGGTAGTTCCGCTAACGTAATTCCGGCAGCGGTAGAGGAGGAGGAGGAGTGTAGGACTTCATGGGGAAGGATTAAGTGAGGAGGAGTGAGGATGAGGAGGGGGGAGGAGGATGGCGTTCGAGGAGAGGCTACGGAGGATGGAGGCGTTTGATAGATGTGTATGGATTAAACGAGGTGAAGGCTGAGGAGGCGTAGAGGAGGAGGAGTGCGAGGAGGATAGGATGATGGAGGTAGGCGGAGGAGGAAGGAGGAGGAGGATTAGGGAGTTAGGTTGAGCGAGGAGGGAGGAGGTGGTGGGTGGTGGAGAAAGGAGGGTGAGAAGGCAGGAAGTGTTGGTGAGAGGCAGGATGTTAGAAAGGAGAGAAGATAGAGGAGAAGAAGAAGTAGGAGGAGGAGGTGGTGGTAGTGGAGAAGGATGAGGATGAGGAGGGAGAGGTGGAGGAGGGGGCGGTAAAGGAGGAGGAGGAGGAGGGGTAGTAGGAGGAAGGGGAGAGGGAGAGGAGAAGGTGGAGGATGAGGAAGAAGAAAAGAAAAAGAAAAGGAGGAGAAGGTCGAAGAAAAAGGAGGCAGAGAAAAGGAGGAAAAGTAAGAAGAGAAAGAGGGGAGGAATACGAAGAAGAGGAGGAAAGGAGGAGAGCGAGATGAGAGGAAAAGGAGGAAGACAAGATGGAACAGCAAAGAGAAAGAAAAAAAAGAGAAGGGGAAGGAGAACGAGGAGGAAGAGGCAGGAGCGAAAAGAAAGAAGAAGAACAGGAGGAGATGTAAGAGCAAGAGGAGAAGGCGAGGAAGAGGAGGAGACGACGACACCGAAGGGGGAAGAAGCGGCGATGACATCGAACGAGAAAGAGGAAGAAGAAGAAGAGGGAAAGGAGGAAGAGGAAGAAGAGGAAGAATAGGAGGAAGAGAAGGAGGAAGAGGAAGAATAGGAGGAAGAGTAGGAGGAAGAAGAAGAATAGGAGGAGGAAGAGGAAGAAGAGGAGGAAGAGGAGGAAGAATAGGAGGAGGAAGAGGAAGAAGAGAAGGAAGAGGAAGAAGAGGAGGAGGAAGAGGTCACCGTCGAGAGCATTTTCGAAGGAACTTGACCCACGCTTGTCACTCAAAATCAGTCGTGTTCACGGATGCGGTGATGGGGGGTGAGAAAGGAGGGGATGAGGCGCGTAGGTGGAAAATAGGGGTGGGGGTAGGGGCGAGGGGGGAAACGGGGGTGGGTGGGTAGGGGCGAGGGGGAAAACGGGGGGGTAGGGGCGAAGGGGGAAACGGGGGTGGGTGGGTAGGGGCGAGGGGGAAAACGGGGGGGTAGGGGCGAAGGGGGTGGAAAGGGGGGTAGGGGAGAGGGGGAAAACGGGGGGGTAGGGGCGAGGGGGTGGCAAGGGGGGTAGGGGCGAGGGGGAAAACAGGGGAGGGGGTGAAGGGGGGAAGTTAGTGGTGAAGGGGTGAAGGGGGAAACGGGGAGGGAGGGAGGAACAGGGGGATAGGGTGAAAGGTGTCTATTGGAAGAATGAGCGTGAGCTATTTATGTTCTGGATTTGTTTTCTCGTTTTGTTTTTTTTTTTCCTTCTCATTTCCGGTGGGCTCTCGTTCTCTTTCTAGTTTCATATCTTCTCTTCCTGTTTCTTTCTCTTTCTCTTTCTCTCTTTCTCTATCTTTCTCTCTCTCTCTCTCTCTCTCTCTCTCTCTCTCTCTCTCTCTCTCTCTCTCTCTCTCTCTCTCTCTCTCTCTCTCTCTCTTTCTATCTATCTATCTATCTATCTCTCCTCGCACACAGAGCAAACTGGCCAAAGCCACGACTTAAAAATGACCGCCACTTGATTTAAGCCCCTTCCCCCTTCCCCCTTCCCCCCCTCCCCCTCTCCCTCCCCCTCCCCCTCTCCCTCCCCCTCCCCCCTCCCCCATCCCCTCTCCCTCTCCTCCCCCTCCCCCCTCCCCCCCTCCCCCAATCAAATTCCAATCGGAAGAAAACGAAAATACGACTCAAAGAAAACGACAAATGACCGACAAATCTTGAAGAAAGAAAACACCCGAAAAGGGAACACATAAAAAAGTCTATATAAACATGACTGAATGACTGATAGAATCGTTTACTTTCATTCATCCTGAACTCCATTTTAATGCAAGTCAATTGACGATGTTGCAGACGGAATGCCCACATTAGGGAGCGAAGAAGAGAGATGAGAGGGAAAAAGAGCGAAGGAGAGACAGAAAGGCAAAAAGAAATGGCTCTTAAGACGTGCAGTTGAAAAGGAAATTTTTTCATGGAGTAAATCTCGTAATCTCTACTTTTTATTGCAATGATCTGCCGGGTTGCATCTCATTCCTCTTCTTCCAGTATTATGTATTACTGCTATTTACTCCTTCGATATCTTGTATTTTTCATTTTCTCGGGGTCTTTATTTTTTCCCTCTTCTTTTTTTATTGTTTGTTTCATGGCTTCTTTTGTCTGCTATTAACAACGTTTTTTCTTTTCTTTTCTTTTCTTTTTTGCTTTTTTGCGATTATTTCTCTCTCTCTCTCTCTCTCTCTCTCTCTCTCTCTCTCTCTCATCATATATATATATATATATATATATATATATATATATATATATATAATATATATATAATATATATATATAATATATATAATATATTATATATATATATATTATATATATATATATATATATTATATATACATGTATATATATATATATATATAGATATATATATATATATATATGTATATATATATATATATATTCATTTATTTATCTTTCTCTCTGTCTATCTTTATTTCTTTCTATCTCTATCTTTCACTCTCGCTCTTCTCTCTCTCTCTCTCTCACTCTCTCTCTCTCTCTCACTCTCACTCTCTCTCTCTCTCTCTCTCTCTCTCTCTCTCTCTCTCTCTCTCTCTCTCTCTCTCTCTCTCTCTCTCTCTCTCTCTCTCTCTTTCTCACATTCACATTTACATTCTTTGTTTCATTGCAGACTTGCATCCGGATTCTGGAGTCTTACAAATTAGTATAATTGCATTATATACGAAAGAAAAATGCCTCTTGATAATCTTTACTTCATTATCATTAACTATTGGTATTATCATATTCATAGTTATATCATTCTTATTCATATTGTCATATCAAAGTCATTGTCACTTCTGACATCGCTAACACCACCTTTATCCTCGTTACTATTATCAACATTATCATGATTACCACAATTATTGCTTATAATTGGGTAAACACCATTACTATCATCACAATTACCTTTTTTTAGCATTAGTGCGTTTATCATTATCATCATGATCATAACTGTATATATCACAATATGTATATAATTATGATCACTGTTATCGTATTTGTTATTATAATTACAGCTGTTATCATATCATTTCTATCATTGCTGATTACACTGAGTATCAGTCTTGCTCAAGGTTTATATTTTCCTTTCATTATGATCATTTCCTCAAGTTATCTTAGACGAATAATGACTAAAAGTATCATCACTATTATACTAATCTTGATAATGGGAATAGGCATTGGATCAATGATCTGTTGCTTTGTCTATAGCAATTTATAGAGTCATCATTATCACCATTAAGACTGTATTCATCACAAGAAAGAGAAATTAAGCGAAGGAGAGAAAGCTGTGGAGTGACACGAAGAACCATTGGTTGCAGATGACCGTTGAAGTCATGGATGAACAATGAACAAGAGAGAGAGAGAGAGAGAGAGAGAGAGAGAGA
>NW_028234433.1:19206535-19209035 GCF_977035675.1 Penaeus japonicus
AACGGCAATAAACTGACAATAAGAAGGAAAAAAAAGGGAAGAAACATGAAAGAAAAAAGGACTAAAATGTAATAAATAGTAATATTGACGTCTGTTGCTGAGCGAGAGCAACCATAAACCCACTTCAACATGGTTTGGCTGCGGCCTTTGCAAAACCGCGTCCCCCTCCCCCCCCCTTCCCCCCCATCTCTCCCCCCCCTCTCCCCTTTCAAACCTTTCCCTCCAATCCCTTAAACCATAACTTTTTCTTGTCCTTCTCCCCCCCTCCCCTTCCCCCTCTTTTTGTCCCCCCCCCCGCCTCTTCTCTTTTCAATCCTTGCCGGTGCTACTGGCATTTCTACTACTTTCGCTACTACAATTACTACTACCACTCATACTAGGTACTACTATTACTACGGCTAATACTACAATTACAAACACTGCTTCTTCTTGAGGCCATAGCTCGGGCGTAGCATCTGCTTATTCTTGTCCTTATACTACTAGTACTAATTATACCACTACTACTACTACTACTACTACCACTACTGCGACTACTACTACTACTACTACTTCTGCTACTACTACTACTTCTACTTCTACTACTACTTCTACTACTACTACTACTACTACTTCTACTACTACTACTACTACTACTTCTACTACTACTACTACTTCTACTTCTACTACTACTACTACTACCACCACCACTACAACAACAGCAACAACAACAACAACAACTACTACTATTACTACTTCTACTACTACCACCACCACTACTATTACTACTACTACTACTACTACTTCTACTACTACCACTACTACTACTACTACTACTACTACTACTACTACTTCTACTACTACTACTACTGCTACTACTACTATCTAAACTACTACATCTGTACTACTCCTAAAACTGTCCAGAGGTGAATGTTTTATGGGGGAGGACACAACTAAGCAACACACGCTGGACGCTCAATTGCCGTTGAAAATACTATATTGGGTAAACCAAGGCACTCGGGGGGGGGGGTGGGGGGGACAAGGGCCCGTCACGCTTCCTTCCCCACCCACCCCTCTCCTCCACCGTTTCTTTCCTATTAATCATGACATAAAAATAATATCATGAAAACAATGCAAATTCGCATGTTGATCATACATATACCTATATATGAATAAACCTGAAGCGAGATACAACTACCATACCATGCAGTCACACGCAAATCATGAACAACCAGAAATCAAAATAGGTCTACCATGAAAGTACCATAAACCAATAATGAAAATCCTATACCACATACAGAACCACTATAAAAACAACCATGAACCAATCCGAACCAAAATGAAATCACCAACAAGTACTTTTCTCCAACACGCAACCATAACAATTACAACCACAACCTGCAACCGAGTCAACCTGTCATGGAGGAACCACTATTGCAACCATTTCGGAAGCGTGGCAAGTGTTGTTGGATTATTGTTTGTTAACGAAAGAGAGAAACGCTAAAAGGGAATAGAAAGATGAGAAAAAAGAAGGAATAATAACAAGTTAATGAAGAAGAAGAGAAGAAGAAGAAAATTATGAATAAAAAGAAGAAGGAAAAGAAGAAGAAAAATATAAACAAAAGAAGAAGATGAAGAAAAAAGAAAAGAAAAAAAGAAAGAGGCTGAAGCAAACGAAGCAGAAAAAGAAGAAGAAAAGGGAAGAGAAACAAGAGAAACAAAAAGAAAAAGAAGACAATGAAAAAGCAGAAGAAAGAGAAAAAGCATAAGAAGAAAAAGAAGAAGAAGAAGAAGAAACAAAATAAGCAGAAGAATCTGAAGAAAAAGAACAACAACAAAAAAGAAGAAGGAGAAGAAGCAGAAAAACAAACGAACAATCAAAAACAAAAATAAAGCAAGGCAAAAAATAAGAATAAATTGATCCAAGAAACAAATTTAAAAATCCAATAAAAGAAAGAAAGAAAGAAAAAATCTCGACAACTGACAGGGAAACAAACACAAGTACAAAAAAAAAAAAAAAAAAAAAAACGTATGTCATGTCACTCTGCCATAAGTGGAGAGTTCACACACACACACACACACACACACACACACACAAGACCAGCAGCCACGCACATAGACGTGTACAGTAGCAATTTTGATTCCATTATCCATTATGTAAGAGAGAGAGAGACAGGTTTTGCTGAGCCAAAAGGAAAAGAAAACGGGGGTCAGGTGTTTTTTTTTTTCTTTCTTTTTTTTGTGCAGGTTGATAGGTGCTATTTTTCTATTTGTCTATTTGTCTATTTGTGTGTCTGTTTAGGTGTGTGTGTGTGTGTGTGTGTGTGTGTGTGTGTGTGTGTGTGTGTGTGTGTGTGTGTGTGTGTGTGTGTGTGTGTGTGTGTGTGTGTGTGTGTGTGTGTGTGTTTGCTTCTGTTGCAATATTTAAGCATTTTATTTTTTTTTCGAATGGTTTGTCGATGTTAGAAAATATGATGGTGGGTAAGGGGGGGGGGGTGGTGTGGGTTGGGGGGGGGAGGGGTAT
>NW_028234433.1:19219258-19224258 GCF_977035675.1 Penaeus japonicus
TTGGATGGGGCGTGAAGAAGGGGGAAATTAAAGCAAAGGGGAAAAGGGAGGCGAGAGAAGGGGAGGGGTCGCCTCATCACTTCAGTACCTTATAACCTCATCGCTTCGTCAATTCATCCCCTGATCACATCATCCCCTCATTGCCTCATCACCACAATACCCCATCAACTCCTCACCTCATCATCTCATCGCCTCATCACCTCCTCACCTCATCACCCTCTTACCTCCTCACCTCCTCACCTCCTCGCCTCATCACCCTTACCTCCTCACCTCATCACCTTATCACCTCCTCACCTCATCACCTCATCATTCATACGTCACCACAAGAAGGTATGGAAGTTGCTCGAGTTTCCCTCAAGATCTGAATGTAAGTCTTGAGGACTCTCGTAGGAAGTCGTTGGGTCGAATTTATTTCAACCTTCGTCGCGTGCAATCCAACCTTGCTCTCGTTTGCAACACTCCCCCACCCCCCTCCCTCTTTCTCTCATTCGCTATCCCCTTTCTCCATTCTCTCTTCTACCTCCTTTCATCCTCCTCTCCTCATCCTCTTTCCCTCACCCTTTCCCCCTCACTCTCACTCTTCCTCGTCTCTTCAGACTCCTCCTCTCACTCCTCCTTTACTCACCCTTCTATCCTCATCTTCTCATCCCCCTTACCTCCTCTCCTCATTCCTCCTCTCCTCACCCTCCTCTTCTCACCCTTACTTTCCTCCCCACACCCTTCTCTCCTCACCCTTACCCTCCTCCCCATCCCCTCCACTCCTCACCCTCCTCCTCACAGCCTCACATTCCCTCCCCTCACCTTTCTTTGCCCCTTCAGGTCATACCCCTTACCCCCCACCCGATACCCCCTCCTCCTTTCTTCTTTCTCTTCCCCTTTTTCTTTTCCTTTTTTTTATCTTCCTTCATTTTGCTTTCAACATTCTCTGTTTCTTATTCTCTTTCCCTCTGTTTCTCTTTCTCCCTATCTAGTGCTGTCTGTTGTTGTTTTTTATGTCTCTTGATTTTCTTTTATTTATCTATTATTATTTTTTCCTTTATTTTTCATTTTTATATTTTTGTTTAGTTTTTTTCTCCTTTCGATATTACCTTAAAATCATGATGTCCCCCTTCTTCCTTCTTCTCCTGCATCTTCCTGTTTCTCCTCTTCCTCCTTTTCCTCTTCCTTCTTCTCTATATTTGCCCTACCTCGCCCCTTCCTCCTCTCCCTCCTCCTCCTCCTCTTTCTTTCCTTCCTTACCCCCATTCTCCTCTCCATTCACCCTACCTTACCCCATCCTCCTCCTTCACTTTTTCCTCGTCCTCTTCCTTCTCTCACACCTCTTTCTCCTCCTCTTCCTCCACCCTCTCCCTCCCTCCCTCCCACTCACCTCTCCCCTTTTCCTCTCTACCTCCCCCAACCCACCTCTCCCCTTTTCCTCCCTCCCACCCAACTCTCCCCCACCCTCTCACCCACCACCCCCCACCCCTCACCCAACTCTCCCCCCTCACCCAACCTCCCACCCTCACACCCCTAACCCACACACCCACCTACCCACACCCTCCCCACCCACCCTCACCCCACACCCATCCCCACACCCTTACCCACCCAACCCTCCCCCCATCCCCACCCCAACCCACCCTCTCCTCCACCCACCCACCTCTCCTCCTCCAAGACGAGCATCTCAGAGGTTACAGGTTCCGACCTAATTTATATTTGTGCTAATATAGGTAACGGCGCGGCGGCAACACGATAGCGCAACCCAACCAATTCTAGGAGTGGAGTTACAATGGGCAAAGACGTACCAACAACGACCCTGGTTTTGCATACAAAGGATCGAGGAGAGAAGCTGAAGTTCATTCGTGGTGCGGAAGGTTTAGATTGGCCGGCGCTCGGGCTGAGAGCCTCGCCTGCTCTAAGTACCTTCTCGCACGCTTCTTCTTCTTATTCTTCTTATTCTTGTTCTTATTCTTCTGAGGCTTCTGATTTTGAGGTTGAGGTTGAGGTTGAGGCTGAGTCTGAGGTTGAGGCTGAGGCTGAGTCAGAGTCTGAGGTTGAGTCAGAGTCAGATTCTGAGTCTGAGTCTGAGTCAGAGTCTGATTGTTAGTCTTTTTATTGTTATCTTATTTGATTATCATCGTTATTATGATTCCTCTTCTTCTTTTGAGTGTGAGTCTTTTGATTTTTTATTCTTTGCTTTTTGGTATCTCCTCTTATTTCGTTTTGTTTTTCTCAGTTCTCTTTTTTTCTCTCTTTCGTCTCTTCTTCTCCTGTCTTTTTGTTTTTTGTTTTTTTTGTTCCCTTCTCTTTGTCTTCTTCCCCTCTCCGTCTCTTCTTCTCTCCTCCTTGTTGCCTTCTTCCCCTCATTTTTTTGCTCTGTGTTTCCCTTTCGCCTCTCTTTCCCACCTCTCTTATTCACATTACGTCCTTCCCCTCATTCCTCGCCTCATTCTCCTTTTCTCACCTTTTCATTCTTTCCTCGTTGCCTCCTTCTTCTCTCTTTCCCTTCCTCCTCCTTCTTTTTGCCTCCTTCTCTTCCTCTTTGCTTTGTTCCCTTCCCCCCTTCTCCCCTTATTTGTCTCCTACTCTTCCTATTCCTCCTCCTTTTACTTCCTTCATTATATCTTTTCCTTTTTTTCCGATGTTATTTTTCCTTCTTAACTCTGTCTTTTTTTTCTTGATTCTCTCTTTATTTCTATTCTCTTTATTGGTCTATGTTATTTTTTTTAGGGGGTTATCATATTTTTTCACTCTTCTCATTTTTTTCCGCCATCCTCATTCTCCTTCTTCCGTCTTCTTCATCTATGTCCATCCTTTGTGACTGTATTTATGTACGTCCGTGTGCGTATATGTACGTATGTTAAGTTTATACACGCGTTCATGCATTATTCTATAAGCATTCACACACAACACCAATAATGAACAAAATCCCCAAAACAAACACGCGTATAACAACAACAACTAACTTTACATTCGCTTAGATAAATTCAGATCATAAGTATACCACACAAAAAAATAAGAACAGTCAACCAACAAAAATATTTAGTTTATTCATAGTTAGCAAGCTAATATATATACACCAAGAGGACATAAAAAAAAAAGAAAAAAAAAACGTTAATACAACTTGCCTTGTAAACAGGCTTGGAAATGTTCACAAATGGTCATAATTGTTCATAAAACCTTATACCCCCCCTCCCCCCCCTTAAAGTCACCTCGATTTCATTCCGAAAGCGGGTGAACACTTTCATGAATATGCATTTTTGACACTCTCATATTAACTAATAGGCTGATTTACATATCATTGATAAGTATAGGTAATAAATCTTGGTGGACAATGACCTCGTGTCAAAATTTTATGCAAAATTCATGAATTAATAAGTGGGCTTTTATTTATGTTTTTTTTTTTTTTTTTTTTTTTACATCATAAAGCTGATATATTTTTGGATATATTTTTTTTTCCTGAATTATGAATATATATTACTTGATATTACGATAGACGGGTTATTTATATTCCCTGACGTTATTAACATGAAATTAAATCTTAGGAACTTGTTTTATTATAGATTTCAAAATTCAAAGATAGACTGATAATTTTGATGATGGTGGTAATAGAATTAATGAAGCGATTAAAATGATAAGAACAATATCTTGCGATGACAATGATAATTATAATGACGGTGAAAACAAGAAGTGGGGAAATTATTACAACAAAAATAACATACAGTAAAAAAAAACAAAAAAAAAAAACAGTGAAAATAACAAACACTAAATATAACAAACGGTGAAAATAACAAACGAACATAACGAATAGTAAAAAATAACAAACAGTGAACGTAACAAACGAAAAACAATGAAAACAACAACCTATGAACATAATAAACGCATATAACAATAGCTCTCCAAACAATATTTGCAATTGAATCCAAAACTGAATGTGATTCTTATCTATCGATCTAACGATAGCCGAAGATTTATAAGACCATTAATGATTGGCCATTAAAATAAGAATAAACTTGACAACATCTGTTATATCATTTGGTGTTGTATTTTGAGATTTTTTTTTTTTATTGAATAAATGGTATTTAAGGTCAGTTTTTATTTGTTGTCTTGTTGTTTTTGTTGTCTTGTTGTATTTGTTGTCTTGTATTTGTTGTCGTTGTTGTTTTTGTTGTGAGTTTTATAATGATATAATCATATATAGACAAACATCATTAAAATTGATTCAACTTAGGTTTATTGATAAGTCGATTTTGAACATTATTACTCTATCTTTATTATCATTATTTGTATCATTATATTTCGTCTTCTTCTTCTTCTTCTTCTTTCTCTCTTCGCAGAGAAAGAAAATCTCTAATAAGAATGACGCTTGTTAGATGTACACAATCGTCTTTGTTTCCTTGTGTCCTTTTTTTTTTTTTTGGGGGGAGGGGGGGCACAAGGAACTCCACTTCTTCAGCAGTGCGACCGGAAGTAGGCGGAGGTGCATGTCGAATTACCCTTCTCCCCCCCCTTACCTCCCTCCCCCTCCCAGTCCTCCCCCACCCCCCTTTCGCTTCCACTCACCATGCATGTCAACACCACCGTCATCCCCCTTCCTCACTTCCCCTTCCCCTCCCTCTCCCCCCTCCCCCTCCCTGTTACTTGTTACTTTCCCCTTCCCTCTTTCTCTTCCTTTCCTTTCCCCCCTCTCCCTCCCTTTCTTACACTTCCCCCTCCTCCCTTATCCTCCTTTTTCCCCTCCCCCTTCTCTTAATTCCTCTCCCTTCTCGTATTTTTCTTCCTCGCTCATTTCCCCTCCACCCCTTCACCCTCCCCCTTTCCTTACCCCCTCTCCCTCCCTCCTCTTTTCTCACCCCTCTCTCCCTTTATCCCTCTCTTTTCTCCTATCTTCCTCCCTTCCTCCCTCCTTTCTTCCTCCTCCTTTCCTCTTACACTACCCCTCACCTCCATCCCCTCCCCTCCTCTCACTCCTCCCTTCCTCACACCGTTCCCCTCCCCTCCCCTCCCATCCCATCCTCTCC
>NW_028234433.1:19234258-19236758 GCF_977035675.1 Penaeus japonicus
TGAGAGTAATAGTAATGATGATGATGATGATCTATTAATGATTATAATGATGATGATGGTGATAATGTAAATCATAATCATGAAAGCGATGATCATGATGATGATAAAAATTATCATCATGAGAGTAATGATTTATGACGAAGAAATTGATAACAACAATGCTCATCTTAATCAATCATAAACGCACCAAAATAACAAAGAACCATTAACAAAATCAATATCAACATTCCCAAAATAAGTAATAAAAGAGTAACAACGATAACAGACAACAAAACAACACCGATAATAAACACGTTCTCTCTCACCAAAGACCGTTATTTAATGGATCCTTAATATGAAAAATCTCTTCACGAAGTTAATCTGCAACATGAAAGATCAACATGAAAACAGAAAATAAAAAGGATCACCTTGTTCGTTGGTCTATTATCAAGAACGCAACAAAGGAACAAATGAATATGCAACACAGGAAATGCAATAAGAAATGAGAAGATAAATAAGAATGAGATTTTTTTTTTCTCTCTCTCTCTCTTTTTGGTTTTCTTATTTTTCTTGTTCGCGTCAAGAAAATGGGATAAGAAATTAGAAAATAAATAAGAATGAGATTTTTTTTCTTTTCTTTTTCGTTTCCTTATTTTTCTTGTTCGTGTCATGAGCGTAACGTGCTTCAGACTAAAAACTTTTTTTTAATAAGACAAGAAAAAATGGAAAATGAAAGAAGAAAGAAAGAAAGAAACGCATTCGACCTTCGTCTAACGGTTTCAAAAAAAAGAAAAGAAAAAAAATCAAAAGAACAACAACAAACGCCAAACCATCTGGACAAAGAGAGATGAATGTGATATTATAACGAGAAAGTCACCTTTGGAAATGAAAAAAAAAGAATGAAAATTAAAAAAAAAGAGACTTCATCCTGATTTTCGCTGAGTCATCCTGTCGACTATTAAGTCCATGGGGTCAGCGCACAATAATTAATACCCCCCCCTCTCCCTCTACTTCTCCTCCCCCCCCCCCCTCCCTCCCTCCCTTCCTATCCCATCACCTACCTATCTCCTCTTCCTCCGTGCTCCCCCATCCTTCCCCTTCCCTATCTCCTTCCCCTTCTCTTCCCCACACCCTTCTTCTTCCCTCCCTACCCCCTTCCCCCCTTCTCCTACCTACCCTCTTCCCCCTTCTCCTCCCCACCCATATCCCCCTCTCTTCCCCACTCCCATCCCCTCTCTCTTCCCTTCCCCCCTCCTTCCTTTTTCTTCTCCTCCCCACCCGTCCGCCTTCCCCCCTCCCACTCCCCTACCCCCTCCCACCCCTCCCACCCTCCCACCCCTCCCTGTTACCTATACTCTCATAAGATGCCATTGTATTTAGTCTCCCGTGGCTTCACCTCCGGTCAACCAAATTACTCCCGTTTCCGTCAACAGATGACCGCGAACCACATCGTCATCGGATTCATAACCAATAACAATTATTAAAAAAAAAAAAAAAAAAAAAAAAAAAAAAAAAGTGGGACCGGGACGGAATGAATGCTTTTCGGGGTCGGGGCATGAGAGTGCTAAGCGACATCGAGCAGGTTAGGTTGAGAGACCAGAGATAAAGCTATTGGATTTTGGACTCCGTGTGTTAAACTGGGGACTCCCTTTTTTTTCTCTCTCTCGTTGTGAGGAAGTGATATTCTGTCGATCAAAAGATTACCGTTAATATGACATGATTCACCGCTTTTTAAGCATTAACCAGCTACCTCCCTTTCTATCTCATCGCAGGGTTCCAAATTTTAGCGAAAAAAATTGTAGATTAAAAAGAGGAAAGATAGATAGAAAAAAAAGAAAGAAAAGGAAGTAACAAAGATGGAGAATTGATTTTCTTTTTTTTAATAATTCAAATTCGTGGGGAAAAAAACGGTTATTCGAGTAAATTAAGCGGACGGTTACAGATCTATGGTTGTTTACGCGTCGTTCGTCTTTTGTTTTCGGAAGCGATCTCTCGGCCTACCTCTTTTATATTTGGCTTTTGTCACTTTTTTTTTCTCTCTGGTGTTCATTATCTCTTTTTCTCACGCACACACTCTCTCGCTCTCTTTTGTTTTTGTTCTTTATCTCTGTTCTGTTCATTTTCCTTCTTTTGGCCTTTGATTTTCTCTCTCTCTCTCTCTCTCTCTCTCTCTCTCTCTCTCTCTCTCTCTCTCTCTCTCTCTCTCTCTCTCTCTCTCTCTCTCTCTCTCTCTCTCTCTCGTTCTCTCTCGTTCTCTCTCGTTCTTTCACTCTTATGATGAATCAACATATCATTTATTTCTATTTTCTCTTTCTCCCTCTCTCTCTCTCTCGCTCTCTCTTCCTCCCTCCCTCCCTCCCTCCCTCCCTCCCTCCCTCCCTCTCTCTCTCCCTCTCTCTTTCTCTCTCTCTCTCTCATCCGCACTTAATTTCACATCTTGCCTTCCCATTGATGTTTGTGAAGGTCCGGTGTCTCACGATGTGTGAAGGCCATACGTACTCCTTTCATTACTCTAATGGAG
>NW_028234433.1:19244258-19251758 GCF_977035675.1 Penaeus japonicus
GAGAGAGAGAAAATAAGGAACGAGAGTATGAAAGTCAGGGAGGAAAGGGCGAAAGGAAGGGTGAGAGGGAGTAAAAAGGGAGTAGGGATGGAGGTAGAGGGGCTAGGCTCACGTGGGGAGGGGGGAGGGGGGTAAGAGATGGGGGGGCAGATAGCGGTGGGTCGGACCTCCTCATCCCTAATGAAGACGGACGACCTGAAGGTGGCTCCTCTTTGCCCTCCCTCCCTGCCCCTCCGACGCCTCCTCCTCCTTAGACACCTCCTCCTCCTCCTCCTCTTCCTCCACCTCCGCCTCCGACGCCTCCTCCACCTTAGACACCTCCTCCTCCTTCTTCTCCTCCTCCTCCTCCTCCTCCTCTTCCTCCTCCTCCTCTTCTTCTTCTTACTCCTTTTCCTCCACTTCAATTTCTTCTTCTTTATTTGCTTCCTCCTCCTCCTCCTCCATAGACGCTTTCTCCACCTCCTCCTCCTCCTCCTTCTCCTCTTCTTCTTCTTCTTCTTACTCCTTTTCCTCCACTTCCATTTCTTCCTCTATATTTGCCTCCTCTTCTTCTTCTCCTTACTCTTTTTACTCTTCCTCCTCTTCCTTTCTTTCCTCCTCCTCTTCCTTTCCTTCCTCCTCCTCTTCTTTTCCTTACTCTTTTTCTCCCTCTCCTCTTCTTCCTCCTTTAAACTCTCATTTTCTTCTTCCTCTAATTCTTCCATTTACTCTTCTTATTCCTCTTCCTCCTCATTTACTTCTCTTCCTCCTCCTCCTCCCTCTCCCTCTCCTCCTCCTCTTCCCCCTCCTTCTCCTCCGTCTCCTCCTCCTCCTCATCATCATCATCCCTCTCTTCCGTCTCCTCCTCCTCCTCTTCCTCCTCCCTCTCTTCCGTCTCCTCCTCCACTACATCCCCTCCCTTCTTCCGTCATTATCATCACGTGCATCACTTTCATCATTATCCTCATCATCGCCAAGACGCTGAAGAAGAAAAATAAGAAAAGATGGTGATGATGATGGTATTGATGATGATGATGATGATGATGATGATGATGATGATGATGATGATGATGGTGGTGGTGGTGGTGGTGGTGGTGGTGATGATGAGGATGATGATGATGCATAATGATAATGAGGAGGAGGAGAAGATGAAGAAAAAAAAAGAAGTTTTTCAAAGGATGATCCAGATCTAATGTATTAGCTTAATCAGAATTGAAAAGTTTCTTATTCTACTAATCTCGTTTTCAGATTTAGATTTATTTTATTCTCATTATTGTTATCATCACTTCTTATGATTATCATATATTTTATCCTTTCAGTTTTTCACTTCATCATATTGTACATTTTTATTTTATTTTCTCTTTTTTTCTGATTACTTGCACTTTTATTTTCAAGGCTTTGCATCCCATTTTTATCCTTCTATTGTCCATTCCTAGTTCGTATATACATTCAACTGTCCATTCAACTCATCAACTCACGCTCTCTCCGTTAAGTGTCCTTCCTCTCATTCTTCCTCCTCATTTCCATAGTCCTCCTCTTCCTCCCCACCCTCCCCCTCTTTCTCTTCCTTTTCCTTCTCTTCCCCCCACTCCTCTTCAACCTCTTCCTCTTTCCCACACTCCTCTTCCTACTCCTTCTCTGCCTTTTCCTCCTCTTCCTCCTCCTCCTCTTTCTCACACTGCTCTCTCTCCCCACCCTCCTCCTTCTCTTCCCTTTCCTCCTCTTCCCCCCACTCCTATTCCTCCTCCTTCTCTTACTTTTCCTCCTCTTCCCCCCACTCCTATTCCTCCTCTTTCTCTTACTTTTCCTCCTCTTCCCCCCACTCCTATTCCTCCTCTTTCTCTTACTTTTCCTCCTCTTCCTTTCCTCCTTCCCTCTTCCTCTTGTATATTTCTCCTTTTCCTCGCCCTTCTCTCTTTCGCCTATCCCCCTCTCCTACCTCTCCCTTCTCTCTTCTCCCAATCCCCTTTTGATTCCCTCATTTCCCTCCTTCCCTTCTCCTCTCTCCTTCACCACCACCCCCATCCCCCTTACTCCCCTTACCCCTCACCCGTCCTCGCCGCCCACCGTGCCATTAACGTATCGCGGGCGGCTCCATAAACACGCCCCTGACCATATGTCATCACCCCTCGATTATCGTCTCTTGTCACTCATTTACATATATCAACATTTGCCGTGACACAGAGGAAGACCCGAGGGCGCAGGCAGAGGGAATGCTGATGGGGGAACGCGCGGGAGAAGCGGGAGTTTCGGCTCGCAGGTAAAGTCGGTGACGTGTTGTAGGACGAGGGAACGCAGATGGGGAACGTAAAGGAGAAGCGGGAGTTTCGGCTCGCAGGTAAAGTCGGTGACGTGTTATAGGACGAGGGAACGCACGTGGGGAACGTAAAGGAGAAGCGGGAGTTTCGGCTCGCAGGTAAAGTCCGTGACGTGTTGTAGGACGAGGGAACGCACGTGGGGAACGTAAAGGAGAAGCGGGAGTTTCGGCTCGCAGGTCAGTGACGTGCCACAGAAAGAGGGAACGCTTATAGGGACAAGCGGGAGTTGCGGTTCGAAGCTAAGACCGACGATATGAAGAAAAGGAGAAACAGTTTCGGTTTGAAGGGATTGTCGACGACGAGCCACAGAAAAAAACGGAACGCATGATAGAAACGAGAGTTTCGGCTCGCAGATAAGGCCAACGACTTGTCATAGAAACATAAAGAAGGGGAATAAAAGAAGAAGCGGGGATTTCGGCTCGAAGATAAGGCTAAAGCTAAAACAAGGGGAATACAGGGGAAATGGGAGTCCGAAGGTAAGGTCGTGCCAAAGAAAGATGAAGCAGGGATCGTTAAGGACAAGCGGGAGTTTCGGCTTGCAGGAAAGGTTAACGTCGCATCACAAAAAATAAGTGCAGGGAGGAACACATGGCAGAAGCGGGAGTTTCGGCTTGAAGGTAAGGTCGACCACGTGCCAGAGAAAGAGGGTATCGCAAGAAGCAGGAGTTTCGGTTCGCAGATAAGGCTGATGACGTAACAAAAGAATAGGAGGAGACGAAAGAGGGTTGTGTGTGCAACATGTTGATGAGATGTCATTGATGATGTATTATCGTTATTTTGAGATTTAACAACCCATCCGTCTGTGTGTCTGTTTATCATTCCTTCCGTCCGTCTGCCCGTCTCTCTCTCTCTCTCTCTCCCTCTCTCTCTCTCTCTTTCTCTCCCTCCCTCTCTCTCTCTCTCTCTCTCTCTCTCTCTCTCTCTCTCTCTCTCTCTCTCTCTCTCTCTCTCTCTCTCTCTCTCTCTCTCTCTCTCCCTCCCTCCTTCCCTCTCTCTCTCGCAACAAAGTGTACTCTACTGTCACTCTCTCTTTATAATTCACACCATGTTAACTCCAAGGTACTTTCTACTCCCAAGTCTCTTTTCACTGTTTGTATTTAAAGTTTCGCAAATGTAAAACTTGCTTCGCTTCTCAGGAGATTCGACCATTTTCCCTGAGACCTTTTCGCTATTTTCCTAACTCCCCTTTCTTCTACCATCCTTCTTCTTTTTCTTTTCTTTCTTTTTTTCGAAATTTCTTCTTAATATATATTTTTTTCTTCTTTCTATTTCTAACTACTTTTGTGTTTGTATGGAAAAAAAGAACTATTTCACCTTTCACTTTGATAAAGGACTGGCCCATTACTTGAACCAAAGTGAATGTTTTTTTCCCGACACGTATGAATGAACGTTGGTGATGCTGTACAAGACAAAAAAAAAAAAAAAAAAAAAAAAATACAAAAAAAGAAAGAAAGAATTATTTTATTCTTTAGTGAGTATTTATTCCGATTTGTTTTGTATCTATGTTGATTAAGAAGTCTTTTCGGTATGCATGTTTGTCATTTATATTGATCATTTTTTTATCGTTATATCAAATTCTTCATATTTCGTTCTCGTTTCCACGTTACGTTTCCTCATTTGATCTTGAACTTTTTGAAATACTCCTTTCATTTATCACCTTCGTTCTCATTTCTTCTTACTCTCCTCCTCCTCCAATTCCTCTTCCCTCTTTTATTCTTCCAAACTCTCCTCCATTTTCTCCTTTCTACTTCTTTAATCAGCCGTAATGAATAAGAGGACTGCGCGAATAACAACAGTCCGAATAAGAACGGAGTCCGAATAATACCACCGAGCAGCGAAGCAACGCGCAAGGGCGAGTGCCAGAAGTGAACAGCGGGAGGAAGGGCACGGGGGTGGAGGGCACAGGAGGGAGGGAGGGAGGGAGGGAGGTAAGGGGCAGCCATAACTCATAACATAGGCGTGTGTGTGTGTGTCAGGGAGTGTAAACACGGTAGTCTCAGTGGTGCGCGTGCTAACAACCGCCTGTCTCGAACCTTCTCGCCGACACATTACACCTTCGTCACCTCAGCAACCGGGCTGTAAATCATAAAACTTCGGGGCGTTTTTATCGCCCTCCCTCGCCGCCTCTGCCACCTTTGCCTCCTCCTCCTCCTCCTCCTCCTCCGCTATCAAATACTACCTCTTCTTCTCCTCTTCTACTAATATTATAACTTATATTTTTTATTACCAACACCACTGCTACTTTTTTCTTATTCATCACCATCATCATCATCATCATCATCATCATCTCGTACAACTATTCTTCTTTTTCTTCTACTATCATCATTAATACTTTTGCTTCTCCTCCACCTTATTCTCCTCTCCGTCCCTCTTCTCTTCTTCCCCTCTTCTTCTCTTCCTCCCCTTCTTCCTCCTCGTCCTCCTCTCTGTCTCCCTTCTTTCCCATTTTCTTGCTTATATATCTTACAATAATGATATTCCTTTGAAGGATGAGATCTATTTCTCTTTTTATTTCTTTATTTACAATTCTGTCTATAGATCAATCTTCTCTATCTATTTGCAATATCAATATACTCTGGTGTATCTGTTTACCCGGACGTTATATCTCTATGTATGCGTACCTATTTGCCTACATATCCCTCAATGTATTTTCTATAAATACTTTTTAGTTCCCAACCCAGTAGAGAATACAAACTACAAAATAACCATACACAAACAGATACTCCCAGAATGTAAAACAAATAAGACAGACGCACAACTATCATACGCAGACTTAGACTAAAGCGAACACTAAAAAAAAAAAAAGATGAATAAAGAAGCCAGGGCCATAAATAAAGCGGGAAAATCAGCATCTGAATTACATGCTAAGTATCGCCGCCTCTTAAATCATGGCCGAAGACAGTGTAAATGGCTTAGCTCGAGAGTTCGCTCCGTTATCGCCCGAGATGTGTTACTTCGTTCGTCATCTCAGACGTCAGGAGAGGAGGGGACGTCGGGACGGACGGGGGTAAAGAGGGGCATGGATGGTTGAGATCGAAAGGGGGAAGGACGGAGGGAAGTGGGGGAGGAGGAAGTAGAGAAGGAGGAGTGGTGGGTGAGAGGGGGGGAGGGAATTGGGAAGGGGAGATGTGAAAGAGAAGGAGGGCGAGAAGGAAAGTAGGAGAGTGAGAGGGAAGTAGGGAAAGGGGGAGGTGGACGAGGGGGAAAGTAGGGAAGAGGGCGAGAGGGAAAGTAGGGAAGGGGGGAGGTGGACGAGGGGAAAAGTAGGGAAGGAGGAAGAGTGAGAGGGAAAGTAGGGAAGGGGGGAAGAGAGTGAGAGGGAAAGAATGGAAAGAGGGAGGTGGACGAGGGGAAAAGTAGGGAAGGGGGAAGAGTGAGAGGGAAAGTAGGGAAAGGGGGAGGTGGACGAGGGGAAAAGTAGGGAAGAGAGCGAGAAGGAAAGGGGGGACGAGGGGAAAAGTAAGGAAGGGGGGGAGGTGGACGAGGGGGAAAGTAGGGAAGCGGGGAAGAGGGCGAGAGGGAAAGAAGGGAAGGGGGGGAGGTGGACGAGGGGAAAAGTAGGGAAGAGAGTGCGAGGGAAAGTAGGAAAGGGAGAGAGGTGGGATTAGGGGAAAGGAAGGGGGGGGGGGTAGAGGGAGAGAAGGGAAGGGGGAGTGGTGGGAGAGGGTAAGGTAAAGGAGAAGGAGGAGAGGAAAATGCCAAAACACGGAGTGTATGGTAAAAAAAGAGGAAGAGCAAAGAAAGAGCGAGAAAGAGGAGAAAGGAGAGAGAGAGAAGAGGTGATAGAGGGAAAAGGGGGAGGAGAGGAGGAGAGGAGGAGGGGGAGGTAGATAATGTTTTTATACCTTGGCTAGATGTGTGCGCGGGTGGCGGAGGTGGTCTGAGGTGCTCACTCTCCGCTCATGCTCTTTGCTAAGCATCTCCGGCGGGATGAAGGCAAGATGAAGGGCTTGCTTCGTCCTCTCGCTTTTCTGCTTTCTTTTTCGTCCTTTTTTCTTCTTTTTTTTTTTCTTTCGATTGTATTATTGTCATATCTATGCTTACGGCCTTTGATAAATCACACACACACATACATACAAACAAACCATCAAACTCACATACACACGAACATCCATAGGAAACACAGATCCATCCCTCTATCTATACACAGTCACGTAGATGTGTGTGTGTGTGTGTGTGTTCTTCCTCTTTCCTTTGATTTCCCTGTCAGCTCGGCTCGACAGAAAGGGACCCACGCCCACCGCAGCGGCCTGACGGGCGGGCTCTGTATTGTAGCGGTACTGTAGCCGCCTACACGATGGGCGTCCCTGTCTTCTGGGAGCTCCCCCGCCTGTGCGCTTGAGTGTGCATTGTGGGCGTTTTACAAAGGCCAAGAAACAATTTCGAGGTGCGGAAAGTCCCATAGTCAATGGATGGGAAAGAGAGACCGGGTTAACAATACAAATTCGCCTTTGATAAAAAAAAAAAAAAAAAAAAAAAAAATGGAACACGGAAATGCCAACACTTTTTAAACCTTATACTTAAAACTATGATCAAAATCTTCTTCAAGTTTAACAGTCTTTAATGGACTATTCTAGATGTTTGGGTAATCTACAATATTAACGGTGTGATGAATTGCATTATGGATTAGACCGCACTTCCTGTCCCAGTTGATATGCACGAGTGAAGCTTCTGGATTCGGGAAGCTTCGAACAGTTTGAAATTTTCGCTCGAACCGAAGCTGAACCAACCACTGTCTTAAACAACAGTGTGTAGACTTTAAAAAGAATAGTGTGTAGATTAATAGAAAGAAAAAGAAAGAGAGGAAAGTAGTGAGGAAGACAGGAAAGAGAAAAAATGTTTACAATTCAAACTATTAACTTTTTGCAACATGGTCACGCATCAGAATGAGAGTATGTTGAGCGTTTATGTGTGGGCGCCAGTGTGTGTCCCTTTTCCAGCCGCCTCAAAAAATCACGCTTCATCATCACGCCCAAATGGAAGCACAAAAGGATATCCAGACCTGTCATCCTACCCTGGCAGGAGAGAGAGAGATAGGGGGTGGGGGGGGGGAGGGGAGCGAGCAGGAGCGTCCTACGAGGTCGTAAGGAAGCGACCGTGAAATCCTGTACATTCCTTCTTCATCTTACGAGCGAATAAACATCGTCTTATTCTCATCCCCCCGAGTCCTTCTCTCCTTTAGATAACATATTTAAGGTCTTCG
>NW_028234433.1:19296758-19301758 GCF_977035675.1 Penaeus japonicus
GGTAGTGATGGTAGTAGCGGTGGAAATACAATAGTGGTAATAATGAAAATTAAGATGACACTGATTATTATCATCATTAGAATAACCATCATAATGATAAAAATTAAAATAATTGCAACAATGATAATGGCAATAATAAAAGTAGTAATAATTATAATAATCGTGTTAAAAATACTGTTGATAGTAATGATGATGATAAAAATTACAGTAATAAGGATAATTGTAACAGCAATAAGATATATCAATACTAATAAAAAAAAGAAGCAAATGATAACAATGAGTATGGTAAAGAAAATACTCACAGAAAAAATAATTTACCAATAATAATACTAACAAGGATAATAATAATGGTGAAAGTGACAGTGATAGCAACAACAATCTTAAAAAGAATATCAATTTTGATAATGATAACAATATAAATGAGAATGATAATAATAATAATAATAATAATAATAATAATAATAATAATAATAATAACAGCAACAATAATAATAATAATAATGATAATAATAATAATGATAATAACAATAATGATAGTAATAATGAAAACGATAATGATTATAATAATTATAGCAATAATGATAATAAAAATGGCAAAAATTATATAATAATAATTATATTAGCGATAATGATAATAACAATAATGATAGTAATGATAATAACAATAACAATATTAATGATAATAATAAAGATAATACTAATATCATTATCATTAATATCATCATTGCGATTATCATTATCATAATTATAGTAATAATGCTGCTACGGATGATGATGGTAATGATAATAATAATATATTCTTTATCATTACTTTTAATTTCAATATGATAATAGAACACGTCAATGATATCTACTCCAGTATAATTTAACTTTATGGAGAAGTATACGAAGAGGGCAGAGAAGGAGGGCGAAGAAAGTAAATTGATAAAAGAGTATGAATCTATGGATGAGGATCGCGCAACACAACAAAATTAAAAACAATGCAATGTAATTTATGAATAAAATATAGTTCAAGAAGTAACCACTAAGTAGAAAAATGTCCAAGGTACAAACGCATTACAGCAAATTATGACACGATGCAGACGACCTAATTACATATTAAGAGAATATGAAGAATGCAGGAGTTCAGGCACCTGTTTACGCATCACAGCTTCCCGTGAATATCTCAGCTGATGATATTCGCTGAGCAGTGCTACTATGTTCTATACAAATAATTTAAGTCAACTTAGATCTGTACATTACCGGTGAGAAGTCACGAATTTCTGGGAGATTTTGGATATTAAAGTGTACAAAAGGGCAGTATTTTTTAATCTAAGTAAATAGTTTGGCTAAAAAGAGAGAAAAGAGGATAGTGTAAAAACAGAGATAAAAACGCAACAATGTGTATATATAAAACGGTGGAGCTTAACAACAAGGGATTAGAATTAAACTTAAGATCAAATTAAGGAGTTAGAGTAGATCTATACCGTTTGCTGTTCGACTGGAATCCGTTTTAGCTGGAGCCATAGGAATAAAACTTCATCCAGGCTGTTCTATAAAGCTTCAGTACAATAATTGCATTAAACAACTCGGGGATATAATGGTAGCAGATGTGACTTGGAAGACCCAATATGAAGAAAAAAAATTACTTAAAATACTTCTCATTGTTAGCGTCCATGTTGTGCTGGCTAATGTGAAAAGAACCAAGAAGGCTTCAGAGCCTATTATACTAAACATCATGATAAAAGACACTTGTTGGCAGAGTTGTTCATTTGGAAGTTAATGGAAGAACACTTATCACCAAGGGGATAGAACACAAAGGCATGAAACTGCGATGTTAGATATAGGGGAAGTATGGTTTGGGGCCCGAGCGCACAGGTCAACATACGCAACAGAGATAAGGCTTTCAGAATATCGTGAACCATTGAGATAGAGAAATGTCTTTGGTGTTAGTCTAATAATGGGCATGGCACCGAATGAGATGACCAGGAAAGAAAAGGGAGACGCTAGTCTGAAGACTTACATGATACCGAGATTAATGACTTGAACTTAAAGTACAGAGTACGGTCTTAGATACAGGGTACGTATAGGTTAGAGGTGTATAGATAAGATGTCTATCAGAATATAGAGGCGTAAGGCACAAAGTAACGGAGTTGTATCTTAAGGAATCCGTGTTATAGAATTCCAATGTACAAAGATTCAGGAGGCACCATATCATATTTAATAGAAAGATAAGATACAGCTTGTGGACTGGTACCAAATGCCAGTCTCTAGGGAAAGAAGAAGCACAATAATTATTTCCACATCAAAACCAATCCTAGAAGACTAGAACTTTCAAAAATAATAATTTTACGAACATAAATAAATAAATCAGGATACCAGAATGACAAACTTAGAGAAGGGCACAGGACGCTCCCACCACAGCCAGCCAAGGCAAGAGGTCGCGGGGCACAGGACGCCCGGGAGGAGACGGCCTTGCACGTGACCCCGCGAGGAACGGCGTGTCTGGCGGCGAGGTCGGTGGCTGGTGCGGCGGGGGGCGGGGTGGAAGCGCTGGGAGCGGCGCGGCGGGGAAGTTGGCAACCCAGTGCCAGGGCCAGCGGGGGTCGAGGGGCGGGAGCGGCAGCCAGTGAGCCCCCGGCCAGGGCAAGGTGCAGGGCCAGCATCATGTAGCAGCGGTCACTGGCTCCCGCACCAACGCCGTGTCCATCTGAACCGCCGTCGACGCCTCGGGGTACCGTCGAGAGGAGGCCCCTGCATGCCCCGGCGCGCCCGGACTCAAGTGCCCCTCGCCGCCACGGCCGCGCCCGTGCATGCGGACCCAGAGTGCCGCCATAGTGCCTGCAGTGCCGAGGCAGGTGACAAAAAGACGACGAATGTGTAGTGCTTGGTGACAGTGCCGAGAAGTGCCCCTGGGAACTCTGCTCTATCTACCTCATCGCGACGAGATACCTCCTCGATCTCCAAACCCAAGATCTCACACTCCAGACCTCAAGTAGAGTAAGAAGACGTGAGGAGACACCGCCCGTATCTCCTCCAACTGATATTCATATATACACATATATACCTCGTGGACAGTGCAGCCCCCTCCCCCCACCATCCCCCGGCCCCAACCGCGGATCAGCGTCCCCCTACCCCCCTACCCCCCGCCCTACCCAGGCAACCTCGCCGGCGCTGCCAGTGAGTGAGCAGGACGCAGGCGAAGGAGCGAGGGCAGCGGCGTCCTCTGAGCGCCAGTTTCCCTCGGCTGCCTCAGCGTGTCTTCGCGCTCTCTCAAGAATCCTTCGAGAAGCAGAGCGTCGAGCAGGAATCGCTACTCGCTAGATGCCAAAAAATACATACATTCGTGGACTCCCAACTTCCCAAAGGAGGAAAAGAGAAAAATACCCATTTAATTGCTAATCAAATAGAAAAAGAGCATTTTGGGCAGGACCTTCGAACCGTGTCCTCAAGGGTGACCTGGCCTGACCTGAGAGCCAGAAGGAAGAGGTGAGAGTTCGTGTTATCGTGTGTTCTTCGATGGCCTGTAGGGGTGTTATATGTGTGAACCTCCCCCTCTCTACCCCCTGCCCTCTCCCTCACTAACATATCTGCAAGAAGTTTGAGCATTTCATCGGAAATATTACATAATTTTAGTCCCACACATTATATATGTATGTATATATATATATATATATATATATATATATATATATATATATATATATATATACATATATATACATATATATATACATATATATATACATATATATATATACATATATATATACATATATATATATATACATATATTTAGTCATACATATATTATATATAATATATATATAATATACATATATATATTATTCATACATATATACATATATATATATATATATATATATATATATATATATATATATATATATATATATGTATGTATGTATGTATATGATCATCGTATGAAAATCCCTCTCCGTCTCCTCTTTTCGTAATATATCACGGCAATAAAACCTTCCTTAAGGTTTAAGGAGTCCTTTGAAATAACATGTTTCAGCGCTTCTGCGGGCATCAGTGACGTCAATCAACACTAAACAGGAACTTCATGGACTGTTACATTCACTATCATCAATCCATTTCTATTTCTCTTTATATCTTCTTGTCTTCTATACTTTCCTCTTCCTCAATCTAAATTAATGTTTAATGTTTATAGAAGAGAAAGAAATACAATAAGTATCCTCACTTCCTCATGAGATGTTATAGACGCAAACTCTGCAAGGTGTTTGCAGTAACTTAGGCCGTAGTCTCCATGTGGCGACAGCGAGGTGTCTTGAGCCGAAGATCTCTTGGCACGAGTCGGACGCGCCCGCCGTCTCGTCGCGCGCCTAGGCCGACTCACCTGCCCGTACTCGGTGCCACCTGCCCGCCTCGTCCACGATTTCCTTCATGGACCCTAATATACTTCTCATGGACCCCTCTGCACTCTGGAGAACAGTGCCTGACCCCTTACCGAGTGTCTATTGTAACGCATGAACCCTACTGTATATTGGTGACCGACATGTTGCACCCTTCAGATCTATTTTGTAGCATGAACCCCAACATACCCTACCTCCTATGAACCACTATTTTTTGGTTTGTTAGATGATATTTGGACCCCATAACATGCTTTATTTATTCATTCTCTGCCATGCGTTGGATTCTCTTCAACCATCCTATCCAATCCTTCAAGGTGTTATTGTAACCCCCAAGGATTATCATCCAAAAAAATCTCAGTTTATTCTCACTAAAGGATTTCTGGAAGATTTACATGATCTCTTTTATATCCATCTTATCCCATTCACATATCTTGTAGACCCATACGTTTCTGTAGAATGACCAGCGTCGTATGGTCAGCGTTATAACAGAACTATTGTTTTTCATTCGTCTTTCCTATTTTACCTTCTTGCCCCAACCCCTTGCCCAAATCTTACCAAGCTTCTTATTCCCATTTATATACATAAAAAAAATAGATAACTCCAATTTACATTCTATAAACACTC
>NW_028234433.1:19314258-19319258 GCF_977035675.1 Penaeus japonicus
ATCTTATTTTCCTCTTTTTCTTCTTTCTGCTTTTCATTCACCTTCTTGCACACTCTTGTCTTCCTTTCATTCCCTTCCTTTTCCATTTTCTTCTCCATATCTTCTGCTTTTCAATTTGTTTGACTTCTTTTTCTTCTTCGTCTTCCTTTTCTTCCTCTTTTTCATTCTTTTTCTTGTTCTCTTCCTCATCCCCCCTAAAAAAAAGGATATAAAAAAATAAATATATACAAGCAATCTTACTATACTTTCACACCGGTCAACATTGTCACAACATGTAAGGAATAGCGGACAAAGAAAAAGATACAGAAAAGTTGAAGAGTATATCGAGAAAGAAGAAAAAACAAAAGAAGAAATAACAAGAAGAAAACAAAAGAAAGTGAAAACGAAGAACACAGAAAATATAAACAGAAGAAACAAAATAAAATAAAAACAAGAACAAGAAAAGAGGAAGAGAGAGAGAAAGAAAAAAAAAAAAGTCCACCCTCAAAAGATTTAATCAGGGTTGCGCTGGCCCTCGCGAGCACAAAGCCTTGTCATTCAGGGAGCCAAGGCAAACATACTCCACGTTAGATCCAGCAGGTATACTCTGTGGTATAGACGTATAATGAGTATAATTTAGCTGTAACCTAAACCCCTTGCTTGGCTCGCCTGCCGGTCACACGTCAATGAATCTCGACTCCACCTCTATTGGTTTGTTTAGTTCGAACCAATAAAAGAAACTGCTTCATGTAGTTATGAATGCGCGTGGCACAGGGCGGAGGGAGGGATGAGAGGTAAGAGAGAGGGAGGGAAGAAGGAGAGGTTTGGAGAGAGGTGGAGGGAAGACAAGAGGGTTAGGGTAGGTTGGAAGGAGGGAGGAAGAGATGTTTGGTTTGTTTGGTTCGAACCAATAAGAGAAACTGCTTCATGTAGTTATGAATACGCGAGACACAAGACGGAGGGAGGGATTAAGGAGAAGTTTGGATAGAGGTGAAGGGGAGAAAGGAGAGGTTTAGATAAAGGTAGATGAATGGGTGGAGAGAGGATGGAAAGAGGGACGAAGTGAAGTTTGCAGAGAATTGGAGAGTTGAGAGGAGGGCGTAGGGAAAGAGGGAGAGAGAAGAGGATCGGATATAAGTGGAGGGGTAGGTTGATAGAAAGGCGGAGTGGAAGAGATGTCTGGATAGAATTGGAAGGGGAATGGAGGAAGGGATGGAAAAGTGGAAGGTGGGGAGAAAGGAAAGGTGGGAAGGTTCAGACAAAATTAGCGAAAAGAGAAGGGAGGAGGGAATTCAAAAAATAGGTAGGGAGGGAAAGGAAAGATGGAGAAGGGGAAGGAGTGCAAGAGAAAGGGAGGAGGGATTTTTTCATCATTCTCGTCCTCCTCCTCAACCACATTTTTTCTCCTACTTTTTCTTCTCTATTATCTACCTACCTCGTTCTTTCTCTTTTCGTATCATTCATTAACCTCCTTTCTCTCCTTCACCTTCTTCGCTATTTTCATCCGTTTCTTATGCATCTTCTTTCTCTCTTTCTTTTCTCATTTTCTCTTACTTCTTTTTTATCTCCTTTTTTCGTCTTCTAATTCTTTGATGGGAAGGCATGCGATTTAAGATGCTCGGGGTATTTATACGTAGGACGATATATGTGTATGTGTGTGCGTTTATGTATAAAAAATGTGCAGGTGTCGGTATCATAAATTTCGTGTTTGCGCGTGTGCTCTTGGATGTGCGTGCGTTTCTGTGCGCCCCACATGTGTGCGTTCTTATCGACGTGTGCATGCCTGTGTTTGTGTGTGTGTGTGTGTGTGTGTGTGTGTGTGTGAGCGCACATATATGTTTGTACGTGCGTGTGTGTGAGTCTGTGTGTATGTGTGTGTGTGTGTGTGTGTCTGTGTGTGTGTGAGTGCATACCTGTTTATGTCAGCGCACATACCTTTGCGTGAGTGTGTGTTAGTGTGTGTGTGTGTGTGTGTGAATGTTTGTGTGACGCACATATATGTGTGTACGTGTGTGTGTGTATGTGTATGTGTGTGCATACCTGTTTGTGTGAGCGCACATACCTTTGCGTGTGTGTGTGTGAGTGTATGTATGTGTGTGTGACTGTTTGCGTATCTGTATACCTGTACATGCGCCTATAATGCCCATAGCCCGTCTCCAGAGGCGACTCTCCTCTCCCCGGCTCCTGCCCGAGAGCCCTCCTCCGCCGCCTCCGCCGCCTCCGCCCCCGACGCCGCCGCCAGCCAATTATTTCTTCCCAACAAGTAATAAAACTATAACCCCTCACACGGCAGCGTACGTTACGGGTGTTGCACGGACAATTGACTTGCAACAATGTTATCCGAGCGTCTATCGAAGAAATCTTTCAGCTCTGACAGACACGTCAGCCATATCAAGGCACCTTATCGTCAATTACGTATCTTACAAGACAGCCTGGCTCTGTCTGTCGCTTCTTAAGACGCTGTCACAAGACAAAGGGACTTTCGGATTGGCAGGTGCGTCGCCGCTGATGACGAACGCAGGACTTCTTCTCCTTCTCTGGCGCGAAGCCCTCCCTCGCACCCCCCCCATCCCCCCATCCCCCTCCCACCCTCCTTCCCTTTATCCTTCTCCTTCTTGGACAGACCCTCCCCTTCCCTTCGCGTCTCCCCTCTTGCTATCTCTTTTCCCCGCCTCCTTCCCCTTCGCTTTATCCTCGTCCTTACTTTATCCTTTTCCCCGCTTCTATCCTTTCCCTTTGTTTTATTTTATTTCCTCCTTCCTTTTGCTTTCTTCCCTTCCCCTTCCTCTTCCTCACCCTTTTCCCCTTCCTCCTCTTCCTCTTCTCTTCCCTTCCCATTCCCGTTCCCTCCCCCTTGCCTTCCCCTTCAAATTTCTCTTTTCCCTCCCTATTCCCCTTGTCTTATTCCCTTCACCTGCCTCCTTCGCTTTCCCCTTCTCCGTCCCCTTACCCTCTGCCTCCTTCCTCCTTCCCCTTTATCTTCCCCATCTTCCTCACCTTCCACTTCCCTTGCCTCCTTCTCCTTTCCCTTCACCTTTGCTCTTCATCTACCCCATCATCCTGCTCCATCCTATCCCCCTCCCCCTCCCGTCGTCTTCCCTCTCCTAACACATGCATACATACTCACTCCTTTTTTGAGATCCTTTTCCCTTGTATAGAAGAGGTGGATTATTCTCTCTCTCTCTCTCTCTCTTTATATATATATATATATATACATATATATGTATATTTATATATATATTTATATATATGTATATATATGTATATATATATATATATATATACATATGTATATATATATATATATATATATATATATATATATATGTATATATATATTTAGATATCTCTCGCTTTCTCTCTCTCTCTTTATCTCTCCCTCTCCCTCTCCCTCTCTCTCTCTCTCTCTCTCTCTCTCTCTCTCTCTCTCTCTCTCTCTCTCTCTCTCTCTCTCTCTCTCTCTCTCTCTCTCTCGTTCTCTCTCTCTCTCTTTCCTTCTCTCTTTCTTAGAAAGAGATAGAGGGGGGAGGGGAGGAAAGAGAGAGAGAAGAAACGAGGTATAAGAAGATGAAGGAACGACAGATAGACACACGGACGGGCAGCAACATCCAACTCACAAATACAACTTTTAATCCAAGACAATGAAGTGGAAGCAACTCCCCCCCCTTCTCCCCCATGGTCATCAACCCCTCCCCCCCCCTTTCCCCACGACCCATCCTTCCCTCCGTAAACTATCCAAAATGACCTTCCTCCTTCCCTTACCATCTCCTCTTACCCATCCCTATGAATCCCTCCCCCTCCCCCTCCCCCTCCCCTTCAACTGCAACCCCTATCGGAGACTTTCCCCCTCCTTATTCCCCTCCACTATATCCTCCTCCCCATCCACCATCCCCACCCCCTCCAACCCACTCTAACCCACTCCCCATCCACCCCCTCCAACCCACTCTAACCCACTCCCTACACCACACCCCCCCCCCACCCACACACAACCCCAACACACACACACTCCTCAAAGAAGAAAGAATTACAATCCTTAAACCGGATGTTCTGCATGCAAATGGCGTACTTTGAGGAACACTAGAAGATGTGATAAAACAAACCAGAGAGGAGAGAGAGAGAGTGAGTGAGAGAAAGAAAGAGAGAGAGAGAGAGAGAGAGAGATAGAGAGAGAAAGAGGGAGAGAGAGAGAGAAAGAGGGAGAGAGAGAGGAAGTGAGAGAGGGAGAGAGAGAGAAAGAGAGAGAGAGAGAGAGTGAAAGAGAGAGAGGGAGAGAGAGAGAGAAAGAGGGAGAGAGAGAAAGAGGGAGAGAGAGAGAGAGAGAAAGAAAGAGAGAGAGAGAGGGGGGTGGGGGTGGGGTGGGGGGGAGGATTGAGTGTGGTCTATCTGGCGTCCACGCTCCGCTACCCCTGTGGCTCCTTACACTCTGTCTCGTCACCCTAAGCTTGTCAGAACGTAAGGAAGGAGGGAGGGAAGGGTGAAGGGGAGAGGGAAGGGTGAGGAGGAGAGGGAAGGGTGGGGAGGAGGGTGGGAAGGAAAGGGGGAGAAAAGGGTGGAAGAGTAAAAAGTGAGGGAAAGAAACAGGTTGAGAGAGGGTGTAACAAAGGTCAAAGAAGGAAGAAAGATGAGGATGAAGAGGAAAACAAAATAGGAGAGAAGAGAAAGGTATATGAAGGAAAGATGATAATGATTATAATAATGATAATGAAAATATATGAATATGATACATATATCATATAAATCCAATAGTATCAAACATAATCATGATAATAATCATAATAACAAATAAACTAATAGCTTAATTAGTGATGGAACATATCAATAACATTAAAAGATCTAACTATTAATACCACATAAAGATATCTCACACAAGTAACAAAAGACAAAACAAGTAAATGAAAGCGAGAATATGTGTTTTCTTTTGCATAAAATGATAAAGGTGCATATATATAATACCATCGTGTCCGTGTTTCTGCAATAGTTGTTGCTTCTCGAACTTTAACGAAATTCACACAGAAACGTTT
>NW_028234433.1:19331758-19334258 GCF_977035675.1 Penaeus japonicus
ATTGTTATTTTGTCGAAATTGTTGTTGTTATCACTATCGTTATTTTTATTATTATTATTATTATTATTATTATTATTCTATTATTATTATTATTATTATTATCATTATTATATTATTGTTATTATTTTATTTTTATTATTATTATTACCATTTATAATTATCATCATCATTAATTGAAAAAAAATATTATCGTTTTGATCGTTATTATTATCATTATTATTATTATTATTATTATTATATTACTATTATTATTATTAGTATTATATCATCATTATTATTATTATTATTATTATTCCTATCATTATTATCATTGTTATCATTATTATTATAATCATCATCCTTAGTATTATCATCATTATCATTATTATTATTATTATTATTATTATCATCATAATCATTATTATTATTGTTATAATTATTATCGTCATAATCATCATCATCATCATCATTAACGTTGTTACTATCACTATTAGTATTACTATAAGCAGTAGTGGTAATGCTAGTAATAGTAATACTGGTAATGGTGGAAATTATAATGATGCTAATTATAGCAAAATTGATAATGATAATGATAAGGATAACAATGTTAAAGGTAATGTAACTGATGATTATAATGATAACGATGGTAATAGTGAAACAAAAAAATATAATGATGATAATGATGAAATGATTGTAATTATGCTTTTCATAATTTACAGTTATATTGATAATGTTAACATTCATAATGATAATAATATTGATGGTAATGATCATACTTATGATGATAATAGTCATGATGATAATATTAATGATAATGATATTAATGATGAGGACAATATTGATAATGATGATAAATGATAGTGATAATGATAATGACATTAATAGTAATTATCAGGTTTCTGATTATAACAGAAATAGCAGTGATGATGATGATGATAATTATTAACATTTTATTATTGCTATTTCATTATCATCATCAGTATGATAATGATGATAATGAAAATGATAATAGTAGTGACGATGACAATTATGGCGATATAATGATGATGATAGTTATGATGATCATTGGGATAATAATAGTAGTAATGTTGATAATAGTGATAATCATGATAATCTTATGCTAATGATGATAATTTTGATAATTATTATTGTTATTATCATCATCATTGTTATCGATATTACTATCATTATCATTATTGTTGTTATCGTATTATCATAATTATTATTGCTGTTTTCATTATAATTACCATCATTTTTTTTTGTTATTACGTTATAATCATTACTGGCAAAATTATTGGTATCATTATTACCATTAACATCATTATTGTTGTTATTATAACTATTATTGTTACTGTCATCATTGTCCTCATTGTTATCATTATCATTACAATCAGCATGATTATTAGTCTTGTTATTCTTATTATTGCTATCACCACAATTATTATTGTCATTGCTTTATCACCATTGCTATTACTATCATTATCAACATTATCATTATCATCATTATCATTACCATTATAATGATGTTAGTGATGATAATGATATTGAAAAGAGTATTAATGATAAAGCAAATACGTATGTATATTGCAATCATAATGATAGCAGTAATAATAATGCTAATGTTTATGATAAAGAAAATTATAATAATAATAGTAATGGTAATCATAATAATGGATGTAGTAGTAGTAATGGTGATGATAATGATGATGATGATAACAATGATAATGACAATAGTAATAATCATAATGTTGATAATAACAATGATAATATCAATATTGACAATGATGATAATGATAATGTCAATAATGATAACAATAATAACAATTACAATGATAATGATGATAATGAGGATAGTGATAATGATCGGACTAATGATATTGATGAAAGTAATAAAAACAATAATAACAAATCAAAAGTAGTGACCATAATGATTATGTATTGATTATCAACATTATTTTTATAAGCGATTTCGCCGTTGTCGTTGCAATATTTTTTTTATATCTATATAATAATTCTAGTCATCGTCATTATGATTCCTTATTCTCCTTATTAAATGTTACCTTAAGGACCCTGTTTTGGTCTTCTTGGTAAGGACTTTATTATTATATTATCTTTATTAAATCTTAGATTTATTAGATCCTTATTAAATTGTGTTAAATGATGTTGCTAATATTAATATTATTTTCGATGTATTGGTATTGTTTTCACTAATATGTCGGCGTGCAATTATGTGTGTGTGTGTGTGTGTGTGTGTGTGTGTGTGTGTGTGTGTGTGTGTGTGTGTGCGTGCGTGCGTCTGTGCATAAAGAAGAGATAAGAGAAAGTTTAAGACAAAGAATAAGATTAAAAAGCAACCCCGAAGAGAGCTAGACAGCGACAGACAGACAACAACAGGAAGGGAATGAAAGATGATCAAAGAGAAGAAGAGAAAGGAAGACAGAATAGGTCTCACTCTCACCCTGACCTTTGACCTTGAGTGAGAAAACTACTACTAACCGAACACCCCCACCCCCACCCCTAC